>NC_087516.1:60755946-61058904 GCF_963921805.1 Phalacrocorax carbo
GTCTCTGACAGCAGGTCAAATCATCATATCTGTTACTCTGGACAAGCAGAATTCATCTCTTCTGGAGGAACAAACCCGGTGATCTGTTTTGGTCTTTTTCAGCCCTACATCTGAAGCCCTGCTGTCTGAAAGCTTGTCCTGACTCTGTCTAGGGTGAGATCTGTTTTTGCTTCTGTCTGAGCTCTTTTTTTTTTTTTAAATCTTACTCTGCTTAAAAAACACATTACTGTTACTCATTCTACGCCCTGTATTTAAGATCTGCTCCTCTGATACCTGCAGCAGGTTAGCTATGGTACATAGCTGCTTTTAAACCAGAGCACCTCATGCTAGACAACAGTCCTCAATGGATAGCCTCACCATTTTATTCATGTCCTTTCTCATATCTTTTTTGCCATCTGAAGTTAAAACTTCTCACTCCATTTGAGAATGCTGTTAAACTTGTCCTGGAGTCTCAGCTGGCTGCCCTTTGGTTTGTACGCTGTTGACACGAATCAAGCCTTTATTTGGGAGCAGCATCTGAAGTGTGTGTCTTATTAAAGGAGATCTAAAATGCCTAGAGTAAGGTACTGTAAAATAAAATAATACTTATAAGATTAAGAAGAAAGCAAATCTTTATCTTGGTTAGAACTGTATTACTGAAATAATATATTGCTACCCTGGTCTTGAAAATCCACCACAGAAGAAATAAAGGCTGATCCTTCAGTGTATATTTTGTAAATACAGTTGTCACCATTAGGTTCTTCTACACAGGCTCATTGGGCAAACAATCTCCTTTCATGCTAAAAAGTTGGTTGTGGGTTTTTTTTTTCTTCTAGTGTCTAAGAATTACATTTGGGGATAAAGGAGCTTTGAAGAGCTTTATCTTCTAAAACCATTGTTTTCTCTGTTACTGTTGTGCCAATTTCAGAAATATTGCTATCCAAGAGTTAGTAGCCATACAATTAAAATGTATAAACGTAGTGCTGTCATGGAGAATCTGAAACTTTGCAGAATAAAGTATTACTGTTACAGAATGCATATGCAACAACTCAGGGCTTATAAAACATGCATTAGGATTTTAAAGCTTATGTTGATGAATTTTGGTAGTGTGTTACTTACTACTTCATATGCTAAATATATGTATCAGTGGCTTACTTATCACTTTTATAAGACTGAAAATGCATTGGCCTTGCTCTCGCCCCATTTGACAGCATATATTTTTATTCAGGTTAATGGATTATTTGGGTAACTAAATTTCAGACTGCAGTCCTGTTTGATTTATTTGAGTGTTCTTATAATCGAGGGAAGTTGGGGTTTTTTTCATTTTACTCATTCAGGAAAGCCAGGTTGAAAACATGAAATAAAATGAATGCTAAGTTCAGAAAGGCAAACACATAGTAGGTTTGTCTAAAAGGAGAATACTTTAAATGCGAAATTCCTAAAAACGGTGTTAAGATGGAAGCTGCTATTTTGCCTCCATGACCAGTGGTTGCCTTGTGTATCGCACAGTGAATGAAGGCAACAGAAATTAGAGGGCTTTTTTTGAAGACCTATCACCTAGCTTAAAACCAGTAAGGAGAGCTTTTTGATTGACTGCTGTTTTAATGCGGAGTCCTCATATGTGGCTGTTGAAGAAATAGTTCAGCAGCTGAACATCTAGGACTGCTAGAACAAACTTTCATCTGTTTTTCAAGTTATTAATTGGAATGGTTCAGGATTTTCAGATATTTAAAATGGCGGCATCACGTTCTGTTTCTTTTCCTGGTCACAAAACCGGGGTGTTTTTCAGTTGCTGAAGGCTATGCGCACATGGGAAAGGGGAGGATGGGACTGGGTTTTTGGTTATTGAAAAAAAATGCCAATATTTTAATAGGAAGTTCTTTTTGCCTCAAAATATTTTGGTTTTATAGTCTTTATCTTAAGACATCTTCACTTTGAGGGAAAAAGCATGCTGAGCTATATGATTTGGTGTGTTTGACTAAAGCAGGTAGTAACTGCGAGGTCTGTCAGTTCTAATATTGAAACCATGGTGGCAAAACAGGTCAGAGATTAAGTGCCAGGAGGCAGATGAATGCAAATACATCCTTTCAGGTGTTGTGTGTTAACTCTTCTCCAAAGAAAAGTGGTAGCTCCTCCCACCAGCTTTTAGGCTCTTCCCAACACAAATGATGAAGCGCTGTTGAAGGGAACATGGGTGACACCCGGCTATCAGTCACCGCTGCGTTACCACTGTGACATTGTATGCTGCCAAGCCACTGTGATCGATTGTCCCCATGGGCTGAACAGTGGCTGCTTCTTCCCCTGCCTGATCAGAGGGTTTGGCGGGGGGGAAAAAACCCACCCAAAAGCCCTTAAAAAAAAAACAAACAAACCCTGCCATCCTGTGGGGAGTTGTGAGCGTTTTAGGGGAGACAGCAATTATTTTTTTCATGTGTAATGGGAAATTACTGTTCCTTATTTTTGTTTCAAGCTGGATTACTGAAAACACATCATTATGTAGCAGTGGTTTAGTTAGAAGTGAATGATGCTTGCATGCTAGTTTGATCCTTGCCTACCCCTGTATGATCGTAGTAAGGAATAAACCATGGACAACTTGCTAGATAGCTGCAGGGGGGCAGGATCAGGCCCTGGGGGTTGGTAGGAAGCAAGGCCCTGCAAGAAGAGTGGGGGCTGTACATCAGCATGTTCATGAAGGAGGAAGATGACAAGGAATTGCCTGCTAAGCTGGTCAGCTCTGCGGCAGCTCCCAGGAGAGGGGTGGTGATGGCAAGGAGTAGATGTTGCTGATGGCTTTCTAAAAACTGCATCTGTCAGGCCAGGCTGAAACACCCCCAGCGCAGCCCTTGATTTGCCTCCTTTTGCTGCTTTCCAAGAAGGAAAGTATTATTAGACATCTCGTTCTTGCCAAATGCTCTGATAAGCATTTAACTTGTGTATTCTTGCTTATTTCTCTTTTGTGTTCATTACTTCAGCAAGTGCCAGGCCACTGCTTTGATTATATTAAATTCTAGATTTAACAAAGTGCAGAGTAGGAAAAAAAATCAAATTATTTTAAGAAGATGTTTTAAAGTTGTTAGAAAAGTTATCCATTCCTCAATCCTGGTTTCATTTTAAGACTCTGCATCTTATTGATTTGGGTGTATATGAACTACCTATATACTGAAATACAGAAAATAGTGTCCCATAGATCTGTTACTGTGTTGAAATAAGCTAAACCAGAAGCTCATAAAGATGTGTGCTTTCTGTGGATAATTAGCCTTCTTGGGATGCCTTCCTGCAGTATCAAAGATGAGAAGTTTTGGCTCTGAAGGGGGGAAAGGACAGAGTCTTTATGCTGCAAAAACTCATTTGGCTTCAGAAAAAATATTTTGAGGCAAGTGGCCTGGCCCTCACCTTCAAAAGTCTTCCTAAACAGCGATGATTCTTCCTGTAATCTTAGCAGTCCATAATGCTGTGCAGAAGATGCAGTTGGCAGGACAAGACAGTGTGGAGTACTTCTTAACGTGATTGAGATGTTGGCGCACACCGTTAATCCATTTGCAGTTCTGTTCCGGTTGTGAGGAAGAGCTGTAGGCTTGGTGTTGTTCTTGTTCAAGTCAGCCCCTCCCCTGCCTTGCCTTTGGCTGTGAGCTAGACCACGAACTGGTGAGGGCAGGGTGAGAGAGCAGGTGATGACAGAACTTTAAATATCTGCTTATTGAAAGTGATCTTTCAGAATCGTTTGTTCAGCTGTTTGGGTTTGTGTGATACAGATACGCTGCTTGTAGGGAACAGTCCTGCTCGGATGATATCCCCAAGAACCCATCTGTACCCAGCAGATACCAAGTGGGGTGGGAAGATTGTCTGCTTCTGAAAAGGGGGGCTTAGACTTGCTATTTTTTCCCCCCAGCCATTTAGAAAACTAGCATCTTGTGCCTGTGCTGGCAGCCTTTTTCATTGGGACCTCTTTTTTTTTTTTCTCCCCAGGGGGCGGGGGGAGTGTCTTTGCATATTCAGCCTGTGAACCGCAGTTATGGAACTGATGTGATTCTCCTCATTTTCTGCAAGAGCCTGGGGGTCGTTCCCAAAATCTATCACTTCTGCTCTGTACGATGTCTGCTCAGCATCGCTTGCTCCTGGGTCAGTCAACAGTAAAGGATAGCAAAAATGTGGCCTTTGGTCTTCTGTTCAGAAACCTCGAGGGTGTTCAGTTTTGTTTTATTTTAGCTTTATTTTCTTCAAAAATTGGGAAGATTCACATTTGAGAGCTTTGCCTTGGTTTCAAACCCCCAAACTCTTTGGGCAGCTGTTGGAGCTCCTTGCAAGACATAATTTTAAGTGCCATTACAAATTGTAGGGCATGCACTGACTGTTTTAGTTGATTGCAATACAAATGTATGTAAGCCTGTAAATCGTCACCAGTGTTGTGATTACAAATCATTACAATAATGTGAGATTATTCAGTTCATCGCAAATCCTTCTAGACTACACAATTAAAATCATAACTGCAAGTATAATCCTGTGAGATAAAGTCACTTCATTACACAATCTCCTTCTGGTTTACGGTTTGCTTTATTTTGATGCCAGATTGAATAACTGAATGTTCCTGTGTAGTTAACTTCAATGGCAGCATATCTACTTTTTGTGTCGCTGCTAATTCTGCAGTTTATTTTACGTCCTTAAAGATATGGATATTGGTTAATACAATAGTTGGGCAAAGCCGTGATGATTTCAGTTCTAGTGCTGGGGAAGAATCCACCTAAAAAAGTTGAAGATTTAGAAAATACGTCAATCACTGTAGACATCTTGATCAGCAAATAGATGAGTTGCTGTCATTGATACATGGTGGTAGGTGACTGCAAGCAGGTCAGTGCCTCCCTGCAAAAGCAGTGGCTGCAGTCGCTCTGCTGCAGAATTACAGCGGGGCAGAGTACTGCTGCTGAACGGGAATGAAATGAACAGTTGACTTGGAAATGGTTTTCAGACTAAATCAGAGCTTTTTGCACAGTTTCAGATATCCACCTCCTTTCTCATGTGGTACTTGTTGTCTTTTCCTGATGTTGGATGTCGTGATGTGTTCAGTGCGAAGGAAACCGCAATGGGCTAAGGAGCGGCTTGTGCCTCTTGGCTAGAACCCAGCGTCTTGGTGTGTCAGAGCAATTCTGATAAATACCCAGACTGAGATAATCAAAACTGGTCAGGGGATTTGGTTGTTGTCCTAGTTATCAAAATTAATGATAATTGAATGTCTGTGCAGATTATGCGGGCTGTAAGCTCAGCTTCCCAAGTCTGCGTAATTTCAATTCTGCGTATTCAGTCTGGTATATTTGACTCGGGGGTGGTCCCTGTGTGGACAGGCTGTACAGATAGGCAGGAACTACTGTGTCCTTTGGAGTCACAGTAGCTTAGTCTGGCAGGGCCTGTTTCTCAGAGCTGTATAAGTGTATTGAACTGGCAAATGTCTTTAGCCCCCAGGGGCTTTGGTTATGATGCTGCCTGTATAATGTTTGTAAAAGGCTTTTGCTGTGAAAGTTTTCTGAGAAAAAGCAGGGAATCATAAGTAGCCCTTGTTCAGTGTTTGCAAAGCTATTTTTGTGGCATCAATGCCACTAGCCCAGGTAAGCCTTTTGGATTCCTCCTCCCTGCCCCTTCTGAGCACAGCACTACTCCCGAGGCTTTCTGCTTGCAGGGTTAGCTCCTCCAGCGCTAACCTGGGTTGTTTTCCCCCAGCACTGCTGTTGGCAGAGGCTGACCTCACTGAAGCTGGATGTGCAGAAGTCCCTGTGCATCTCTCCAGGTGTTGCAGGGGTCTTTGGCAGAAGCCAGAATCTGTGTTAAGGTTTTTTGTATGAGAAGGGCTTTTCCCAGATGAATTCACCAGTGCATCTGTCCCTGCTGGAAGACCACATAATGTCCACATTGGTCAAGGATATAGCAAGCAACTGAGACCCAGAATGGGTTCTAGTGACATAGGTGTTCTGTGTTTTCTTGAACTGGGAATAAGCCTAACTTAGCAGAGTCTTGATTGTTGCCTTTAAAAAAAAAAACAGACTGTCCCCTTCCTTTTTTTGTAACCTTTGTTTAAAAATAAAGTAGGAAAGAGAGAAAATAGAGTGAAAACAATTTTTTTTTTTTTCACACACAATGCTGTGACCAAAGCTATTGCTTGGCAAATTTCCTTTCTTCTCTGCTGTGCAGTTTTAAATCTGAGAACTGAACTAGTTTTCTCCCATATTACAGTAAATACGTAAGTAATCAAAATGATATTAAGAAAGTTGGGCAACTCCCTGCTGTTCAAATATGTTAATTGCAAATCATTGACATTCTAGATGTGCTGTTTCTTACTGAGTAATAGTTTCCTTGTTGGTGGAGTAGAACAATCAATTGGAAAAAAAAGGCACAATATTATAGTATTTGCTAGTTCTTCTTATTTAAAAATAAGAACAGATTTGTGAATATGTAAGCTGAAGGTAATGGTGGTGTAGCTTTGTAGGATTTAAGGCCAGTGGGGCTGTTAACAGTACATAGTTGAGTCTCCTGCAGCACATAGAGCGTAGAAACTTGTTCAGGGGTCCTTGCAGCAGGTCTGTAACCTTGATTTGACCTACAGTGCATCTTCTGGAGAGGTATTTCTTCTTTTTAGTCTTCCTCTTACAGTGAGTTCACCATATCCCTTTGTAGCTTGTGCCAACAGCAAGCTGTCCTTGCTATAAGACAAACTGATCTTTCTAGCTGAATTGGTCAAACTTTAGTTCTTCAGTCAATGGATCTTGCTATGCCTCTTCTTGCTAATGTTAGAGGTATGTACTAGTCATCTCTCTCCTCCCCACCCCCATGCCCCATTTCAGGCAAATAGAGACCACAGCAAGTTAGCCACATCCCAGCCTTCTCTTCAATTTTTTTTTTTTACAGTTTTTATGCTGTAAAGTAGGCTTTTGATCTCTTGAGTAGTTGTGGACTCTTCTTCCTGGGACCTTTACAATTTGCCCTAGCTAAAGTGTTGCCATTTGAAATGAAAGTGGCTTTCTGGAAGTGGTCTTAAAGTGTTGCATTATCTTTTTGTTTGCTCTGTGAGGCAAATGGATCACAAGGAGAAGAAATCATCCTTGTGATAGAAGCCAGGTAGAACTGAAGGGGGAATCTTAGTGGCTGCTCAGTTGGATGCTGTGGCAGGGTGGAGTTGTGGTACAGTGTCAGATGTATCTATGACCCGAAACTGTGTGCTAGAGCTGTGCTGAGGCCTCTGCCGTCGGTTGACCTGAGTGGTTGGTTATTTGGTAAGGGGAGTCCATGAGAGACGGATGTACTACCACATGAGTGCATCTTGTACGTTGTTTCTGTTGGGACGATGGGTTCCTGTTACAGGGGAAGATACAACCCTGAAGCCTCCTAAAGCCCTAGGAAAGGTAGGATTCAGTCCTGGCTAAGCATCAGCTTTAGTGCAAGTGAAGGCTTCATGCCTGCAAAGCCCTTACCTTGCAGTACCTCAGGACTCTGCATCCCTGAGCAGAGGAGACCACACTGAAATCACATCTGTGCTTGGATGGCCTGTCTCTGACTGCTTCACTCCACATAAATATGAAAATTCCCCTTTTGTGTGTATGAGTGGTAGAGTTCTCTAGGTCTGTTCCTATGTGACTTGCACCCAAGGCTAGGGGAAGCTATGGAGGTGCAAAACCAGGTTTTTGTGTCCTTCCCCTAAATGGCTTATTCCTTTACTTAGTATGAAAATTCTTTTACTGCTTACTGTTTTAGGTTTCTTTGTGCACAATAATTTATGGATGGGAGCACACATTATTAGAAAGCTTTATGTATTATGCACTATGGGGGCAACTTTTCAACGTCAGAATGCCATTTCTTCAGCTGTCTAACTTTCAGCGGGTATGTGTTTTGGTAAGAAGAATGGTGTCAATTAGCCACATAACCTGTAGAAGTGCTGTTTCCTATGCTAATTAGTTCTTCCTCTGAGAATTGTACTTTTAATTTATTTTTTAAAGTGCATTCATTTTTCTTTTCAAACTTCAACACTCAGAAACATGCATCCAGTTTCGCTGGGAAGGTCTGAAGCTGAAGAGGCTTGAATTGAAAGGGGACTGATTTCATGGTTTAACTGCTAAATAATGATGGAACTGCATTTGTTATTTCATGTTTGTGTGAAGTGGTCAATCAGTCCATTTTGTAGAGTGAGTGTAAGGCCTAGAATAGGGGTGGATAAATAATCATCTGTAGCTTTTGCGCTGAGTAGTGCCTTTCCTCCTGGGGACTCCTGAAGATTATTTAAAACTATTATTATTTTTTTAACCAGAAATTCAGGATTATCTTGCCTGTATAATGCTGTTGCTGCAATTCGGCTGTGTTATGTCCACAAGCTGCACAAAACTGAGGGAAGCTTTCACTCAGTCATGGGCCTGCTGTGAAAGTGTATCTTCCATAGACAAGTTCAAGGGAGGTCCTTGCATGTGGTTTTCTGACTGGCCCTGGGCTGCTTTCCTAGCCACAGCATGTTGATGTGCAATTGGTTCTTTAGTGGTGGTCAGATGCTGGAAGAGTGTGGAGGTTGCAGGTGAGGAAAAATAGCCTATGAAGTATGGAACCTCTCCAGAAATATATCTTTTCTGAGGTGGTTAGGATATAGGACGTCCATCATAAACAAGCACATCCATGTTACTTCAATTCCAGATTTAAAGAAACATCAAGGTCCAGGCTGCATCTCTGTCTGACAGATTTATATCCTTGTAATTCTTGTGCCATATTTAAGTAGTAACATAGGCCTGACATGGTGGGAATTAAATCCCATAGAACAAAAAGTAACTAAAAGTTGCATTATGTTGTGGAATAAGCATAACAAGCATCTGCATGTATAATTTATTACCTATAGTGGGTAAGTACTTAACAGTCATAATAAACTCATTCTGTTCATTCATTTTTAGATCTTAGCATACTGATTCAGACCTTAACTGAAAGTGAATATACAATCAATGTGAGGCTTTTTATGCTGGTTTAATAATGTAGGCCTGCCGAGGATCTTTAATTAAATAGTTATTCTTTGTTCAATCAGGATAGATTGCTTCGCTATAAGGATTGCAGGGAAGAACACACAAGATCTCTCTGAACTGAGCGTGTTTCAGCTGCTTACTGTAATCCTGCGTAAGTGATAGTCTTTGTCACACAAAGCGGCGAAAGCAACCCAAAAATGAGGAAAAAATTGTAGTCAGATATTAAAAAAGTAATGCCGAATTCTGAGGAGATCAAAGAAAAGCATACTAAGACCCAATTTGGTGGTGCTGTGAATAAAGTTACAGCTGTCTGACAAATGGGAGAAGTGGATTTTCTACAGGGTTCAGCTTCAATAGCTTGCTTTGTTTTTGGTGACAGGTGTAATGTGCTCAGCATGTAGGGAATCAGAAAATCTGGGTTTTGGTGTTCTTAGTGGTAACCTTGCGTATTCAAGAGGTGGCAAATGGAGCTGTTAGGAGGAGGTGCAATAAATTGGGTAGCGTATGTGCCTGCTGTGCATGCCAGTTCCCATAAGAGGGTCGGCACAGGCAGAGCAGCCTTCTTATTTCTTCCGTCTGAGTGTATTGGAAGTGCAGAAGATCTGTTAAGCGCGGGGGCTGCTGCTCGTTGCTTCGCAAAAGGCTGACTTCAGATGGCCCCTGCTGCCGCAGCATGTCATTAATGCAGCTCACGGCGGCTGGACTGAGAGGACTTCAGTGTTTATTAGGGAAATATAATAATTTAAGCCTGAATAAGCTTCAAAGCTCTAATGTGGCTGTTTGGCCAACAGAAATGAGATGTAAATTTGTGCTGAATAGCCACTGATTACAGAAAGATGATTAATGCAAGATTTAAAATTGATTTATGGGTGCAGTTGTCAAGGCCTAAGCCATGAATGTAATATTATTATCTCTATGAAAAGCTTTGGGTAGATTAGAGACTAGGGAGCAGGGGCAAAATAATGCATTTGCTGGAGGGTCTGATATGGTGTATGGGCTCTCTATTATCTAGTTAAATTTGGTATATGCCTGAGAGGTTAGGCTTTGCCAGCGGAGCACGTGGATAATTGTATCACTTTGCCTGAAATATTAGAAAACCAAGAAGTTTAATCTGGTTTTATTTTCAGTAAACACACTTTTTGATTAAGTATTTTTTCCTCTTTTACTGGAAACTCTTAGATATATTTCTTCACCTTCAAGAAATTCTGGGTAGACAATGACGATGATAAAAATTAAGGATTTAGTTTAGTTTTTACAAATCTTCACTGTTATGGGCATTAAAAATAAGCTAAACGCTTTGTGTTATTCTGACTGTAGCAAACAGAAGCCCCAAATAAATTTTGATTTATTTAAATACTTACTAGGACAACATTAAAGTAATGAGGAAGACTTCCTTTCTTGCTGCTTTTGAAAATTGTTCTGTGAACCTCTTGGTATTACCAGACGACGAGTGATGTGAACAGTATCCCAAAAGCTTTGAAAATCCAAGCATTTGGTTGTAAACCTAAAATGTATGTCATGCTGCGAGTCCTTCTGAAAATCCAGCTCTGTCAGTCTTCCAGTGTTAAACTGCGTGGTGGCAACACTGTTTGCTGTGGCACTCGTTAAATTGTTCTGCAATGGGTGTTACATTAAGCAGTGAAGAATGATTTAATGGTATTGTGTTTCTTCATTGCCTCTTTCATGCTCATCTCTGTTGTCTTACCCTGAATTGCTGGACTGGGGTTTGAAATGGATGTTTTAATTCAGATGTACAGAGAATTTAAAATGCTTTTTAAAAAAAAAATTGTGGAGGGGGAGGCGGGGTTTGCAAATAACACATTGCTTTGTTCTGGGAAGGGGTCAGAGCAGCCTCTGATTAGGCATGCTGGAGAGGGGCTATAGCTCCTTTTCATTTCAGTTGCGCTAACCTCCAGCTGGGTTCTCCTTCCATTTGAATTCTGGTCCTGACATCTTTAATTGATTGTGCAAATGATCAAAGTCTGAGCAAAACTTCTGCCCCATTTCCATTTTTTTTCCATTGCATCTCGGCGTGCAGCACTGAAAAGTCTAGGTGACTTTGTCCTGATGTTTCCTCATTTTTCAACAGTTTGAATTGTGCAGGTCTCTGAACAGATAATATATTTCATCATAAGCATGTACTGCTAATAATTTTTAGAGGTTTTAATTGTTCTTCTTTCTTACTGGCTTGTTTGGATGGGACTTGGTTTAGCAAATCACCACTTGTGTTTTGAGATGCTGTCTCAGCTTTACAGAAATCTGCATTGTTTTTCGTCTTGTCAGTAGTGCAGCAATCCAGGAATTGTCAAAACTCTTGCACCATATTACACCAAGGGAGTTTTACTGAGAAGCCCACTGCACAGCCTGCTGCAGAACTAGAAGGTGTGGCAGCAAGCTTTACATGGGTATTACAAATATAAAAGAATATTGAAGAATTGTTCAAATAGCAAATTCAAAAATGTTTACACAATAGGAGCTGATGATGATGTTCTCCATGTAACTTTAGGTGACTTCTGATATGTCTTCACATCTAGCACTTCTCGAGAGGAGCGGTTGTGCTCAGTCTCATGGTTTCAGTGTGGGTCTTTCCTGTTTGGTGTTTTCCCTCAGCTCTGAGCAGTGTGACTGTGTGAGAACCTTAGTGGACTACTCAGTGGAGGAAGAGGATTTCTAGCAGCCCTGATTGCACACAGGTCTTTGAAAGCTTGACCCGGGTGGAATTAAAAAGATCCAAACCACTGTAATATCAGAAGTATCCACCCCAGATGCTTAAGTTCTCGCTTCCAAAAATTCCATTTTTTTTTAAGCTGATTGCTGCTGCTGAGTTGTTCTGAGTGTTGGAGTGTGCAATTGGCAGCAGTGGAGTTGGGATGGAGCGTGACAGAGTGAACACTCACCTGTCCAGTGTAGATCTGTTTTATAGTGGAGATGAAGCATTAATCATTCCCACATCTTTGCTAATCCCTCACCTGCCCTCTGTCACAGTGCAAAGCAGTACATAAAACCTTGGCATCGAGTGGAATCGAACCTTTTTAAATCTTGATGCAGTGGTGAGTAGCCTTCAACATGGAGTTAGGCCCTTTTTCTCCTGTTAACACCTATGCTGCCCACATGTTGAAAGAGGTCGTTCAGAAACATGTGTCTGGCTGCTCCTTCAATGTTGCCGCAGTAAGATTTTGCTCTTTAAGTTGTTTTTTCGTTTGTTTGGTTTGGTTTTTTTTTGTTTGGGAGCAGTAATGGGAGTGACGTTTTAAGTCTGCTTTCTGCAAGGCAAGTATCGTGTAGGATAGGAGGGAATACGAGTGTTTAGTTAATATAGAGATGGAGAAAAAAGTTCACTAGTTAGATGTGGCATGTCTCAAAAAGGTGTTTTAAACTTCTAATTCATAGCTCTTCACAATTTACTTCCCCCACTTATGTTTTAGTTTATGAAAAATTATCCTTAGCTTCTGGCAGGGAAATCTGTAATGAGCGAGGAAACTCACGTTTACTTCAGGTAATTCACTTCAGGATATTCTGAGGCTGTGTGTTAACTGGACTGTGCAGCTTAGTGGCCAGAGTAGAGTGGCATTATAAGAAACAGCAGAAAACTGCAATCCTGAAGTAAAATGAGAAATGTAGCCCAAAAGCTGTGGTATTCTTTTTTCTTTTTTTTTTTTTTAAATTTTCCTAGTTGGACAAATTGAGGGGAATGTGCCAAACCACCAGAAAATCTTAAGTTCCTTCTTTGGAAACTCAGCTTTTAAAATTAATTTCATTAGACCAGATTTCTGCCTGAGTAGGGAGATTAATCCGATCCTCTCTATCCTCTGTGTCTGTTAGCCATTATCTTTTTTGCTTGACTAGTCGCTGCTGTCAGTAGGAATATATGTCTGTATGTATAAATGTCTCAGCTGTAAAATTGCCATCCAAATGAGGCTTGAGCCTTGGGTGGGGGGACTATCAGATATATGGAAATGGTAAGAACCCGGGTGGTTACAACTGCTTCTGGTATTTAAAGGTTTTAATAAACACTGGGCCAAATATGGTTTGTATTGAACTCACTGTAGTTTCCTTTTGACACTGGCTCCTGCCCTTAAAATGAGCTCCAAACCCCCAAAAACCAGGCTGAGGCTGTATAGGAATCTCTTCACCTTTTGCATTATAAAAGTGGATGTTGGTATAGGAAATTTGTAAAATCAGTTAAGTTTTTTATTATTTGTTTTGGTAGTTGAAATTTAAAAAATGTGTTTTGATGTTGAAAGAAATAGTTTGGGTTACTCTAGAACAGTTTTCCTATTAATTTCTTTTTTTTTCTGCCCTCTATTTGTTTAACTTCAGAAAGAAAAGATGGTAAAGACATGGTTTGGGAGGCTGTCAAAATCACTGGTTTCCCCTTTGGGTTTTTTTTTTGGTCCCCTCCTTTCCTAACTTGATCCAAGTATGTGAATTGCTTCAGTTTCCTGATTATTTTTATTTCAAATATGTGATTTACTGGAAAAAGTCACGTGGCTGTGGTTGGTATCCTTCCACTGTCTGGTTGGTGCAGGGCAGCAGGGATGTGACAGGGCTGTTCTTGTAAGCCAGCGTCTTGCCCCGAAGCAGAATTTGAACTCTAAGCCTGAGCTGTCACACTGGCACTAAAGCTTCATTGAAAACAGGATACAGTGACTTGGAAGTGGTGGAACAGAGCTGGGCAAAACCATTTTGCCTTCTATCCTGTCTGGAGGTGGCATGTAGTGGGCACCGTTTGTTGTCGTGTAGATCTTGAGCTGCCTGCCGTGTGTCTGCTCTGCTCCTGGCACTGCTCCTCCATCAGGAAGAGCAGACTTGCAGCATCATGTGAGGTTACTGCACTCTTCTGCTTGAGAGTGATTTGGATCATTGTCCCTTGCTGTGAGAGGGAACCAGGCTTCCCAAGTGCTCCATCAGGTGCTAGTGGACTCTGCCACAATTGGAAGGTCATATAGGTTATACATATACCTTCTGCCAATGCCAGTGTTCAAAACAGAACTCTTTTGCCACTGCTGGTCCTGAGGTCAGCATCACTTTAGAGGGGGCTACAAATAAAGTGACTTCTGGGTACTTTCTGGTTTGTGTTCTTTGAGCAAGCAATCCCCTTTTTCTTTTAATGAAGACTGAAACACCCCCAGCAAAAGCAGAGACTTCCATTTAATCGTACGGCTCTAGAGTTGAAAATCTGAGCAATGCTGTGCATCACAGGGCGTGTTGATAAAATGGGAAATAATGGTGGCAGGCTCTGAAGTAGCTGAATTTTGGGACTGGTGCTTCTGTAAGTGATGTTTTGCAGCAGGCAAGATGGTGACAGCCTTATTTTACAGCTAGCACAGCCCTGCAAAACCTTCTGCAGTGCAGAAAAAAAGATGCGTAGTGTTCTGCCTGGCTTTCACTGGAGATTTAGCCTTACATGACCCCACTGAAGTCACTGAAACTGTGCAGGGAAGAGCCTGCTTCTTATTTGCTTTAACTTCGTAATAGGATAGCAGGTGGAAAGCTGGCAGGCAGCTAAACAAATAAACAAACAAAACACAAGTTTTTGGGTTTTGTGATGGGAGGAGAGCGGCAAAAGGAGGAAAGGAGCAGGTTGTGAGATTAGGTGGAGTAGCGGGAGAGAACATGTGTGGGGAAGCTGAGCTGGAGGCTATTGATTGGCAGCCAGGTCTTAACATCAGATGCATAAAAGGAAATCGAAGAGACTGCCCAAATATTACCAGGATGAAAGGCAGGATAAACAGCACAGAGCTGAATGCTGGGCTGGTCTGCCTTTCTGGAAGGGTGGCAGGTCTCCCCTTTTAACTTGGCATAGGGATTGCATAGCCCCATGCCATGCTCTCCTCTCTCCCAGTGTGTGCTCGTGCTGGGTTTGACAGCAGGATTTTGGCGTAAAATTACCCTTGGCTGTCCGTGGGCAAAATCTGTGGAATGTGTCAGATGTTTCCACACATGCAAAGCCTGGGATCTGAGATCTGTACTGGGTTTACCTTTCTCCAAAAGAAATACAGGTGGAAATGCATAAGTCCTTTTCCAGTTTTGCATCTTTGTGCCCGCAGATACCTGAATTAACATGCATGTGTTGCAGAGCTCCACATGGTGGGGTGGAAAATGAGACGGGAGACCATGAGGCTTCTTGTACCAGGGAGCCTGTGAAATAGGTAGTGGGAACAGAGGCAGGTTGCACAGTCCTTGGAGGGAGGGAGCCCTGCTGGGAAGGTTCCAGGTAAGTCTTAAGAACCCCTTTGCTTAATGCTGTCATGCTTCCTTTTCCTCTTAAGACTCCTAGGATTTTGTTAAATGCCTGATTTCTATTTTAGCAGTGCTAGGACATGTGGAATTAGGAAAGAGGCTTGAAATTTCCATGCCACCTTTAGTGGCTGCTAAGCGGAGAGGGTTACTGAAGACTAGTAACAAAAATTCTCCGTGCAAAAGAAAAAAAAAAACCAAACCAAATAAACAAAAGCTGTGAAATTTTCATCCCTGCTGTCAGTATTTGTTTTTGGGGCAGCAGCCTTTCACTATGCTGCGGTAGCAAATTGCAGTCCTGGAATCCCAGAGATTAGAAGCAAGCCTGAGTAGCAGACAGCTGGTGAATGTGTTTTAAAATTGTCCGTTTAACCCAAGGCTGCTCCACTGAATGCTTTTTTAGCTCTTATATTTTTAGTTAGATGTGCGATATCTTTGGCCTTTCCATAGGCAGACAGCCTGCATGAATTGCATGCTTCCTATTGATGGAGCAGAGTGCAGTCTTGAGCTTCTGTTAACTCGTCAGCAGTAGTGTACTGGAAATTTCTGTTTCAGAAATAGGTCTTCTATAAATGATTTAACATCAGGCCATTCAAATGCGTTTGTGTTTTCCTTCTTAGGGCTATTAAAGATGTAGAGAAAACATTTAGCACCAAATTAATGCTTGCATTTTTGTTTTAATCCTGCAGATGGGGTTGATTTATATCTCAAAAATATGTGCTGCAGAGAGGAATTATAATATTACACAATATTTCAGCTGTACTCAATTTTTTTCATGCCAGTATTTTCAGCTAGATGTTGTCTCTTTAATGTGGTGAGTTTTCCTTTTCACTAGCTGCATTTCATCCTCTAGTTCGTATTCCTTTGTTGGTTGAAGTACTTGTCAGACATCTATAGTGATTGGGAAGTTGGGACTAGGCAGAAGGTGCAGGGGCTCTTACCCCCATTCGCTTCTCATGGAGGGATGTAAAAGCAGAGGGTGGCAGGCTGCCTGCAGTTTCTGGGGGGAGGCAGACCCAGCCAAAGAGAAAGGAATGGTGCGCTCCTACATGCAGATAGGAGAGAAGATGGGATTAGATGTCAGAGGAGAGATCCTGTACAATAGCGGCTGCTCTGATAAAATCTGGGTGGCTTTCCCTTGAGGATTATACAGAGATCAGCAGCCTTAGCTCATTAGCACCTCCCTTTCCTCTTGCTCTCTGATTTGCTTTAGGTTTGACGGCAGGTGATGATGGCCGGTGATGATGGCCTGACTTGCTCAGATCCGGGGTGCGGTACTGGAAATGCGGCACATCCTGAAGCCTTAAATGTTAGGTCATGTGCCATTTCTTGCAGCTGAGATTAGATTCTAGCTCAGTTGATGTATTTATGCTTGGTCCTTCCTTCTCATGATGTATAGTGCTCTCAGTACATGAAAGCAAACATCTGAATCACTGGATTTAGTTTTTGAACAAATGAACTCTTATACTCACTACCACTAATACAACTTCTGGAGCAGCAGTGGAAATGAGCTTAATTTTGCAACTCTGGAGAGCATCATGGTTGGGTCTTTGAAAATTGATCTGGCAAGTATTAAAAAAGAAAAGTGGTATTTTTCGATATGCCTTCAAGTAAATGATCATAGAGTCATAGAATGACTTTGGTTGGAAGGGACCTTTAGAGGCCATCTAGTCCAACACCCTTGCATTGAGCAGGGACATCTTCAGCTAGATCAGGTTGCTCAGAGCCCCTTCCAGCCTGACCTTGAATGTCTCTAGGGACGGGGCATCTACCACCTCTCTGGGCAACCTGTGCCAGTGTTTCATCACCCTCATTGTAAAAAATTGTTTCCTTATATCCAGTCTAAATCTACCCTCCTTTAGTTTAAAACCATTATCCCTTGTCCTGTCAGAACAGGCCTTGCTAAAGAGGTTGCCCCCGTCTTTCCTATAGTCCCCCTTTAAGTGGTGAAAGGCCGCAATAAGGTCTGTCCGCAGCCTTTTCTTCTCTAGGCTGAAAAACCCCAACTCTCCCAGCCTGTTCTTGTAGGAGAGGTGCTCCATCCCTCTGATCATTGTTGTGGCCTCCTCTGGACCTGCTCTAACAGCTCCATGACCCTCTTGTGCTGAGGACCCCAGAGCTGGACACAGCATTGCAGGTGGGGTCTCACCAGAGCAGAGTAGAGGGGCAGAATCACCTCTCTTGACCTGCTGGCCATGCTTCTTTTCATGCAGCCCAGAATACGGCTGTCTGTCTGGGCTGGGAGTGCACACTGTTGCCTCATGTCCAGCTTCTTGTCCACCAGTAACCCCAAGCCTTCCTCTGTAGGGCTACTTTCAACCTCTTTGTCCTCCAGCCTGTATTGATATTGGGGGTTGCCCTGACCCAGATGCAAGACCTTGCATTACTAATGATATTAGTGCGACATCACAGTCACTGCAAATGTCAGTTCTCTGAAAGAAAGACACATTAGGTGCTCCATAAATGTTGTATGGAGTTACACTGGGTACCTTGTGGCCAACCGTACACATCCCTGCTTGCTAAAACTGGTCTGAGCAATTTCCAACCCTCAAATGCTTTTCACCACCTCCTGCTGGAGGTTAACACTTCTCCATATCTGCTGGTTGATGTGTATGATTGTTTGAGTGATCCTCTGACCTTCAGCCAGAAAAACCCAAAGGTTTACAGTCATTAAGATCTTTCCTGGGCTATATTGGGATGTGCTTACCTGTCCCCGGGAGCTGATTTGCCAGGGACCTCTGCCTGGGTTGGGGGAAGTGGAAGGATACCCTCCCTTTTCATCAAATGGAGAATTGCCACTGTGATAAAAGTAAGACTTCACATTTATATAGTGTCACGTTAAACAAATCCACTTGGAAGTGTATATGTTCAGCCTATTTAGCACTGAAATTAACCACAGTCGTTGAAGAATGGTGTTTTTCTGCTTTTTAATTTCATGTATCTAAACCCCACCCTATTTACTGGAACATAGAGGAGCTAGCTGCAGATGTGTTATCTTGAATACTTCTCCTGTGTGTTTTCTCTACTCTTTTTAATTGTTAATTGCCTTTCCTCAAAGTTAGGCATGAATCCTCTACCAAGCTGGATAGCTTTGATTGCAGGCACATCTCCAGCGAACTCTGTGGCACTACCAGGAAGGGCAAAGCGACAAGTACATGTTAATTGTGGTAGAGCTGTGACCTGTTTTAGCCCAGGGACATAAAAAGCGTTTAGAAATGGAAATACTGCTTAGCATGACAAAAATGTCCTCAGGTTAGGTTCTGCACTTGGAATATAGGAGGTACATGTGAACTCTGTGCATCGTGCTGGATGTCTCTTGCTGAAATTGCACAAGTCCCCACTTCCACATCCCAGGTTAGGGAGGAGAGGAAAAGCTTTTCTGCTGGTGGTATTTATAATTCATTTTGGATTCTAGCATCAGGTTATCTTTTCATGGCGCTTGTTGCTGCCATTTTAACTTAAAATCTAAGAACAGCACTTCCGTTAAAAAACAAACCAACCAAAAAACCCAAACAAACCCAAAAACCCCCTTCATCATTATGTTGACTCTGAGGGTATTCCCTCTCAACTTCCCAGTAAGGGCATCTGGGCTGAGAATGCTCTCAACTTCATCTTAGGCTATATTTCCAATGAAAAAACCTGGCTTTTGGCCTTAGAAGATACGCAGCTTGGAAAATAATAGCTATTACCTTGTACCAGAGCACCTTTACATTATGCTCTGTGTGTTTGCCTTGTGCAGTGTCTGCAGCTGTGACTAGATGCAGGTAGCAATGCTGAGCGGAGGATGGAAGAGGCTTTGGGAGTTAAGCCCTTGCAGATGAGCAGGTCAAAAGTAGAAGGGAGCAAAACTAAAACTATCACTGGTTCTCCTGAGTTCTTTGCTGTACTTATGTGGGTTAATCTAGTCTTCTAATGTGACAGTACAGTTGTTAAAAAAAGAGAGGAAATATTAATGTTGTGTTTCTATTGTAGGCACTGTTGAAGTGCTGGAGACTGTGGTGTGTTGGATCAGGAAAAAGCATTTCTTCCAAAAGATGCACTTCAGAGTGTGGCCAAAATAAAACGAAAAAAACAATTGTTGCTACAAATCCCACAAACAGCTGCAAGAAGTTACCTGGAGCTCTGTTTAAAAACCCGTGTAGCACACAAACAGCTCAAGATTTGCAGATACCTGTAACATTTATTGGAAGTAATCTTCTCTTTGAATAAGCAGGAACTCCTCTGACTAGCACTCTTGGGGAGAGCAAAGGCCCATTTATTCCATATATCACTCTGCTGATTTTCTGGCAGGCTGTCCGGTGGGAGAGAATAGCTTTGAGAAATGTCATCCTCATTGTGCTGGGCAGTGATTTGAGGATTTGGTAGAAAGGAGCCTGGGGGAGTGGGGGCAGCCGGACTGTAAATAGCTTCCCCCCCCCACCATGTGGATGAATTGAGAAAGGCCAAACCATGGCCCCATCTGCTTTTGTTTTGTTCCCTAACAAAGTACTAGTGGACAAACCCAGCAGTATCTTTGCCCACTTCGAAAATGGGTTTTAGACAAAAGGTTTTAGCTAGTATCCTTTTATATTTCTAAAGGGTCTTTTATCTGACTTTATCAGGAATTTATCGAGCCTCCAGTATGGAAAACTTTTCCATTTAAAACATTTTTCCCCCTAAAAGTCCTCCTGAACCTCTGACACCCAAGGTGCTCTTAGATGGGAAAGCAAAAATTTTGCGGGAGCTGTAACTTTTTAAAAAGTAATACTTTTCCTTTTTATACAGTGGGAAGAAATTGGTGAGGTGGATGAAAACTATGCTCCAATACACACATACCAAGTATGCAAGGTAATGGAACAGAATCAGAACAACTGGCTTCTGACCAGCTGGATCTCTAATGAAGGGGCATCCCGCATCTTCATTGAGCTCAAATTCACCCTGAGGGACTGTAACAGCCTTCCAGGAGGACTTGGGACCTGCAAAGAGACTTTTAACATGTATTACTTTGAATCAGATGATGAAGATGGGAGGAACATCAAAGAAAACCAGTATATCAAGATCGATACCATTGCTGCTGATGAGAGCTTCACAGAGTTGGACCTCGGTGACAGAGTTATGAAGCTAAACACAGAGGTAAGAGATGTCGGACCCCTAACGAAAAAGGGATTTTACCTCGCTTTCCAGGATGTGGGTGCCTGCATCGCCCTAGTCTCTGTGCGCGTGTACTACAAGAAATGCCCATCCGTGATCCGCAACCTGGCCCGCTTTCCTGACACCATCACAGGAGCGGATTCCTCACAGCTGCTAGAGGTGTCAGGTGTCTGTGTCAACCACTCAGTGACTGAGGAGGCGCCGAAGATGCACTGCAGTGCTGAGGGGGAATGGCTGGTGCCCATTGGGAAGTGCTTGTGCAAGGCAGGGTACGAGGAGAAGAACAACACCTGCCAAGGTAAGGATCTGCAGGAGGGTGTTGTGCTGAGGCTGCTGAGGTGATCTGTGGTCTTGGCTGTCGTCTTTTCCATGTACTTCATGTCTGGTTGAGTTGACAATGGTAGGTCAGGTTCTCACTTCCACTGAGGTCCTTCGAATGACTGTGACAGCATGGAGAGAGGCCTTGGCTGGGTGTGGTGGGACTTGACACCTATGTATGAGTCCTTCTGGTGCGTACAGGTCTGTGGACAAGGAGAATCTGGCATGCCGCTATTACCTTTGAAGCACTGTACTGTTGGGTCTATGAGCTGACTGCAGTCTTATATGTTATTTAAAGCTTTATGTTAGTTCTCCTCAATTTCGGGGTTTCCTTATGATTTTTAGAAACTTGGTTTCATTTTTCTGGGGTGTACCAGGGAATGTTTGAGGTTAATCTCCCTATGCAAGATGTGGTTTTGTTTTGTATTTAAAGGAGTATGTTCTTTTCTCTTTATCACTCTGTGGGGCAGGGTGGGAATTTGGTGTGGTGTGTGTTGATTTTCCTCCTTGGTAAATAGCTTAATACAAAGCTGTTCAGCTGTTCAGAGTTCAGACTAAAGCCCCGCTGACAAAAATGCTTCCGTATTTGCTGAAGTCTTCACACAAGTAGCTGGCTGAGGTTCCTGAGTTGCTGGTTAGCATAGGTGTCCTCAGTCATCAGTGGCCTTGTACAAGCGATCTAGGGTATCTGAAGCTCAATACCTAAAAAAGAATACTTTTGAAGTGCAACATATTCTAAGAATGTGTAATCTCATTTTATGGTTTTCTGTATTATGTGCTTGTTTATAAAATTGCCCTTCCATTGTAAATATGTAACAGGTAGTTTAAAACCTATTTGGGCATTAAAAGAGAAAGGGAAAGAAAAATTTCAATATAGTTTGCTTTTTGCAAAATTATTATATGTCGGTCATCAGTCCCATCTTAATTGCCTGTGCTTGCAGCCACTTAGTAATAGATAACCTGTGGGGAGGGCAGAGGGATTCTGCTCCAACCAAAATCTGTGTTGCATTTTTCTCTTCTCCTCACTCCAGACACGTTATTGATGTTTGTAGTGTTGGTGCAAAGGGTAGATCTGTGTATATCCAAAGCAAACTGTGGCCTTGATCTTTTAGTCCTTGGTCATACACTGTGCCCCTGAAGATTACATAGTTCAAGTCTCTTCAAGGGTTGACTTAGAAAATATATCTATGTTTGATTTTTGGAGAAACCTTTAGTAAACAACACATGGAGTGTGCTTTTTGACCAGGATAGCCGTCTTTTTCTGCAGATGTAATCAATACAGCAAAATCCAACTTGGTTTTGCTTTTCCTACGCTAAAAAAGATACTTCTCATGTTTAGGAGGGAAGAAGAGTCACTTGATGTTTGATACTGCACAAGGGGAGCTAAGATCAGCATTAACCCAAGCTGAGGACATCTAGACTGTCTCAGATAAGGGACGTGGGTCAGATAGATCAGCAAGGATCTGCTTCACTACGGCTAAAAATACCATGTCCCAGAACCGTGCTCATTGGTTGGGTGCTATGTCTAGACACTGACTTCAGTCACCTGTAAGAATCTTTGGAGGAAAGGGGTACATACATTAGACATCTTTCAAATCCTGCCAGTGTTAAAGATCTCAAAAACAAACAAAAATCAAGACACCAAAAAACCCCAAGCCAAAGAACCGGACTGGTTTTAACTGGAAACCTGAGAGTATCTTTGAAGAGCTTACTGTGCCTGTAGAGCAGCTGGATCTCTGGTAGTGCTGAGAGCAATCTGGAGTGTGGATTGTGTTGTGTTTTTTTAAAATTTGTTTTTTAGTCAGTTAAGAGGACAGCATCTGGCCCCACAACTTATGACTGGTTTGGGTAGGACTGTGGTCATAGTTTGGAAATCTAAAGATGCTTTGTGGCGATGTACCCTTGCCCTTCTGTTGTACGGCATACCCACATAAACTACTCTTAAACTCCTGCCAAGGGAGCAGGCTCTAGGTGAAGTATATCACTTCAATTGTTCTAGAGCTGTTAAAGCCCATAATTCTTTTGTAGGAAAGCCCTAAATTCCATCACCAAATCAATGGGATGTTTGGCTCCGAGTCCCTATGGCAAAGTCTGTTTGAGGGCCCCATTTGGATGTCCTGTGTTTAACTCAGGTCACAGTGCCAAGCATTTCCTGCTGGTTGGCTCAGAGATGCTCCGTCAATAGGAGAAATTCAGCCTTAGGCCATTCAGGAGGTCTGCATTCAGGATGTATGGAGTTCATGCTGATATCCTGTGTGAGTAAAATGCTTTCTGTTTTGGATGTTGTTACATTCACAAGGATGAGATTTTCTTCTAGAACAGTTAACTTAAACTTTGCAGCCCCTAAGCAGAATAAGAAACACCAAGAAAGGTCCTATGTGGTTGTAGATGCTTCCCCCGCTGAAGACCAGCCTGACTAGTGTTTAGGAAATGCTCTCTATGCTCTCAACTCACACAATGGTGGTCTTGGAACCCTGTGGTGGAACTTTGACAAACACCTAAATAACTTCTGACCTTTGGTTTGTAAGTCACTTAAGTGTATCTTGCAAGCGGTCTCCCCGCTTGCTTTCACTTAGGCGTAAGCAGGTTATTAGTGACTATGCTTGGGGAACATTTTCAACCCAGAGGAGCCTGGCTTTGTTTCTTACAATTTCTCCTGCACAGATGACATTTTCCAAGCTCTAGTGTCAGGTCTGGACAGAGCAGACTACACTCTCTTATTAGAGGTGATGTAAATCCCAGTCACCCTCATGAACATATGGGAACTATTGAAATCCCTTCTGCCTACAAATCATTAATTGGCAACGATGTTCTGAATTCATCATCTTGTCAGCAGGGTTCCTGTTTGAAGAAGGCACTGACAGTAACAGCTGAACAATTTCTCTCGCTGGGAATGCTGAGGTTGTAAATATGGCATGGTCTAATCTCCTTATATAATGTGCTCGCTCTCTCAATTAATATAGGCAGCTAGGTAGTCGTTGCTGCAAAGAACCCAAACTGCTTGGATTTTCACGCCTCCTTTGACAACATGGCCCATTTATCAGCAACTGCTATGGGACAGCTAGAGGTAAATTGTGACTGTTTTGAGACATGTTTATAAAGGACCAGTATTGAAGTTCATTATTCATAAGAATAAATTCCTGTACTAGTTAATAAGAGAAATGAAAGCAGTTGTGAGGCAGTCTGTGAATTTCTACGCTGGTTTCCAAAGCGGTGATTTGATGCCACTAAAGGACCAATGGTTATTCGCTTTGCCTTGGTTCAGTCAGTGCTGTCTGAATGGGCCCTTGAGGAGATGTTTCTAAGCATTTTCACTAGCTGGAAAATGCCCAATTTCAAGTCTGTTTGGCTAATTTCAAGTCTCCTAATGGTGGTCTCCTTAGCAGGCAGTATTCAACCGAAGTTGAGGGCCAGATCCTAAAATGCTGTAAAACTTGATGTAGCAGCCCTGAAGTCTCTGTCTTTACCCATTTAGGGGTTTGGCAAAACAATTGCTTATCTGCCCCAGTCTATGCTTTCCTTCTTCCTGCACTGGCATAAGTGAATTTTATTGTAACTTGAATTTTAGTTGCTTACTGTATACAGCAGGGCTTTCCACTGGGGTTTGTGTAGGAAATTAATAGTCACTGTGAAAAGGGCACCTTCTGGCACTTCTCTTTGTATTCATCCTCACCTTCAGCCCAATATGTTCTTAGTGAGAAGCAAGAAGTGCTTATTTTTGTGCCTTCAAAGGCTTTGGAGCCCATGCTGCTGGATGGGAGGGGTTGTTGACATGTTAGGCTGATGAGGCCAAAATAAACTTGCAGTGGTGAAGTTCTGCTAGTGACTTGGGGTCTGCAGAGTGGTAACTGAGATGTAACTGACCTACAGACCCTGATATTTTTTCAGCTGCTTTCAGAGCTGAATCACAAAGTAATTAAATATTTGATTTTAAAAACCAGAACAAAACAAAACCACCCCAAACACACACCACCACCACCACCCCCCCCAAGTGCGCTGAATAAGAGTCAAGCTGAAAAGGTGAGTAATGATTTCAGGAGGTTCTCCTTTCCAAGAATTGGTGCGTGCTGTTACTTGAAGACATATCAAGAGGCGTACAGCTGGTTTTAGCCAGCTATAAAGGTATGGACAAATTTACAGATGTTAGAGGTGGACAGAATAATGGGGAAAACTCAGTGAAATCTTTCTTCACCCTTGCCTTCTGAGGAAGAACTTTGAAACTGAGGGTTGGAGGGAGGGTGAGTTTCGGTATGGTCTTCTGGTTTTAGAAAGGAAATGCTGCCAGAAGAAATACTTAGAATTTTTTTTTATAAAACAACTCCAGAATGTTCAAGCTTCTGCTGTGTTAAATATTGATGTTTGTTTGATTATTCTTCCCCTAATCAACTTTGAACATACCTCAATGCATTTACAAAACAATATTTATTTTTGCTGATTGTTCATTACTTGTGTTGCGATTCAGCTGAGCTCTTGCCAAGAGAAATGATAATTTCTTACAGAAAACAAATGCTGCAGGAAAAACCTCATGTTCGCAGGTCTTTTATTCTGGATATAATTAAAACTAATTGACATATGTAGCTAGCTTGCGTAGATCAGAAGTTTACCTGCCAAATCAGTTCTTGGATGATTTTTATTGCTGGCTGATTGGGGGTGAAGCAGAGTTACTCATCTTCCTCCAACAACGGTGCAATCAGTGCAGAGGTTTGAAGGCACTTTCCAGAGCAGTGATTGCCCCCCTGTTGATCAGCTATTGGAGGATATTCGGAGGCGGTTGCCTTTTTGCAGCAGTGCAGGAGCAGGCAGGCAGAGGTAGTGACCCTCGGCTGGTGGGTAGCAGAAGGCACTGTCTGTGGAGTGTTGGGAGGCAACTGAGGGCTTGCAAAGGTGGTGATGGCAGAGCCATGCTTGATGACTGTCCTGTTTCTGTGTCTGTACAGCAGCTATCCTAGAGGCCTGACTTCTGAATAAAACACATAGTTGATACCACAATAAACCCCACCATGTACTTTAAACAAATTCACTGAGCCTGGTTTCCTCGGGTGACAGTGCCAGTGCTGCAGCTCAGCTGCTGCCTTCCCTGTTCCCTTATTTCTAGGAAATGGAAACGTGCTGCTGCACAGGTAACCTTATTTTAGAGCTTGGGTGTTTGCTCCGAAGCAGCCAGTGTTCTTGGTTTTGCATCTGATGTAGGCACAGGAGGGGGGCAACTTTTCTTCAATCCCCTCCACAACTCGTGTGTGTGCCTCTCCACCTCAGGTCAGCTGAATTCTTGCTCTAAACTCCTTGTTACAGATGCTAGAAAGACAGTGGACTGCTAAATCCTGCCTGCCTTGTGGGAGACTTCCCAGCTGGGACTCAGGTGGATAAGGCAAGCATGCTTTTACCATTGTGCTGGAGTAGAAAGCAAGCAAAGTCCATGGATTTAAAAAAATAATAAAAAATATATATATACACACCACCCAACCCCTTTTTAATTGTTCTACTGGGAGGTGATTACATGGCAAGAAAAACATTGATGGAAATACTCAGTATATGGAAAATACTGAATTTGGAAATACAGTTGCCCCTCTAGGGAGTTCTTTGCCCATCATTCATACTTCTCATGCATTTTTCTGATTAAAACCAAATTGACTGGGAGTATAGCATGGTAGGTGTTTATATAATTATGAGCTGAAGTGCCTAGTTAATTTTAATTAGGCATAAAACCAACCAGTGTCAGAATAGCTGAATTTTTGGCCATACAGTGTGTATTATCTTTTCAAATGTAAAGAAAATCCCTTGAATGCTACACTTCAGCAAAAGACAATTGTCACTGGAGGGGAAATGGGTTTTATTCTGTAGAGAGGTACGTGCATGTATGTATTTAGGTGTTTTGTTCTGCAGCTGAAGTAATTAACAAGAATGGGGAAATGTTTTCCACAGATCAAAACTGTGTTGTGGCAGGATTGATTAAATATTACTCTCTTCTTTTGTTTTATTTTGCATGTGCATTTGCCCTTATTATATGAGGTACGGTACCCATATATGCGCAATACATTGTGCTTTGCTAATGAGTTGTAACCTTCTGCACTACTTTGTATGCTTGTAACCCTGATGACTCTGAAGATCTTTGCTCAGTCCATAGCGATGCTTTTAGGCCATTACTTTGACCTTACTGTTCTTTGCAGTGTGGCTGCTGTGCAGTCACCTTCCAGAAGGACAGTTAAGGAGTACTTTATTCCCTTCACAAAGTATAGATCGTGCAGTGCAAATAATATTTTATTGAAATAGCTCTGAAAGTGTAAACTGTGAAGGTCATCTTTGTTTCTTAGCCGTAAGATATTTTGGGGCAGATCTTAAGGTATGCTTTTGAGTCTGGTCCTAGATAACTAGCTGATATATACTTGAATACCGACTTTGGTTTTAGCATTCTTGAATATAGGGTATTCATTTGTAGCTTTGGGAATTTCTTAAATTACGGAATGGGAGAGATATTACAGGAGTAAAGGAGTGTTAGCCATGTGTCGTGGTTTAGCCACAGTCAACAACTAAGCCCCACGCAGCCGCTCGCTCACTCCCGCGGTGGGATGGGGGAGAGAATCCGAAGAGTAAAACTGAGAACTCCTGTGTTGAGATAAAGACAGTTTAATAGGTAAAGCAAAAGCCATGCGTGCAAGCAAAGTAAAACAAGGAATAAAGCCACGCACACAAGCAAAGCAAAACAAGGAATTCATTTACTCCTTACCATGGGCAGGCAGGCGTTCAGCCATCTCCAGGAAAGCAGGGCTCCATCACGCGTAACGGTTACTTGGGAAGACAAACGCCATCGCTCCAGACGTTTTCCCCTTCCTTCCTCCCCCAGCTGTATATGCTGAGCATGACGCCGTGTGCTATGGAATATCCCGTTGGTCAGTTTAGATCAGCTGTCCCGGCTGTGTCCCCTCCCAGCTTCTTGTGCACCCGGCAGAGCACAGGGAGCTGGAGAAGTCATTGACTCTGTGTAAGGACTGCTTAAACATCTTCACATTATCAACACTTTTCAACAGAAATCCAAAACATAGCCCCATACTAGCTACTATGAAGAAAATTAACTCTATCCCAGCTGAAACCAGGACACCATGGTGCCATTAGGTTCCTTTGCTGCCTTTGCTTTGAATTACTTTGAAACAGCTTGCTTATTAATTCTGGTTTTTAGAAACAATTAAGGAGTTTGGAGAAATAGTAAGGATAAAGTATATGAATGCTGGTTGGCAAGGCAGTGAATGTAATGGCCTTGATTTAAGATATGGCTGTCCCCAGCTGCCCACTCTTGCCCCGTTGCTGGAAGCTGCTGCTGGCTCTGCAGAACTGGCTAGTCTGCCCGTGAGCTGATGTGACCAATGGAGGGCTTGCCTTGATGCCCTGGCCTGGGGGCAATTAAGACATGGGCACTATCCCTGGATGGTGATCTTCAGCAGAAGGGTGGCTGCAACCTCTCAAACTGTCAAGAGTCTTCCAGAGCTCATTTGTCAGAACCTCCATTCCAACTAATTTATATAGGGTATTAAAATGCAGTTGTACTATTGTGTTTTGTTCATAATTCAGGTTTTCAATTCTGTGTTTCTCATTTAGAAACACTTAGTAGTAGTTAATGATGTGTTGACATTTCAATAATAAGCTTTTCTCTCTCCATGCTTTACGTCTTGACCATTTTAACTTGCTTTGGGTTAACATTGAGGTTGAAACCCAAGCTCTGCATAAGGAGGTTACAATTGTGCCTTGTATGAACAGGTTGGCAGCTTATATTTTATTTCATTTCTTTAGCTGGATAAACTCGTATACTGTATTAAGGTAAGTGTACAGTAGGCGTCAATAAGAGCAAAGACTGCAACACAGATGTCTGCTCTTCGTGTAAACAGAGATGCCCATTTATTTTGCTCGAATTTTGCTCATTTTCTATCACTGAAGAAGTTAATCTAGTTTAGACAGAATCGCATCCACAAACAATATATGGTTAAGGTTGTATTGAGCATGGTACTGAAGTGCTTCCATTTTTTATTTCCCTCAGGGTGGCTATGAGGTTGTTAATACTGGAATGAACTTGAAGAGTGAGCCTAGGTGTTTTATAAATCCCAAACCATACACACCCAAAACAGAATAAAGAAAAAAGACAAAAGAGACAATGCCAGGCTTGTAGATGTAACCTTACTACTTTCATATACCTGTATTTTTATAAATGTATGTCTTTAAAAAAAAAAACAACCTGTGATTTAAGATGGCAACTTCTCGCTGTAAAGGATAGTCCATCAGGTGAAGGCCAAGGAAATTTCCCTCCCCCCTGCAAAATCCAACCTCTAAGAGCTGCAGCTCAGTGGCATTATCAGGACAAATTCACTGGGGGTGTGTGTGTGTAACGAGACTGTTGCTGCCTGCATGCGTCACTGTGCTGCCCCAGGTTGTGTTCCTGGAAGCAAGGTGGGTGGGAGACGATACGCATCAGCAGAGCATCTTTATCTGCATTGTCAGCCTGGCACCCTTGCACAGCCCACGGCAGCTCTGCCTGGCCAGTGTGGCATGGGAGGCAGTGCTGGCTTGGGACATGACCCATTCTTGCAGTGAGACTTGGTGGTGTATCTTGAGTCAAGTCCTCGTGGTAGGCTTTGAGTGGCTTGTGAGTAGTTTCGCTGGTACTTCAGATGTGACTGTTCCAGTGTGAGGAAAGAAATAGTCAATACAGACTCTTAAAAACATTTATAGGTCCTACAAAGGGCTTTTCTCTGTTGGGTATTGAAGGATCTACTTTATGAAGAAGGTCAGAGTCACTATTCCCCATTAAATAAATTGCAGCCTTGGGCCTGAGATGGAGTTGTTTGGTGCCAGCCAGAGGCTAGAGCCTGAACCAGGGCTCTGGGTGTTAGTGCTGTACTTGATCCCATGTGCTCTTTTTATGGTCTTACACTAACGTAAAACCCTTGTAATATCGTTCATCTCCAGGTAGATGTGTACTTCAATTAGATGCTTTCCTTCAAGAAAATGTTTGGCCTCAAGGTGCATTTTCTGAGCAGGACTCTCACATCAGCTGGAGCCTCTGCTTAGTGTGGTGAGGAGTTCGTCTCTGCCCAAGGGTCCCTTTTTCTGCCAAAGCCTCAGCATTATCAAGTACCAGACCCTCTGCATATAGATGAAAAAGCATCCCCTGCCCCAACAGACTCTCCAGTCCCTCTGCACGTGTGTGACTAGTATTACTTGAATAAAGTGAGCCTGCCTAGGGAGCCAACGTGATCTTTATTGAACTCTGGAGTCATGGTTACTGTCCACCAAGTGAAATGGCTGCCTCCTGCATGGTCATAAGGGTTGCTCTGCTACGGTACTAATTCCCCAAATAATGCATTAGAGGTCTTACACTGAGTTGCACTGTCTGTCATCCCATTGCAATGGTGACAGAGGTCACAACGTTGCCTTCGAAAGCTGCCTGGAAAGGAATCTATTTAATTACTGCAGAGCCAAAGGAAAAGCTCCTCCCTATGAGCATGGGGAATGTGTTAATTTGGTATTCAGCGGAAGCAGCCTGTGGGTTGCAGCTTCCCAGCTCCAATCTGCTTTGCAGATAGCCTGCAAACCAGGCGATGACAGAGCCAGGACCATGGACTTCATTACTGCTGGGGCTTTTTGCAGGTTCAAGAAGTGCCAGCAATGATGGGATCTTGGGACAGGAGCCAGCATTTTATTAGTATAAATCCAAGGCAATTGGCCATGTTAATTACTGGAAGAAATCCACAGCAGGGAGGAAAGGGTTCAGGATGACCGGGTGGTGCCATGGTTAATTGCCAAAGTCCACGGCTGCCCTGTGACCCTGTGCTGGTGGTATTTCCTGCATTGCAATGGTTGATTCGCAGCAGATTGAGCGTTCTCTCTCCAGAAAAAAAACTCTAGAGCAAAGTGTCTGCAGAGGGAATCTAAGATAAAAACAGCTAAAGGCTCACAGAGTACTGTGCAAAACCAGACACAGGATCCTCCAGTACCAAGTTGGGTGTTGCTCAGGGCTTTTGCATGCATATGAGTATGCTGTGAGAGGTAGGTGTACAGATGATGGGGTTTCACCCTTCCTGATTTGGGGGCTGCTTTTCGCCTGAGCACTTGGTGCTCTTTCAGTGCCAGAGCACGTGGTTGGCAAGAGACTCATCCTAGAAATGAAATGCATGGAAATGGCTACAAAACTCTGCAGAAAAAGGCAGGTGTCTGTCTTGCAAAATAATCTTTCCCTCTCTGCCTACCCAAAGTCCTCAGTCAAGCTCAGTTAAAAGCTTTTCTCCCCTTCCTGTGCACAAGGCTGGCCCGTATTATTTGTAAAGCCTTTTTTTTTTTTTTTTCAGAAGAGCTTTTACATTATTTTTCTTTGCTCTCACAGTTCAAGCATGATTTAATATGTCAAAACTAGTTTGCTTAGCTGGCCTTGATTGTCTTGCATACTTCCACCAAAACAGGGCAGTCATCCTTCCAGGCGTGTTGCTGCCCAGACAAATGAAGTATCACGGCAGTTAGGACCTGCTCTCGTGTTGTGACAGCTGTAGCATCCTCTGACAAAGCTGGCAGTGGGGAGTTCAGGTGGGGGTAATGCCTGTAGACACAGCTTGGGTCAGAGCAGTGCGGGCCCACACAGGCAGATGCAGAGACAAGCTTATGGTTGAGAGACGTAGTCGATCATTCATGTGCAAAGGCATTTTGATCCAGATCGAGTCTAGCTAGCACCTGAGAGAGAAGAAACCATCCTGTTGGTGCCCATGCTGGTGAGCCTGGCAGCTATAGCACTTGGAGCCCTTGCTGTAGGGTAGTGCTGCCAGGCTAATACATCCGGGTGCAGGTTGCCTGGCAGAAGTGAGTTGCAGTGTGATCTTGTGCTTTCTGTAGTTACTGGGTATTTTATCACTGATTTTGGTGGAAGGGAGATGATAATCCTTTATAATATATTCTTAACAACTGAATTATTTCCTGGCCTAAATCTTTATTAAGTGTTGCACTGACTGCCAGAAGAGCACAACAGCCTAAAGGATAGAAATTTAGTTCATGATAATTTATGTAACTCAGATCAGACCTGTTTTTCAGCAAATGATTTGATTCTGATCTCTTCCAAACCTCCCAAATATCAGAGTTTCTGGCTCTTTGTGGTTGTCTTTTTCTCATTTCAAGCAGGGGGACACAGGCAAAAGTCCATCCATGTGTTTCTGCACTGTGCTCCATTGAAAAGAGTAAGGAAGAAGTTTTGAGTCACTCCTCACTGTTATTACAGTTTAAAATGGCATGTCAGCCCTTCAAGCCTGCTTGTAGGACTTTGTGCATCATAGGAAGCCTTCCCTAAGCTGTTGCTGTAGTGCCGTGTGCTCATCTGACTCCTGCTCTGCACTTGGCATCCTCATTGTTGGTGTCTGTCTTTGGTCCCTTGCCTCTGGGATGTATAGTTAACACAATACTCAGCAGTCAGGTCAGTTATCTCCTGGTGTTTTTTTGCTAGTGTGCTACATGGGGTTTTCACTCTGGTGTGTGGGATGACTGCCAGCTGGAAATCTGGTGCTTGGGGACAAGTGAAATGATTGGATGAGTCTGTTATTGACTGAGCTCTGAGCGTGGCTAATGGCATTGACAAGAGCTGTGTCATCCTGATGGTGAAGGCAGCAAGTCACACACTGGCTCTGAGATGTAGTGTTAAGTGCACTGGTAGATGGGGGAGCAGTGCCCCCTGCCAGACACTGCTCTTCCAAAACATTGTAGGGTACGGTTTGGTTTGGCCTGCCAGCAATTCCCAGGCCAGAAGGGTGCTTGGAGAGAGCCAAAAAGTCTGGTTTTTGCCTGGTGCTGTGTTTGGTTTTTTGTTTGGTTCTCCCCCCCATCCCCCCAACGTAAGACTATGCTCTATCAGACCTTGGTATATAAAGCAGTTGGCCAGTGCTATCTGAAAACTTGATCCCATGACTGAGTAAACTTAAGCTGAATGTGTGCTCTTACAAAAGGTGTTTATCAGGATGCCTGTGCATGGTGCCTTCTGTGTCTTTCGTCATGCCGGTACGTGCAAGTAGTTTGCCGCACTTTATGTGCGCTGTGCACATGAGTAAGAACACAGTGCTTCTAAAGCGGCATGTGCGTTTGCTCTAATAGCATGTGTAGCTTTGGCCTAACAGGAAAGCGAGTATTTTACAAGAAAAGCAAGGCCAGCCCAAACTAGAGTCAGTGTTTTTTAGGTGGAGGCATTTGCTTTTAGGTTGGAGGCATAAAAGCATTAGCTTAAAGTTCCAGTGTTCGTTTTCAGCAAGGTTGTTGGAAGTGTTTTGCCACTCTGATCGAGGAGAAACGACGCTGTGCGACAGTCATGCTGCAGTTATGTCTGTAGGACGACTGAGTCTGCAGAGACGTTGTGGGATTTAGTCGGAGGCACACTGTCACTGCATGCATGCTGCTGGCAGATGGGTGAGGGCCTGTGGAAAGCTAAGCTAGACCATTTCTGGTTGTGGAACCCCCTTCTGTGTTTTGCACTGTGTATGGCATGCAAACAGTGTGGGCTGTGAATACAGAGAAACAAAAATATTCTTTCTGAAAGTTTATTGAGCAAAGGCTTCTGGTTTAACAAATTCAAATTTTACATGTTCCAAAGACTGATTTCCAGATGCCATTGGGAAAAGTGTTGGGCCACATTCAAATTAGCCTTATTGTTCCGTAATATCTTACTGGAGTACAAGGTTAATTAGTACCATAGGCAATATGCATTATTCATCACAGCAATCAGGCTTTTCTTGCTTTTCTTTTGTTGGGCTGTTGAATGCTGCAAATGGTTTCCCTTCCAATAACAAATCCTTGATATATTATTTTCATATTTAATCCTGCCAAATCATGTTTGTGATATATAAATTATGTGGGCACTCTGATGCTGATGGAAAATGTTTCAGGTGTTAAAAGGACTATAATTTTAATGTTTAGCTTCTGGTTGCTTGGGCATAGACCTCCAGGACCATGGGAGATAGAAGATGATTTTTCTAATGCCCGTCTTTAATCTGACCCAAACTGGGGATGTCAGTAGTGCTGTGTTTTACATCAGTAGTGTTTTCAGTGCTGATTACCAGCAGTCCCTCATTGCAGGTGTGAATTGCTGAAGTCCTGTTGCTGTTGTGGCACTGTGGCTGCTTGCAATATCCCAGCACAGATCTCGAGCATCTCCATTCCTACCACGGGGTTGCAGCTGGGAAAGGCTCTTTCTAGCAGGTCTCCTTCAAGCACAAGGGCTAAATGAGGTGCTCTTGGCTGCCACCCAGTGCCAGGGTCTCTGCCCAGCTCCAGGGTCCTACACGGGCTGCAGTCGTGAGCTGGGGAGGTGATGACTGGTTTGCACGAGGTCTAGCAAGTAGTGGCTTTCACTTGCAAAGCCTGTTTGTGGTGCATAGGGTTTGGCCTTCTTCAGTTCACGAAAACCAGCACTGCCTTGTCCTCAGGTGGTAATGAGTCCACTGTAGAAGAGTCCTGTAGGAGGTTACACAGTGCTGTGACTCATCTGATCCTTCCTTTTCCCTAAAGGCCAAGCCACTTTCACCCCTGAGATCCTGCTGCCTTCCTTGTCCTGCATTCAGGAGGCTGAGTCACTCCCACATCCTGAGATTACAGTGCCGCAGGTGCCTATAGCTTCCAGAGCAGCACTTGGAAAACATGCTGAGCTGCGGTGATCCCTCTCTGCCACGGTGTCTACTGAAAGAACAGTGATAATCTGAAAGATCTTCGGGAGGTCTTTGACTGCTGCTTTCTAGCTTTGACATTTCTCCCTGGCTACCTTCTGGAGGAGTTTTCCAGCCTTCTGTCAGCTGTATGCACATGTGTTAAGTGCCTAGATAGGCATTAGGAGGGAAAACTGAGACACAAAGACTGGGTGACTTGCTGAAGGTTGCATGAACCAACTTGGGAAGCTCAGGCTTCCTGCTTCTGCCATCCTTGCTTCAAGATCGTTAGCAATTCCTCTGTTCTTTCTTGCCCTCCTGAAAAGGGTTTAGGCATACACTTGCTTTCTAACATAAGACAGTGTAGCCTCCTTGCACAGCTGGGCATGCCTTGCAAAGTGATGCTGTGCTGTCAGGGCTCAGGGGAGTAACTTGCACTGACATAGCTGGAGGATGAATATGGTAGGGTTTTACCTTAAATAGCCTGCGGCAACAAATCCACAGTGCTGTGCCAGCCTTGCTGAAGCGATGTGAGGAATGCTGGAGATTCCTTTGTGATCAAATTGGCAAGCAAATATTTTTCCGGCAACCCTGACTCACTTCCCTTCACAAAACCTCGTTTTGTATGTGCATTGTTTTCCCCTCCCGAGTTTCTCTTTAGGAGCAACAGAGCACTCAGCCTAGGTGACTGCTGCTTGCCTCCTTCTGGCTGGGACAGAGAGGAGTTTCAAGGACACAATTTTTGCAGTCTAATGCGGAACACAACGTTGGTTTTGTGTCAGATAACAGAAAACAAACGCATGCTTTGAAAGCAAGTACCCTGGTGCGTCAGGGGCTTTCTGGGGCAGTTTGGAAAGAGCTTCTCAGCAAGAACAGGCGGGTGGATAAATGCCCAAATGACACTTGTCTGTCAAAAAAATGGCAAATGTCTGGCTCTTGATTTAGGTGCTGTTGTGATATAAACAAATGAGCAGTGATGGAATGTAGAGAGGTGACGGAGAATATTATTCTTTTCCCCTGATTATTAGCCTCTGCTTTGAAACAAGTAACTGAGATGCCTTTCAGTAGACCTCTGCTCTAGCACGAAACTGCATTTGTAGAGTAATTTGGATTGCTTTGGGTTAGAACAGAAGGGTATACACACAATGTTTGCTTAAAAGTTGATTATAGGCAGAAGAATAATAAGTAAATTGTACCTAAAATATAATTATGTAAATCACCAAAAGTGGAATGGCTTTGTCAGCTTAGTCTAAGTCTCATCAATAACTTATGAGCTTCAGTAAATGCGCAGTGCTTGTATGCTGCTTTGTTGTGCACTGTTACAACATAAAGGCAAGGGAATTTTTTTAAGCATTCCTGGGGACCAAAAAAAAAAATCGCAGCAATCAGTGGTGTATAAATTTAGCGTTGTGTTGTACATCAGTGTGGTTGAAAGTATTAATGAGAGAAAAACTTCTGGGGATGGTGCATCCATAGATGTCTGAAATAGCTCATGGGGGCAAAGACTAGACTGCGGGGCTGATAAATAACAGAATAACTTCACTCCTTCTCCTCCCCTCCCTTTTCTTAGGTTTACATGACATGGAGCACTACTTGAAAAAAGTAGTGTGGTGTTCATTCTGTACCACAATATAACAAAAACCATCGTTGTTCCAGAAAAAAAGTTTTAATTCTCTTTTGTTTTGATTTTCAAAATAGTTGGTCTATAGGTCTGTTGAGTCTGAAGGGGAGAAAAAACTATTAATTGCCATAACTGGCTGGCATCATGAGTGGAGAAAGAACTGTAAAATTGGAGAGTATACGTAGCATAAGGGAAAAAGCCCATTACTTTTGCCTTGGCCACAGGGATATAACCAGCAACTTGAAAATTTGTTTCATATGTGCTTAAAAAACTGCAAACAGCACATGTACCTGATGGCCCTACCCGAGGAAGGGGAGGTCTGTCCCACTGAGCAGGTGCTCAGAAGGGGCACGGCACACCAGGCAAGCTACTGATGTGATGTTTGGCAAGCGTTGTGGGGACTCTGTGGTATCTCTTCCTCGTACTTTTATGCCATAGATGTTTTATGTCTACTTATTAAAGAAGGATATGGTGCTGGCACTAGGTGGGACTGCCCTGTGATTTCCTGAAAATGACCCCATAAATTCAGGTTTATCTTCTTTTTCCAGTGTTACATTTTGGACTCTGCTTTGATTCCACACTCCACATCCCTCCACGCCCCCAGTGGTAGCAGGAGATTCAAGTTTCCTAGATTCTTTAAAAACCACCCTGTTTAAAAATGTTTTAAATCTTCACCTCTTGGAGAAAAAGAATCAGAACCTACTTTAGATAGTTTGTTTATGTTTTGTAAAAGGCAGTAAAGGAAACATATGATTTCCTGGGCTTTAAAGCAGCAGCAACATAATGTTAGTAGCACTAACACATGGTTAACATGGCCTTTCCAAAGCCACAGGAGTTTTGCAATTGATGATGAAGAAAAGCACTGAGCAGTCAGTCTCAGTTATGCTTCTTGTATACTTGCCTTTTTGGCGTGGAACTCCCAGAGATTTTTGTCACAAGATCAAATACCTGTTGTACACAGGTGATTTTGTTATCCTTTTTTTGGTGATGAGGAAGCAAAGCAAAGAAAGAAATTGCCAGAAATCACGTATCTTTCAGTGGAAAATCAGGCTTCCCAGTCTTGTACTCTGCATGGATGTGTGGTTTAGCAAGTAGATACAGTGACTTATTTTTTCTCCTTAGTAACTGTGGACATGTATCTACTATATTTTAGGTGCTCTTAAGTGACTCGCTCTCTTGGCAATAGTTTCAGTGACATGATTTCTAGTTTACAGTTGAGGGGTTGTTTGGGGTTTTTTCCCTATATCCCAAGGCCAGGATTTCAACTGTATCTCAGTCAAATACTTTATTACATTTCGTATTGCATGTTCTCACAGTCTAAAGGATATTCTCAGCTAGGTTAGGAAAGCTAGAGACAGGAGAGCATCATTGATGGGTTAGTATTTTGTTTCTAATGTCTTAAGCTATTGGGGAAATAGGAGATATTTATCACGTTATAGAAATTCCACTACAAAGTACATGGTATTACTAAAGCTATCTGTATCTTCCCTTCTAGAAAAGGCTGGATTAAATATTTTGCTCGATGCTGACTTACTAAAAAGGACGGTTTGCAGCCTTTTATCTTTCACTGAAGCACCAGATTCTAAACATGTGTTCCAACATTTGCTTTAAAATAACATGCCACTGAGGATGGTGTTTCTACATATTTAATTATCTCTTGAAAAGAGTGAAAGGAGATCAGTGCCTTACAAAGCAATATGCCTCTGTCTTGCATCTTGTGGCAACAGGACTAGATCTCTTCCACTCAAGTAAAAATGAAAACAAAAGCCCTTACTGTCGTCATGCAAAACTAGCAATCTACTGTTTAGACGAAACCCCTCAGACTTGCAGCTTCTGCAGTCAAAAGATTAGCAAGTCGAAACATAAAAGTGCAAAGTTTCCAATAAATGATAAGTAGTGTGTAGAAACGAAGCTTCCTGTGAGCTTTCATTCCCTTCAATTGAACTGTTTTGTAATGTAATGCTATCAGGGTATTTCATTGTACAGAGAAAGGCAAGGGAATGATAAAATATATGTGCTAGAAATCCCACGTGTAGCTGAGTTCCTTGAATTTATCAAGCTTGCTGGTGTGCTTCCACCATGACTAGTTCTTTAATTACACTTAGATAGAGCTGTGTTGTTGGTGCTGTTTGAAACTACAGATTGAATTTAGTAATGTAAGTGTCATTAATCTGATGAAATAAAAATGCTGAGTTTTTTAATAAGGTCTCAATTTAATGTTTTTAAATGCTCTGAGGAGATTTAATGCTAAACCAGCTGATATAAATCTGCTCAGCTCCGCTGTAATTGTCTCTCTCAAGCATGTACCTCTCTTCAAGGGAACTTGGCTTACACTAATTTCAAAGCTGTTTACTGCCTGCATGAATGTGATGGACTCTCACTTTTATTGTTAAAAGTTGTTAACATCAGAGATGACCAGGAAACTGAAGTGGCAGGGTCTATATATAGTATTAATTGTCCTCCTTTTTTTCCTTTGAGTACCACAGAAAAACCCAGGTCTTTCTGTTATGCTCTAGATGCCTAGAGCCTGTCCGAAAGAGTTTGCAGGTTTAAGTCTTACTATCTTTTAAGCCTTACAGGTGAGTTTTTGGTCCCTGTTCTGGGGGGCTTGTCTGTGTAACAGACTGAGCCTTGCTTTTTGATTTTTGTAAATCGAGGTGTATCAGTGCCACTACTTGATCTTGCTGTTTGCAAGGCATTGGGAGATCTTCATCTCCATCTAGTTTGTAGCTGCATCAGCCTGGCGCATTGAGGTTTCACACAGTGCTAAATGGAGTAGAAATATGCCATTGTTTTCATGATTACATTTGTTTATTCCTAAATAAGCTCCAGTCTTTTTTCCTGTGGCATTTTGTTTCCCCTCTTTTTTTTTTAGTCAAGCATACTTTTCATAACAAATCATCAAACTGGTACAGAGCATTACTTGAGTTGTGTTCTAATTTATATATATGAAACATGCTGGATTGGTATTCGTTCTTATTGAAATCTTGGTGGCTTCCTCATTAAGCTTATGTTCATTCAACTTCTGTGGACCTGTCATCATTTATACCGGTGCAAAGGGAGTCCAGATGAACTCTGCCATGCTTAGTTTCCTCGCATGGGAGAGCTGAGAAGACATTGCCCCAGGGGTCAGGATGGAGCTGCCTGCATGTCAATGAGTGTATTTAGCTATCCTAACAGTAAATATTGTGGTGGAGAGGCAGCGGTATTCACAGGGGAGCTGAATCACTGCAGTTACTTCAGAGCAACAAAGAGTGGAAACTGTACCAGCCTTGAAGATGAATTGGTGCTGTGGTGATTAAAAAAATACGCATTTCCCATGTTCCACGTAGGAGTCAGCATTGTTTTCCCTGGGGATTTTTGTCAGCCTGTAAATGAAAGAAGCTGCTTCCCAAGGAAACAGTCAGCATACAGTCTGAGAACATCGTTTACCATCAGATACTCCTCATTAGGTGGTGGCTGGTATAGGGGAAGGTGGGTAGGGTGCTGAGCCTTGGTACTTTTCCCCTTTCTGACTGAGTCACCCCTTCCCTTTTTGGGGCTTGGTGTCCCACTGCCTAGCTGAGATGAGGGAAAGCCTGTGGATTAATCTCCAGGCATTTGGGGTGGTGGAGGGGAGAAGGTTTCTTGGACTCGAGGCCGTGTGAAGTTAGAGAAGTCCAAATAAATACTGTCTCTCAGCACAGGGCAGGGAGCCTGCGTGTTTGCAAGCACAGGGCTGGCAGGGCACAGATGCTCTTGGGTACCACGGTGGAGTTAATGAGCACTGCTGCTTTTCTTCTACTGATATGTGAGCGGCTTGGCAAGTGGGCCAGGGAAGATGAGGGGCAGCTCATGAGCCCAGTCACTGTCCTGCTCTTTAATTATTACTGTTTTCAAATCCCTCTCAGTATTCACAGCTCAATTTATGTGCTAATTGGCCCCTTTAATAATCAAAAGATAGAGACTACAAAAGTCGGAGTGTGCGTTCTCCTGGAAGTGCCACTGCGTAGCTGTAATAAATTATCTGTGGCAAATGTTCTGTTGCCTTGTGGCGCTTGGCCTCTATCAACCGGCACGTTTTCTGCTGGGTCTGGTGGCCTCCAGTGTGAAAGCTGCTCTGGGAAGGAAAAAGAAGCTGAGGGGAGGGTGGCTATTGAGTACTGTGGTGCTGCTGGAGCAGGGGGATGCCAAGGCACAGAGGTGGATGCTGCTGCAGGAAGGGTTTCTGCTGCTCAGGATGGTGATAGAGGAGTGGAGACCATGCAGCTTCTTCCCCAGACAGCACGTGAGAAGTTCAGTGCTGAGTGCATGTTGAAATGAATTACCCGCAGCTCCTCCTAAGGTATAAAAATAGGATTCTTCATTTTCACCACCTCCCTTGGCTTCCTGTGTCCGCCTCCTGCTCCTGTCCCCCATGAGATCGGAGGTGGAGCAAAACCCAGCTTCTCTGGCGTGTCTGGCGCTTCTCTCTGCCATTGCACACGCTGCGGCATTTTGCTGGAGCTGCTCGAAACGGAGCTATAATTATCGAGTACATATCAGCTCTCATTCCCTCCCACTCACCCTCTGGTACCTTGCGCCAGGCCCTGTTCTTCCCTGCAAACCTCCATCGCTCATTCCTAGTGCTTCTACCTCCCCTCTCCCTCCTCCCACTGTGGGAGGTGCCCCCTCCTGCACCCCATAGCCCTTCCCATGCTTTTCCAATCCCAGCAATAGGGAAGCTTCTCTGGTATCCGTGTTGGGAAGGGGCAGTATGCTTGATGAAGCTTGCCTTCTGCCCTGGAATGCCAGTTTAGTGTCCCCAGGGTCCTTTGAAAGTGGCATCATTGCCTTTTGGGGCAGAGGGGGAATACACAACTGGCAGTTTTGCTCTGACATAGCAGTGTGTGCAGGAAGAAAGGAGATGAACACCCTTCCTGCCCCCAGCAGCATCCCAGGTGGCTCAGATGGGTGGAGCAGGAGGACCTGGCATCTGGGCTCCTGTTACCACCTGGGACTGGAGAAAACCCCAGCCTCCCGGCTGCTGGGGAGGATGTACACAGAGGGATGATTTCCAGGGGTGATGGAGGAAAGGGACAGCTCCAGTTGGGCACAGAATGGCTTCATATTATAAAGCATGTGAGTTTGGTTTTCCAGAGCTTTCTCGCACATGCCCATGAAAGCGAGGAGTGTGGGCGTGGTCTGGGCCTTTGGGGATGCTGTGTCCTCTGCTTTTTACAAAAAGATGGTGCTTGCAATTTTTACTTGTTGCTAGTTTGCTTCTAAATGTGTTTTGGATTTTTTTTTTTGGGGGGGGCCATCACAGAGTTGGTAGACCTTTTTCATGGAGGTAACTTACGACGTTTGTCCTGATAATCTGTACTTGAGAAGTATCCATTTGTATCTTCGGAAAAATCAGTGTAATTTTGGAGGAAGCTATTTTTGTCAGTGCCTTAGCTTCAGGAAATATTACCATGTTGCTTGCGAGATGCTAATCTTTTTCCCTCCTGGGTGTTTTCCTCCCACTGATAACTGGTCAGTCTCTGAGGCCAGCCCTTTTAGAGAGAAATCAGACATACTGTGCATTAATTTCTTTTTAATAATTTCTGTCACATCATCAGCAAGAGATGTTCACCATGAAAGAAATACTCAAACCTTCTTTTCACTCTTTACAGTAATAAAATTGGTAAAAGCTTTGAAGTAGAAACTGTTTTCCTAATTTCTGGGGAAGTTTGTGGAAAGAGAAGGGGAAGTTATCTGATTTGTTAACAGGGCTTGGAAAACTCCTTTGGGAGATGCTGCTTTCCATTATGGCTGCGCATCTGTGCAGAAGTAAGTCTGCAAAAATAACCACATGCACCTAGTGCATTGAAAACAACAGTTGTGATACTGCTTTAAATAATATACTACTGAGGGATCTTGCTGGAGGTGAAATAAGATATAACGTGGGAGAATCAAGAGTGATGTATGAGCGTTGAAAACCGGGAGGTACCTAGGTGTAATGTGTAGTTACTTAAAAATATCTTTTAGCTTATCTCCATAGACTTTGATGGATCAGAATTTTCTGGTCTCTTTCTAAAAGCAGTAATTTTCTCTTTCTTTGTTTTCATGGAAAGTAATGAACTGAACACAAGCTGATTTGTTTCAAGAAGGCTTCCACCCCGTTAACTAGGGACATAAAGAATTCATGCTGAAAATGTTATAAGCCTGAGTTACATATAGCTTGCAGTTTTCATGTTAACCCGTCCTTTGGCTTTATCTTTTTTCTGGTGGGAGGGGAAGACGTTTGCATCCCTAAAAATGTGTGGTGCTTAGTAGAACAAAACCAATCCATTATTAGAAAGCAGTGTTTGTCAAAAGTGGTCAGTAAACACAGAGTTCAATGGGTTTTCCCAGCTCTCCTTGGAGGCAGGTGGAGGTAGTGAGTGGCTGGGGCAGGGCTGGTGTCGAGCAGCAGAAAGGGAGACGCCTTAGCAACATCCAAGCTCGGGGAGCAATGTAACTTAAGACACGGGCTTAGACTTGTTAATGTAGCTCATCTTGGAAAAGAGTATACTTCAGACTGTACATATTGCTTTGGTTTTTGGAAAAATGTGGAAAAAAACTTGGGATTTAGCCACCTGTGAGACCTTCTCTTGCCTAACCTTTTCATATTGGTTGTTTCACAGAATGCAACTTATGAAATGGAATGGTTTTAGGGGGTTGGTATTCATTTCCAATTGATAGGTCCCGGTTTGTCTCAAGGCAAGTGTGACCAGATGTAATTACCATATGGTGGCTATATACAAGTAGTTATGGGGGTGTGGGAAAAGAGGGAGAGGCGAGGAACTGGGTAGAGGAAATGGCTGCATGGTTTTGCTTCTTGCAGTTATCAGTATCACAGTGCTGCAAATGTATGCATGCAGAAGTTGTGCAGTTTGCTTGAAAATAATGAATTTTAAATCCTACTTATTTGTTGAGTTCTTTGATTTGCCTCACAGATTTTTGAGCCTTTAGTTTTCATTTTCAAGCTTTGCTTGGCAAATGTGAAGCCTGCAAACCTAATTAGAAAAAGAAGGATGGAGGTTGTGATCCTAATGGGTCATTTAATGTAAAAACAAAATATGATGAAAATAAGAGACCTGGTGAGAGTGGCAGGAAAACATAAACAAACCTTCTGCAGCTGATATCAATTGCTCGATGCTCCAACTGAGGGGCTTGCTCCAGGAATAACTGGGTTAGGTTTTCTGGGTTGAATACGCTATTAGGTGAGACGAGATTAGTATAATAAAACCTGTTGGGCTTTAACAGTTCAGTGTTTTGCATCTAATATCTTTTACATCAGAGGGGCGAACAACTGTACCCATCTGAAGATAAACCTCTCTGTCTGCATCAGTAATAGTCTCTGGGAGGACTTGACATAATAGAGGTGAGTTTTGGGAGTATGTACTGCTTTTACCTGGCTATATGAATTCTCCATTGGAGAGAAACAAATGTTAGTCCCCAGCGCTGCCATCCTGTCACTTTTCTTACCCAGCAAATTAAGATAACCATGGCATAGTAAATTATTTAAGATCAATGCATGTGGTAAGTTCTTATCTTGTCCAGTAGGTTTAAGATGAAAAATTATACAGCATGTTTCCAAATGAAGTGTTGCATACATGATAAATAGTCATTAAATTGTGCCTCACAGATGACATCATACCTAATAATACATTAGGGGTGTTTGCATCTATTCAGCTCCCAGGAGTCAATAATTTTGTCAGCTAGTGCTGCCTCACAAAAATAGCAGATTTTTTTCAGCAGGGCCAGGCAGTTAGCCGTGAAGGAGAAACTGAAGCGGATGTGTTAGTGGGAAATGTGGCGTTGCAAGGCCACAGTGAAGTGAATATTTAGAAGTTGCAGAGATCCCTGAGGCTGATGCTTTTTTCCTTTATCTTACTGACAGTATCAAACAACCAAAGTGCAGAAGCAAATGTTCAGCTTTAAAAACAATGGGGAGCAACAGAAATTTTCTAAATGGGGGCGTGCACCTCCATGTTGAACACGGGCCTAATGCTTCTGCAGTGATTCGCCTAGAAGGAAGATTTCAGCATTTTTGATTTATATTTATGACCTATCCAGTCAGTAATGGTATCTACATGAAGCTCTGAACTCAGTCCAGGTTAGAAGCTGTCCATGAAAAGTTGAAAGCTGCCTCCTACTTGTAGTACCATTATTTACATGTATTTCACGGTTGGTATTCATATCCAAGCAGTCAGTGTACATATTTGTATCATATGTGGCACATATCATATATACCTTAACTGATTTAGCCTTGTTTTAGAAGTGTTTTTCTGTTTCCTGTGAATGGCAAAGCTGAACATTGCATTATTTTGGGGAGTGATGAGCATGTGTGAATTACAACAATCTTGCCTGGCCTTTCTTTGCAGCAGTTGCAAGTCTTGACGTAACCGGTAGTTCTTCTTTGTAGCCGTGTCTCACTTTCTCTCTTCCCCTTTTAAAAAGTGCAGCTTTTAAGATTTTATACTGGGATGGAGGTGGTCTCTGATTCCCCTTCTCAAAGCTCACCTATGGCAAACCCTGGAGATGCAGACTGTTCAAGACATCTGCAGCACAGTCTCTTCCTGCACCATCTGCATGATGATACACTACAGCTGATGGGAAGCTGCAGGCACCTGATCAGCTTGAAACCCTGTTCTTTATCAGTCTTTAGTGATAGTTGTTTGTAAAGTTTTCTCAAAAAATTGTACCCAAGGTAGTTTCTGCCGTTTGTGTTCTCCTGAACACAGGTGTTAAGGTGGTTATATCCACTGGATATTGTGAGAATGATGTTCTTAAGTTTAAATAGGCTTACAACCTACTTGAAATCCTGAAGATGCTGATGCAGGCTGGATCCAGTACTGAACTGGCAAAGGTGAAAGTGTGGAATAAATGTGAAGCAAAAGTTTTGACACTAGTGCATCCTCACTTGCCGCTGAAATAATCTGTGTGTGTGTCCAAAAGCGTTTTAGGTAGTGAAAATTATCCAACAGTAGAGTATGGCCAGAAAAAGTCTAGGTAAAGAATGCTTTAAAAAGGGAATTTCTTACGACAAAGAAACACTTGTCTTGATTAAAGCAAGAATGTGGTTGGACTAGATGATCCTAGAGGTCTTTTACAACCTTAATAATTCTATGATTCTGTGAATACAGGTTGAAAACATGTGACTTTGACTTTCATCTCTTGACTCAATTTACTGTGTAGAGTGTGTTTCAAATGCCTAAATTCTTTGTATCTTTCACTACAAAGGGTGCTTGATGACCCAGTAGTCTTGGAGGCTACCCAAATCAGTCTTAGACTGTTTTGACACTCATTGTGATGTGACCTAGAGAAATCTCATGCAGTAGATTATCCTTCTGAGAGGAACCCAGCAGGTTTTGCTGAAGCATCCTGCTGGGATGAAGGAGAAGAGGGACCACGAGGTGATGAGGAGCCATGCTTGCGGCATGGGCAGCATTGGAGACCGTGGTGCTTGTGGGAGTGGGTGTGACTAATCAGCAGAAGCTTCTGGCCATTTCTGTGCTGTGGGCTTTCCTAGCTCCTCCTCCACTGCTGCAAATTAATTTGGAGCTGTGCCGTCTGTCATGATTTTGCTCAAAACAAGGAGCTGATGATTGTGTTAAATTGGTCCTGCAAACAGTGGGGAACGATGGTTGCTGTTTTCAATCTTCCCATCTTCACAGTCCCAGGGCCTGTATTTCTGTGTGGACTTCTTGAAGCCCTGAGAGTTGTCATCCAAGATACTTCAGTGCAGCTGTGAACTAAGGATTTAACAATTTTGCATGCTTTTTGATGCAGTTGGAGGCTTTTCTTATTGATGGCTCTGCTGTTGCTGCTCTGTCCCTGGTCAGCCCCTTGTTTTAGGTTATGAAGCCTCCCAAGCAGATGATGTGCTTTTGGACTTTGATTTTCTGTGGGGTTGCAGGGCAGATATCTTCCTTGGAAGAGAAAGGCCATCTGAGACCCTCCGCCCCAACCTCCTTTTCAGGTAGATACTTTATGGTTTTATGGTGAAAGTAATTGGGAGTTGGTGTGTTGGAAGTGGATGGTGGTTGTGTTGCTGGCCATCAGCAATCACCTCATCCACTTGCTCTGAACTCACTTGACTCTGTGAATCCGAAACCTGATGTGTTGAGTCTTCCTTGCTTTAGCTGTCTAATTCAGTCATCCTTATAAACCACTGTTAGTCTAATTCCAGCATCACGCTTTTGCTTTCTCTTGGAGTTTTTGAGTGTTTCTATGCAGAAGTGCCCTGGTTTCAGCTGGGATAGAGTTAAATTTCTTCATAGTAGCTAGTATGGGGCTATGTTTTGGAGTTTTGCTGGAAACCGCAGTTATAATGTGGAGATGTTTTAGTTGTTGCTAAGTAGCGCTTACACTGGTCAAGGACTTTCAGCTCCCCGTGCTCTGCCGGGTGCACAAGGAGCTGGGAGGGGGCACAGCCGGGACAGCTGACCCCAACTGACCAAAGGGACATCCCACACCATATGGTGTCATGCTCAGCATACACAGCTGGGGGAAGAAGGAGGAAGGGGGGGGACATTTGGAGTGATGGCATTTGTCTTCCCAAGTAACCGTTACACGTGATGGAGCCCTGCTTTCCTGGAGACGGCTGAGCACCTGCCTGCCCGTGGGAAGTAGCGAATGAATTCCTTGTTTTGCTTTGCTTCCACGCGCAGCTTTTGCTTTACCTGTTAAACTGTCTTTACCTCAACCCGTGAGTTGCCTCACTTTTAGTCTTCCGATTCTCTCCCCCGTCCCAGCAGGGGGGAGTGAGCGAGCGGCTGCGTGGTGCCGGGTTGCTGACTGGGGCTAAACCACGACAAGAAGAAAGGGCAAAAAGAGGAGAAGGGGAGAATGTGGGAGCTGAACCACAGTTGCAAGCCAAATAGGAGAAGTATATTTTGAGGAGGAAGTTTTAGGATGAGGGGTGGGACGGTCTCAAGTGGCTCATTCAGAAATCAGTGGAAATCTACCTTTTTGACTCTGTTAATTTATTTTTGGTTGGAAATTAAAGACTGTAGGGAGAAAACATAAGTGATAAATAGCGGCTGGTATGGTAGGAACTAATAAGGTTTTGTAGAGGAGCTTTTATAACACAAAATAAACTCACTACCTAAGAATAAAGAATACTGTTTTACCTGTTAAAACATTTTATTTTGATTACCCATGGCTGGATGTAGTCCACTGCAGTAGGGTGTTTAAGCATATACGAGTACAGCCTCACAGGAATGTTACAGCTATCGCCCAGTTTAGTTAGGACACTTACTTTCTGGCAATATTGCTGACAGTAATGAAAACAGTGTTTTCATCATGCATAAAAAACATGCTCGTTCTAGGTTAGTGTGGAAGTTGTTTGCATTACTTCAGTGCTAGCAATACGACTATAAATTATGTTCACAAAACATGACCTTGAAATATCCTTAGTTCTACCCCTTTTTGCATGTTCAGTGTACTCTACTAATCTATCTTTCCCCAAAATCCTGTTTTAGGGAAATGATGTATAAGCCTCTGGAAGCAATCATAGATATCACCATATTTTTCTGCTCCTTGTGTGCTTACTTTCTGTTGCAACGCTTGAAGTGTGTTAGCATATTACGTTATTTTTCATGTCGTAATTAGTTTCTTTCTGGGTGGATGTGGGTTTTTTCTGCTCTTGGGTGTAATAATCCTGTGTCTTTTGTTCTGAAAGTGTAGTGTAATGATTCGTGGTGTTTGAGAAGGAATTGGAACCTGTATCTGTTCATGTATTTGAACTTCATGCACTGTGTTTTGGGGGAAATCACAGCTGATCCAAACTTTTGAGAGCTTTTTAGGACATCACTTGGCAGGTTCTTCCACGTGATCAGTCTCCTAGCGAAAGCTGAGTCCCCATAATCAGAGAACTGGAGCTGTTTTCAGGTCCTTATGTTGGCCTCTAAAAGACATAGTTACCAGCTTTTGCAAATCTTACCTCTCTTCCAGTTCAGCCCATAAAACCTCAATGTTTTTTCCTATATTCTCTTCGGGCTAGAAATCACCTATGCAGGATTGATGGCAGAAAATGTTCCCTCTCCCTGCATCCAAAGGAAGCCAAGAAGGGAGGAGGCTTCCAAATCAGAAGCCAAGTTTTAGAAACTTCTCAGCATCTTGTAATGTTCATGGAGATGGAGAGCTTGTTTCAGGATGTACTTTAGGCCTTTGAAGATCAGCTATAACTGCACTGTGTGACAGGGAGCTCTTTGAATACTTGACCAGAGGTTTATATTGTCAGTAGTCAGTTCTGTGCTTAGGAAACATGGGCTGGGACCATGTGTGTGGGTCCTCTCTCTGTACGTGGATGCTGTGCTTGTCTGAAAAGCTAAAGCCTACGGCTGGGTACTCAGAGCGCCTCGTCTTGCCCGTTACATTCAGTGTTCTCCATTTTCAGCAAAGGGAACCTAAACCACCTTGTTCCCTGCCAGGTTGGTTAGGGAAGGGGGGACAATTAGGTGAATAAGGGGAGAGGAGGGAGGAAGATCATCTATTTCTGTGGCTGCTTGCGCAGCATTTCCACGTGCTGAAATGCAGCCAGGATTCAAAGAAAAATGAAGTAGTGCTGGTTTGGAAAAATTAAAAATTCTGACCTTTTCTCACCATCATGACAGGCAACTGGAGAAATAGCTGAAGTGTTCAGAAGTGTTGATGCACCATCAGGACAGAATATTAATCAGTAGTGCCTCTGAGTCACCTACGTCCATATTTTGACTCCTGTGCAATTGCCATGATGGTCAGATGTAGTACTGAAGTGAGTAGAACTTGCTAGAGCACAAGGGCTTTTTCTGCTTGGGTGATTTATGTAGGTGCTCAAATAAGCATTGAGAAGACTAATTTCAAGTGAACCTTGCAAATGGCAGCATTGGGGGCACAATTGTATCTCCCTCTGAAAGTTCAGTCTTGCTCTGGAGACTTATGGCTTGAATGTGTTGTTGAAAGTGCATTTTTAGGAAGATGCACAGCCTGATTTCTGAGGACTAAATAAGAAGTGCAGGGGATTGATGTAAATCTGGGGAAGGCATTGCAGTGTGCAGCGAACACATCCATCTCTGCGCAAAGAGTAGAAGCTGGGATGTTTAAAGCAGTGCTTCTGACCTTGGGCAAGTCTTTCTTTCTGCCTGTTTCCCACCTTTTTGTCAGTTCAGCTTGGTTTTACTGTCTTTTGGGACAAAGTATACTAAATGGCATGGAGATTTCCTAACCTTTTATGGGGCATATTGGTACTGCAATATTCCACATAACAGTATGCTTGGCTTTTGATTTTTGCATACCCATCTGTTTGCCCTTACTACTGCTAGCTATCAGCTGAGAGTCCAAGAGCATTTCTGCCTTATCCTGGACATTCAAGTGGTAATGATAAGAAGGGAAGGGGGATGAGCAGTTGGAAAACAAGGTCTGCAATTAATAGTAAGTGAACCAACCAAGCCTGGAATTTGCTCGAGCCCCTGGGAGGTGGTCAGAGCTGCTGTCGTGCACGTGCTCCCCATGCAGCAGCATGCAAGCACTGGGGTGCGGCACAGGCAGCCCGGGTGGCTAATATTTATTGAAAATGAACAGCCTGTGAAATCGCTGTGAAAACACTGCATTGTGGAAAGACTGTGGAGAGACCCGAGGGCAGCTGTTGGGACGCAACATCACAGATGCTCCTTTGGAAATGAGCGATTTGCTGCTGAAGAGCAGCCTGGCTGGTTCATGGAGCGTGCCCTCTGTGCTACCCAAACAGGAAAATCCACTGCACCGGCTGCTTGTGTTGTAGCAGGATGGGGTCGACAAGTTAAGTGCTTCCCTTGGACTTTTTACAATGGGACTTTCAAATGCTGCTGAACAATGCCGAACTGGTGAGTTGATAGCACTGCTTACTGCCTTACTGAAAGCCACATTGCCATGCATTTATTTGCTGCCTTTCTGCTCTTAATCCTGAATTTTAAAATTTTTATAGATCAAAACTAGGGGAGAGGGAAGGAAGACTTTAAACATTTTCAGATTCTAGTGCAGTCCAGAAATTTGCCCTAGTTCAATAGTTTAAAAAAGGTATACACAGACACAAAAGCAATACTTTGCAACTGGGCATTTTATGACTCCATAATAAAGACTGGGCTGGGCTGGGAATCAAACACTTTTTTTTCTTAATACAAGCAGTTATCCTCTTGAGATGCTCGAGTTTGAGAGTTTATAAGTCCAGCCGTTAACTACTTTAAGAGTTAAGGCAAGCATGTTAGCAGCAGATCTTGAAAGACTCCCACATCTCATCAGGCTCTCTGCATCCCAGCAGCCAGCCTGCAATGTATTTTCTTCCAGGTTCATGTGCTGCTGAATGTGTCCATGCTCCAGCCCAGAGCCTGATGATGAAGCAGGTAGCTGTGCTGACCTGAGCTATGGCCGCATCGCCAGCCTGTGGTGTAGGCGTATTCTGGAGCCTGTTGGTGGAGATGGGGGTCAAATGCAAAAGTGGGTGTAGGCATGTAGAAAAGAATTCAAACGGTCTTCTAGGGCTGAAATCCCAAATCCCTTTCCCATGCTGTCACCATGCAGTAGAGTCATACTCTGGAGGTACTAGACCTTGTTAGGTACCTCTGACTTGAACTGAAAAAAATCCAGGGCCCCTACAGTTATTCCTGCATGGAGCAAGTTTATTACATTATTATGCTGCTGAGACATGGAGACTGACTACCAGCACCAACAGACAAGGCTCCTCATATGAAAATGGGAATGTGCTTTTGCTCCTCAGACTCCTGAAAGTCCTTATGGTGCCCAGGGGAGACAGGGATGCTCCTCATAGCCGAAGGGTTCGGCTCCTTCCTGACAGGAGGATGGGAGGTGCTGCTTCAGGGGCATGACTGAAGGAATTTGGATTCTCTAATTGTATTTCTCTCCTTCATATGTTGGGATTTCGTATCTGTTTAAACATGACTGGTTGTGTTACGTTTGCTCCATAAATATCAACAGCAGTATAGGAGGGGGAGTTAAATAGCAAGTCACTCTGAGTTGTAGGACTGTGGGAATTGCTAGAACTCTGGGTGGTTGTAATATCTTTCAAAGCAGATCTTCTATACCAATCCTGACTTTTTAGTTTTGGTTATTTTGACACAAGAGGTTTCTCTGAAAATGTTCGGCTTTTTTTTGGCCATCTCCTAACTGTGCAGGATGCATCGGGCGTATTTCCTTCATTTTTGCCTGTCCTTGGAAGAAGTCTGCATCAGCAAAAGGACATTGCGGGTAACTAATACCTTCAGATATTTCCAGCCAGTGAGTGCCATAGAAAGTCTGCAGCTGAGCTGCTGATTGGAAGAATAGCTTGCTTTTTAAAAAAAATATTTTACCTTTTACAGAACTCTGTTTCTCACTTATTTAGGCCATCTGTTATGGGAAGGGGGAACTGTTACCCCTGCTATCTTCATGCTACTTATGATTTATCTTCAACTTAAGTATCATGCTTGCACCGCACAGGACACTCATGGTTCTGAACAGAGATGTCTCCCTCCCCGCTTGGTGGTAATGCCCTATCAACTCCAAATGGCAATGAATGCTTTTTCCCCAGAATGGCTTCTGCAAAAATAAAGTGTAATCGGAAAGTAGTTGCCCATTACAGTGATTTGTCTTGTCAGTGACAGATTTGTTATTTAACTCTAAAACATTTTATTGATGTCTTTGGAAACTGACTACGTGACCTAAGTAAAAATGTTAAACTTATTAATCATGGTAAGTTTTCTCTGCTTGGTTTACCGTGTACATGAATTATGTAGCTTGTAAAATAGGGTTTTTATTATTCTAGGAAAATACAGTGCTGTACTACAGGCAGCATATAGTTTTAATTTCATTAGCGTTAAAAATAAAATGTTCAATAGATAAAAAGGTTAAGTGCAAGTTACTTGGTTCATTTTTTTTTATAGAGTCCCTTTGAAGAGAAAGATGCTGTGTCCATAGTGAATAGTATTGTTGTTACTAATTTCCAAAACCTGAAGTTCTTAAAGTGCAACTGAGAGAATTACCTCTTTCCCCCGAAAACCCCAGGGGTGATGGATTGCAACAATTTAGGCCTTTCTGAGCCTTATAGGTTCCAAAATTTCTACAAATTTATCATCTTTAATATAAGAAAATGGCCTTTATCTATTGGATTCCTTTACATTTCTGGTGGAAAGCTATATGACTAATAATGCTAGCTCACTTCTTTGCTGCAAGAGTAGTAACTGAAGGTTGGTTTTGAAAGCATTAATGCCAGCCTCAGATGAGTTGTGGTATTCCTCACAGAAGTGGGGAGAATTGAAGAAAAAGATCTGGAATATTTCTGTAGAAAAAAAGTAAGAAAAGAAGAGGGAGTGCAGCTCTGCTCGTGACAAATTGCTTAGGTGCCAGAAGGGAGCAAAAGGACATTGTAGATCCTGGGAGGAGGAATGGCCATGTTGTAGAGGAGGACCTGAATGACAAGGCCTTCCCTGTGTCTCTGCTGTCCAAGATAATGTTGAGCTACTTGCAAAGAGGTGTCAACTCAACTTGAAATCAATTTTCCCTTCAATTGGACTGTTTTCTGGAACTAATGGGGAAAGGTGAGCTTGAACCGATTCATTTTGTACATAGTGGTGCTTTGTATAAGTCTCTCCTTTGCAATTCATCCTCTTTGTGATAAGAATAGATGTGACAGCTGTGCTGAAAGTGGGGGCTGTCTCAGGACAGACACCTTGACCAACCAGAGGGGCAAAAGTCAAAATGCAGATGGTGAAAGCATCAGACCTCCCCTTGAACCAAGTAACCTGGGGAGAGAAAACTTGGGCACTCACCAAAGCCTGCCATGCAGAATCATGGTTTTGTTTTGGTTTGTTCTGGTTTGTTTTTTTTTAAGCAGAAATCCTGTTGTAAAAAAAAAAAAACTAGAGCAAAGTTCTTGATGCTGACTAAAAGCAAACCCCATAGTTATGAAATCACTGCATTTCTCCATGCAGTAAGAGCTGCTCCCAACACTTCTCTTGCTGCATTGCAAGAGGAATGAACATCACGCCATACCAGAGTGATATTTCTGTGATTTCCATGTCTGATGGGGACATCTGAAAACAGGCAGAAACTTTGGCATAATCAAATGGGTATTTATTACTCACTTGTTTGTGCTCCATCACTGGAGGATCTGAGCAGTTTATTTACAAGACTGTCTACATCCTCTTTCTTGTGCCAGTCCCCTGTGTCATTGCAAGTGATAAAAAGATGCTCTGATTTGGTTCTTGAAGACATACGTGTGTTAATATCCTGTTGAATAAAAATGCAGCTCTATAGATCTTTTTCTAATTTCCTTCTATCTGTAATGCCCAAGATATTCATTATATGATCTCATTTTATTTTATTACCTTTTTTAATTTTTATTTTATTCATAACAAAAACATAGAATGAGCAGAAAAGATATGGAGATCAAATACAAGACTTGTGACAGATAAAGAACTTTGTAACATGAAATAGGAAATTTCATGCTATTAATATTCAATCACACTGGAAGCAAGTAGAGAGCGTTGGTCAGGAAGGAGAGAAATCAAAAAGATGTGGGAAAAGCACCGGGCTTGGAAGGGACTCTTCTACCTGAAAAACAGTCTGGGTCATGTGATTGTCCTCAAAGCAGCAAAATAGCTGGGAGTGGTGAACTTCACCAACATTTGTCTTCACTTTGGAAGTCATTTATTCTGTTTCTTAACTGGGTTAACAGATGAATAAACCATGTGCTTTTTAAGAAACAAATGCTGGAGCAATTTGACCTTGGCTTCCTGTCCTGCTGCAGATCTGGGGGAATGGGGTTATTGCTGGACAAGGTTCACAAGCTGCCTTGTCTCATTCCTCACCCATAAATAATATTCCAATTGGAATGTGCTCTGTGCCGGGTGCGCACACAAAACTGTCAGCTCATACTTGGTCCAAGCAGGTGCCAATCTGTGATGCAGCTGAATGGGGGGAAGCCAAGCTGTATCCCAGCTTGAATGTCAACATTGGGATAGGCCTGGAGGGAGGGCATGGCTGTTTTTTGTCTGAGGGAAAGCTGTGAATGCCTGATGAGGAAGTAAAGTATTTAGGTTTTGCAACATGCTGCAATTTGTGAGTTGGGCAGTGATGTTGTGAAATAACAAGAGACACAGCCTACAAATTACTGCTTCTCTTAGAGTTGCAGTATGATCCTTGAGCGCAAACTTCATGAAGATTTGGTAGCAGCAGGAAAGACTGCAATTTATTACGACTCATGTCTCGGTGCATCTAGTGACACTTGCAGAGTCTTTTGAAAGAAGGGCCCTTAAGCCTTGATCCCCAAGCCTACATTTTAAGCTGTAACCATTAAAATTGAGGGATTTCAGTTTTTAAAAGTAGGAATGTCTTATTTGTTTGATTCAGGGCTGATGCTCAAGATGTTAAAGGTGGTTACTAATGGCTGTTGTGATTTCTGGCATTTAACATCGGCCGGATCATGGCTGAGGAGGTCGTTTCCTGTTGTCTGTCTGTAATGTCTGTGGGCTTCTGCCCCACTAGGGGCTCTCCAGAACAGGTGCTCCCAGCTCTTCAGGGCTCCTGGTCCTGTCCTGGTTGGCTTGGTTCAAACAAGCCCTTCCCCCCATGTGCTTGCTTTGCTAAGGCTATTGAAGTCAAGGCAAGTGGAAGGTGCAAAGTGTAGTGGCAGTGGAAGACTGAAGAACATTGAGATGGGTGCTTTTCACAGACTATTTGATATGCTGTAATCCACTTTTGTACTTTAGTAGTTCATTTCATTAGCTTAGCACTCCCTGTCTAAATATAAAAAATGCACGCTGAAATATCAATTACTGGCACTCGTCAGTGTGTCTCATTTACCCTGCATCAAATGCCTGGGGACAATTGGCAACAATGGAAGAGTTAGCAGCCTCTGACAGTCAGCAAGGTTGCAAAAGCACAAACCAGGGTCTCCTATCATGACACTGGCATGTCAGCTTTGCTGGGTTTGGAGGGCTGGTGCCCATTGCAATCTTGCTTTTGCTCAGGAAAGCCTCCCTTCTCTGAATTGCTGTCTGGGACAGACCATTCCTTTTTCCCTCGCTCTACAACCTGCTGTAAATAGCTTTCTATGAAAGTTGATTCGAAGAGTTGGAAGTGCTGCTCAGGGAAAAAGCCTTCTTGGGGCTTGTAGCTCTGAAAAAAGTCCACATGTATAAATTTTGAAACTTGGATGGAGTCCTGTGAAGATCTATGTCATGGTTTAACCCTAGCTGGCAACTAAGCCCCACACAGCTGCTTGCTCATTCCCTTTCCCCCCACCTTATGGGATGGGGGAATCAGAGAGTAAAGTGAGAAAACTTTTGGGTTGAGACAAAGACAGTTTAACAGGTAAAGCAAAAGCCATGCACGCAAGCAAAGCAAAACAAGGAATTCATTCACTACTTCCTATCGGCAGGCAGGTGCTCAGCCATCTCCAGGAAAGCAGGGCTCCATCACGTGTAACTGTTACTTGGAAAGACAAATGCCAATGTGTTCCCTTTCCTCCTTCTTCCCCCAGCTGTATATGCTGAGCATGACACCATATGGTGTGGGATGTCCCTTTGGTCAGTTGGGGCCAGCTGTCCCGGCTGTGCCCCCTCCCAGCTCCTTGTGCACCCCCAGCCTGCTCGCGGGTGGGGTGGGGTGAGGGGCAGAAAAGGCCTTGGCTCTGTGTAAACACTGCTCAGCAGTAAGGAAAACGTCCTTGTGTTATCAACACAGTTTCCAGCACAAAACATAGCCTCATACTTGCTATGATGAGGAAAGTTAACGCTATCTCAGCCAAAACCAGCACATCCAGTATATAAAGTTTTTCTGAGGTGAGGTAAGCCCTGTAACCCCATGGTTCTTGGGAAACACTGGGCAGTTGGGTGTACTTGGATTATACTACAGTCTTTCTTATCAGAGGTGTAGCTTTAGGAATAACTCCAGGCAAAGATTATAAAGTCTGTAGGGTGCCTTGTATTTTAGTCCTCCCAATCTGTAATATTTTCAGACTCTGCATACTGATTGATTTCTTTTTTTCTTTGGTGATGTTAAGAATAATTACCAAAATGAGAACCTTAGTGCTGGGCATCTCTGCTGCTTTGATATGTTTTTTTTATTCCTGGTTAATCAGCAGTAAGTCTCAGGGTGTCAGTGGGTGGTCTTCCATGTCATCAGTTAATACAACTCTGTGGACCAAACCTTGATGCCTTGCAGTTTAAAGTATATTACTTGATAGAGCAGCTGAGGTTTTACTCTGTCATTTTGAATGATATTCCATAATACTATTTAATGTGATGTTAACTTTTAATGGGGGCATGACTAAACACCAGAAATTAATTTTTTTTTTTTACATTTGTCTGTTGTTCATTATGGTTGATGTGCAGTTTGGCATCCCTTTTAAGTAACACTGCATCCAGCACTGATAACATGCTTGGAACATAATGAGCTGTCGAAACATTATAGCAATGGAAAGGTCAAATAATCACTTAAACATGATTAAAAAAATAATTCTTGAAAACACTGTTGGGCTGCTTCTTCAATGGATTTAGTTAAAATGTTTAAAGAAAACCCCCAACTCCCATAGTTCTGTTTTCCTGAGATAAATACCACAGAAATAGATAACACAGAAGAAGAAGAAAAGCTCTTATGTTTTAGCATCGTTTTAGAGGAATAAAACTAAGCCTCCTGACTTGACAGGGAGGCACTCTCTGAGCATATTTTGCAAGCGTGTTTGTCTCTCAGTGCAAATTAATTACTAATTGCCTGTTATGTGATGTGTTGAAATTAGTTCTTTCTTCCTCATCATAGCTTGAGACATCTTTGCCTCCCACTTCTTAAGGAGGTCAGGGCTTTGGTCTCCTCTGGAATCCCAAATGAGGTTTGTCAGTCAAGCGTAGCAAAATCTAATCTCATCCAGAGAAAAAGAAGAAAACAGACCAGAAAATGATCTGATTTTCCGATTTCATGGCCAAGGTTACCCTGGGAAGTGCTGAAAGTGGCATTTAAAGCCCGTAACTAAGGTGGCATGCCAAACTAAGCACTAATAACAGAGCAACCGTGTGGAAAGATATCGCTTTAACAATTTTACAGTTGCTAAGTGTGAAAATTGTAGTGTGGGCAAGCTCCTGGAATCTGTGGCAATTGGTTCAAAGAGCTGGAATTGATGCTCAGCGAGAAAACACTCTCGGCCCCTGTAGCACCGATGAGGTCAGCTCCTGCTTTTGCTGTTCAAACATAAGGCTGAACAGCTTCATTAAAAAGACATATTTTTTTTCCTTTCAGAATAAAAAAAAAGCAGCAACGCTGCATCGAAGGGGGTTGGTGGCTTGATAGGATGGTGTTATGAATGTGATCTGGTGCTGTACAGACCTAAAAGAAAAAGGATTAGGTGGCTGCACTTAAAAGATTATGCATTTTTGCTTGTTCTAAGTGCTGTTCTGCTATTGCTTCCCAGACCCACGTGCTTCTCATGCACATGCATGTGTGCACACTCACCTCCCTTGAGTTATGCCAGTGCACAGCTTTACTTACTGAAAATACCTCCCTGATGCAATACATTAGGTACGATGCACACGTGTCTCTGGGATGGGGACTGTGAGATGACGTGTATCAGGAAGGTGTTGAAGGAGCCGATTGAAAGCAAGCATGTGTTCACGGTTCTGACCTTATCTCCAGCCTGATTTGTGCTAGAGGTAGTAGATGCCTTGGAAGAATGATCTGTTGAATGAGTTTGTACATCAAAGGGGTTGCTACTGTCTCGCCAGATCTTAAACCAGCCAAAGGCCGGTATACGCCTCCTACAAATTATCAGCATGGTGAAGTGCTCGTACCATGGGCTGCATGTAGCGAGGGCTTCGGTCCCCCTTGTAAAACTGTGGTGCCTGGCCCCCCTCCTCTCATTGGTCTTGGCAGAGGAGTTGGCACTTGCCATCTTAAGCAGCAAATGCACTGGGGGCGTCACAGGCACTTGTGCGGTGGCAGACCCGGCCCACCAGAGATGGCTGGGCAGCCAAGGCCCTGCAGCTGGAGGAGGCTTTGCTGAGAGTGGAGGAGATTTGCAGACCTCCTGATGGCCCTTGGGGAAACGCAGCTGGGAAGCTAGTTGTCTGCAGCATGAGGAGATGTTCTTGCCTCCTTTGGCTTCAGGGTATGCCTGAACATGGTCGAAGGCGCTTTGGGCCAGGCTGCAGCAGTGCTGTGGGTTGATGGGCATCACTATAAGGCACTGGGTGAGAAATTGCCATTGATGTTATGTACGTGCCCAGATGGGATGAGTACAACAGTCCCTCCTGTGAACTTGGGAGACCTCAGAGATGATGCGTCCTTCTGGCTGACCCAATATCAGCACCCTTGCAGCTGAGGTTGAGTGCCTAAATGAGGCTGCAGGGATCAAGCTGTAGGCAGGTGCTACTTAAGGTTGTGGCTCTTGATCAGCTGGCATTAGCGAGGCTTGGGAAATTACCGTTATTGCTCTTGGGTTAGGGTGGGAATTTTAAGATTTATCTATTTGACAGCATATTTATAATCTGCTATTGAAAAGAGTTTGTCCTGGTCTCTGTGAAGCACAGCTAGGGAGCTCTTCACGGCTGGTGTAATTTTTGTGAAGACTTTGTCATGATTTTTTTTCCCCTCTGTATTTCTATCATTGTAAGCCTTGCAGTTCTTCTGTGTGTCTTTTTCTCCTAGCCGGTTTTAACTCTCACCTTTTAAAAGGAAAGATTCCTGTGTGATAGCACTAGAGAGGCAAAATGTGTCAGTAGTTGGCTGGGCTGCAATAAGCTATTTCTGCACAAATTTTTTTCTCTCGCCTCATGTTGATGTCAGCGTGTCATGTTTCCAGAACTAGAAGTCTAAAGCAGCTTATATTTAACGCTCTCTCTCCAGAGAGAGACTGGAGCCTGACGTGCTCTTGTCTTTCAAGGACAACCCAGGAGCTCACGCACTGGACCTCATTGTGCCACAGGCTGCCTCATGCAGGCAACGAGCATTTGGGCAGGTGAAACCCTCGTTTGGTGTGTGGGAGTGAACGGGTGCTCCAGCACAGGCTTCTGCAGTGGCTGCTCAGCCTGGCAGCAAGTACTCAGAGCTGGCTGACTTGCCTTAAAGATTATGAATTAGTATTTCTCTTTTGTTTTTAGGAAAAAAGCTTAGAAAGCAACAGAGGACTGAAGAGCAGAGAGGGCTTACACCATTCTTGTGCTAGTCCCTGTCTACCATAAGCGCTAAGTCATATAATCCTGCCCGTTAACTCATTTTAACATCTTTACTGTGCCACCTGCTCCAAATAAGCTGGAAGTCTGGTTTAACCTCACTTGGAAGCAAAAAGCCAAACTCTAGACTTCCTCCATATGGAGGACTCCTGGTGAAATGAAAGAAAACCAAGGGAAATGCCAATTGAGTTCTTTCTGTAGATCCCTGTACCACCAACCTCTCCGTTTTGGAAGAATTATGAACCATGTGTTGTCACTGCCAGTGTGCCAAAAAAGAAGACTTTTATAGAGAAATTGTGCATATGCGGTGCTCAAGCCTCTGCTCTCAGGGTCCGTGCTACCTGTTTGAAACAGGGAAAATAAAGCAGTCCCACAGTGTGTCTCTGCAGCCTATCACTACCAGCTCCTCCAGGCGTACTGAGGCATTGGGAAGGGTAGGAGAGACTGAAAAAAAGCTATTTCCCACTGGGGAGCAGCCTGAGCAGCTTCTGATGTTGGGAGAATCAGCATCCTCCTGCCAGTGACTGTGATGGGGCAAGGGGAGGCACTGGGCCCTGGCTGAGCTTTTTGGGGTTGTTTTGTTTGGTTTGGCGTTTTGTTTGTTTGTTCAATTTTTTCTTCCAACACAAGGGAATTGAATGTATTTGTAATCAGTCTGTACTGTGGTTGTAATCTATGGCAATTGTGGACATAGATTTGTCAGATCTTCCATATTTATCTTCTTAAAAAAATTGTTTAGAGCTGGCTCAGTCTAAAGATGATAGAAAGGCTGTTGTTTCAATGGGTTTGGCTTCAGAAATATGTTGTCTGCATGGGAGCTTAAAACCACATCCCATCCACTGGCATGTACTGCAAGCTTCTTTCTGATGCCCAGAATGTACAATATGTATTTACCTACATAACTTGGTTTCATAACACATTCTAAACTTTAACCCTTCATTCACGTGCTTTACTGCATTAATAATGTTTCTTGCTGCCAGAGATACTTAGACTCCTGCCTGTCTACCTCCTAAATGAGCAGGTGTGACCTCATACATTAGAGAGACACATGGGAGATATTTCTGGGTTTATCAGTAACAGAGAGCAAGAATTGCTTACTCTTCTATGTAATCTTTTTGGGTCGGGGGAGGAGAGTTGGGGACGGGTATCACCATACTCAGTGATTCAATCTGTCATGTGCTTGAGTCCACGGTGTCACTGCTGGCTGACTGCTGGTACCTCTGCAGGTGGGAGAGGCAGCTGTTAAAGGCTAACATGTATTAACTTGGCATTTTATATCTCTGTCCACCTTCCAAACCCTAAGGGAGGGCGAAATGGGGAGCAAATGCCTGGAGCAGGAAGAGGCTCACAAGGCAGCCTTGGAAGAAGCCAGTGTGCATTGCATTTAGTCCCTGCCTGGGCTGGAGAAGGGTGGGGGGAAATGTTACTATTTATGTGAGACATCATTTCACTTGTTTTTCTGACAGAGGCTTTGAAAAAAGGCAGGAGCCCAGGCTGCCTGCGTCCTTCTCCAATGAAGAGCAGCACGGCCCCTTCTAAGTCTCTGGACTTTGGTTTATAGCCAGGCAAGTTAGTTCCTCCAGGTTGTCTCCTCTTCTGAACAGGTGGCTAATCCACTAAATAATGAGCCTCTCTTTTTAAAAAAAACCTTCAAATGATGAAGCATTAGCTCCTAAACCACCTAGGGAAGCAGCATCTGGTGTGTCTATTAAGCCATATGCACTCAAATTCAATATAGCAACAGAAGAAGACAGGAGAACATTAATTAAGAAGTCCACTGATAATAAGAGCTGACTCCTCTGTAGAAACGGTCTGCACTTGAAATACAGTTTAGTTTCATAAAAGAAAAGGAGAAAAAAAAGACCTAATTGGCAAAAGCTGAACCTTGAGTATTCTAAAAATAAGGTTATTTTAAGGGGCAGATTGTAATCTATTTCTAGACAAATAGTATGATGGATTATTTAATTTGTGCATCACTGCCTTTTAGCTCAAGACTTGGTACCAAAATATTATTCCCTCCTGAAGATTTTATCTGGGGAGCATCCTCTTCCCACATCAGCAAGAGCACTGTCTGCTCTTTTCCTCTGGATTGCTCAAAAGGATTAAGTGACCAGGCAAAGGCATGTTTTAAAAAACCACCACCACAACACACAAAAAAACCCAAAAGAGCCCAACGCGTTTGGGTTGTGGATGGATGTGTGTTTAGGGGTGTATCTGTGTATATATATGAAGCTATCTGTTATATGTTTAAGAGATGACATTTGAATAATCTTTTGTAACTAGGCAAGGAGATAAAGACCTAAATATGTGTACTTGGCTGATAAAGAGGTATTGTGCAGCTGGTGCTCCACTGTGAGGATGTGGGTTTAGTACTGTGGATGGCAGAGAGCGTTTTCAGACCTGAGGTCAAGACCTGGTGGATTCCCATACTAGAGTACGCTCTTGGCTGTGTCTGCAAGCCCAGCTGGCAGGAAACTTCCCTGGACTGAGAAAGCAAAACTGGATTTAGATTGCCTTGGCTAGCAGAGGGAGTGAATCTCATTGGTAGAAGTTAACAGGCTTGCGCAAAAATAATTAATCATTAATTTGCCCTGCTATCTTTGCTGCAGTTTGATGTCCAGTTGTACCAGAGTCAATCGGAGGATGCTGTGTTTTTTGTTAGGTTAATTTATGCATTGTAAGCTATTCTTATCATTTGGCTTTGCTTCAGCTTTTGCCCCACTCTCCCTTCTGCTCTGTTCCCTGGGGCAATTTTGACTGGAAGCCCCAGATGCTGCTATAAATTAACCTAAATGAGCAGCCATAGTGCTGTGTGGGAAGAATGCAGCTAAATGTTTTGGGGGTATATAAAGTATGTGCGTCATCAACAAAGCTCATTGCTGTGGACATTGTCATTAGAGCTGCTACCAAGTGTTTTCCATGTTTCTGAATGAATAGAAAAACTTTTTAAATTCTTCTTCTCATAACTTTGACTAAGATAACTTTTCATGGAGTGAAAGTATCTGGGTTTTGGACCACCACTGGAAATTATTTAAATGCATTAATTATCCAGCAATTCTTAGAGGAAAGATCACTTAGAAAAAATAGGCTCCAGTGAAAAGTTTTGAGCAACCATAATTATAGGTACATCTCAGTATTTTGCTGTAAAAGAATCCAGATGATGAGTAACTGGAGTGTGTCCGAGTTCTCCCAGCACCCATTGCTCCTCTTGGCAAAATAAACTCGTGGGTTCCAGTAACTATTTAGTAAAAGTCTAGCAGTTTTATAGATGTGTTGGAAACCATTTGTACCTGCTTTTTGCCTACGTGGAGAGCCCTACTGTGTTAAGCAGGTCTTTTTTTCCATGCATTTCTTCATGAAAAGTTGTCAGTCTGAGTTTCTTGTCATACCAAAGCCATGGACAAAAGCCAGGAGATAAAACCTTCTCTTCCAGCACAACCAGATACGGAAAGCTGTAACTAATATCTTGATGGGAAAGGAATGATCTCTTTTACATGTATTTTAACATGTGCATATATACCTGTATGTACACTTGTGCATTTGTGTAGGTGTTCTGAGTTTTGAAGGGAGGAATCCTGAGGGTGAAATGAACACTGGAGATAAAAAGAAGTGGTCCTTTGTCTCTTCCATGGGACTAGCTGAGTCTGTCTTAGTTAATATAAATCTGTGTTACGAGGCCACAAACCTGAAAACGATGCTTTTGCTTTGCGGAGTCAGCATAGTGCATACGGTAGTAACTGAAACCTCACCTGACACCCGACTCCTATATTCCAAAACTTGAAGGGAAAAAAGCAGAGAGAAAATAAAAATATTTTAATCTCAGTAGATATATAGTCTCCTTTAGATCCCAAAGATACAGGATGCATGTTTCTGGTGTTACAAAGGAAGCAGTTCTTCCAGCCTACAGCAGAGAGCTATTGCTGCTTTCATTCCTTATTCTCCTTCATGGGAACAGTAGCTAGCGTGCTCCCAGGTAGGAACAGCATTGAAAGAGCCTCTGGGTTGTGACAGTGAGTGGAATATCTGAGTCCTGAGGCTTGGAGGTATGCAGGATGCATGCAAGCTCCAGCTTGCCTTGAGACGCAGGCATGTCTGCTTACTCTTGAAAGGTAAATGTGTTTATCTCAAAGGCAGAGTCGTCTAGCAGAGCAGCGTACACTAATGGCCAGGAGGTCTGTCTGACTCAGTAGGACCCCATTCAGTGTGTGTGTGATGTAGAGATGGTCTGTATATTGGCTTTCAGACTGGAAGCTGAGCTACACAGGCTCAAGGGTTATCCAGCCCTTCCCATTGTATTTCTCTCATGAGAACAAGCCAAAAATGGAGGTCTTAGATTGTTGCTGGTTTTGTTTTGTTCTCTCTGCTTTCATCTCTCCCTGATGTGTAGCTGTTCATAAGCGCAGACCTTCTGGGTCTTATCACGGAGAAGTCAGAAGGGATCTGCAGGTGGTGTTTTGAGCCTGGCGTTATTGTTCGCAGCAAAACCATACAGTGAACCAAAAATGGCTTGTGCTTGGCTCTCATTGGCAGCAGCCGCTGCCTTGGCAGCCTTGGTAGCATCTCCAGGCATTGTGAGACGCCGAGTTACAGACTGCTGACTGCCACATCAGGGTTGATTGACACAGTTGTCATTATTAATCTTCTTTCAGATTTGGTGATTTTCAGCTCCATGAATGCCCCCTTTCCATTTCACTCCTCAGAAATGAATTGAGTGGGTATTTTTGGAAGGGTTTTGGCTTTGCTCCTGGTGATAGCCTTGGAAATTGTACAATGTGAAAGTAGCATTCCTGCGTAGTAAAGAAATACACTCCTAGCACCATGCAGGAGTCACTGGGGATAAATCACTGCATGACTTGCCCCTGCCTGGAATGCTTACTTATTAGTCAGGTAAGTGGATTTGCCTTGAAAACTTGGAGCAAATTCAGCTGTTGATGGTTTTAAACTCCACGAAGCAAATCTGTACATCTACAGGAGTACTCGCCTGCTTCATTCTCCTAGAAGCAAGGTTGAAAGTTATTAAAAAGGGTCAGAAATGCATTTGACATCTGTGGCACAAACACACGCAAATCTTCATCTTGGGGGAGGGAGAGCCTTCAGGTAATGGGATTTAGGAAGTTTCTCTCCTCTTTAAGACCTTGTTAGGTGATGTGATTGCCTTGCCACCTAGTAACAGGCCAATAACGAGACTTTTGATGGCTGTCACTCGGCAAGGGAAGTGAATGAAGTTAGAGGATGGTGATAAATTGCTTGCCATGTTGGCTGCAGAAGGGGTTAGGACAGGGCAATTGTCTGCCTGAAGCGATGCGGAGCAGGTGCACCCACACCTTCGCTCAGTAATGGGAAGTGTGTTATATTAAACTTAATCTGTACATGCATGTGAGAGCGAGTGCTGCAAGGTATTGTGGGGTTATTATTGTCTTAAAATCCTTAAAAAGCAGGGAAAAAAGCAGGTAGTAGGCAGAAATATGATAATTTCTCTGGCAGGGTCAGTACAGCTCTAGAGAGCAGCTTTGCTGTGTTAACTGGCACCAGCAGGTTCCTGGCCCTACATTTCTTTCTCTCCCCTTAGTTCCACTCCTCCCCCAGTTCTCTCTATGCAAAGTTCTTTTTGCCCCCTCCAGCAAATGCCCCACACCTTTCCATCATGGCTTTCGTTCTCTCTCACTGTCGATTTCTTGCTTTCTGCAGTTGTTCCTTGCATGTGAGTCAGTAGCAAAGCTGACTTTTGCCCTGGTCACATCAAGGGAGGGGGTGCTGGGGGGTGTTGCTCAGGATGGGGTGATACTGCAGAGGAAAAATATCTAGGAAAGGGTATTCCTCTAGTGATGTAAAGTGCATGTAGTGGAGCAAAGCTCACCAGATATGGTCCAGAAAAATGGTGCAACTGTGTAAAGAAATATATCTGGACCTTTCCAAAGCGACCTATTCCTGGGGCTGGAGTTGGAGGATCAGCTAAGCTTTTCCTGACTGAATGTCTCTTATCAGTAGGATTTTGTTTGCTTCCCTGCTTTCGTTACTGGACAAGGCCAAGAGCAGTTACTTCCCCAGATCCCCAGTTGCTGAGATGTGGCAAATGGGGTCTTTGAGCTACATCTGTACCAAAGTTGAGTTGAGCTGGGCAAACGCTCTTCTTGCTTCGGGTGGTGTCTATAATGCGAAAAATCTAAATGTTAATTTGTTTTCAATTCAGTTTTGAGCAGAGTTAATCCTAGGTCAAACAAAATTATAGTGCAAGTCCTAAACCAGCAAATCTTCTTCCAGGCTCTCATGCCGACTCCTTAGAAATAACCACTCAGCCGTGTGCATTGCTGTGTAGCTACACAAATCTGGCTAATTTTGGTTTACTAATTAAATCCTTGTTGGTTGTTTTGAATTTTTAGAGTGAGATTTCCAAGAGAAGCAAACTAAAGTTAGGTTTGTAAACCTGTATGCAGGTATGTAAGTGAAAGGTGTGGAGTAAAACCTCTATCCCATTGAAGTTAATGGTGATCCTTCGGTCACTTCTGATTTTCTGGGGGGGCTTATTAATTCCCTAGGAGTGTCTCAGCACTGACACAGCGCAAAACAAAAATCCCACACTAAATTCTTGCCTAAGTGTAGGACTTTTCAAAGCAGTCAGTGGTATTGGGAGTGATTTGGACTTGGGAGATTGGGCTTTTTAAATGCATTTAAGTGTTCATGATGGGACATGCAGGACTTCTGAAAACCCAGTTCTGGCTTGGAAAGTTTCAACCAACATCTTGCTGTTAGAGTAAACGAATGCCTGCAAAGGGTGCTAAGTATTTGTTAATTTGGTGCCTCTCTTGTTTTTAGAGGCCAGATGTTGCCATTTTCCCTCTAGGAGGGAGGGAGCTGTGGCAGCAGCTCAGAAACATCCCCGCACTGAATCCAAAGTGGTCCAGAGAAATTTGCTGGACTTGGTCATGGAAAAAAAGAAATGCCTGCTTAAGCAGTATCCTTTATTAAATTTGAATTTGCAGCACGGGATGAAAAATGTCTCTCTTCATAAAGGGTATACTTCATGAATCAATTCTCTGCAATGGTGGTTGATGGAGGCTTTTTACAGGGCGCATGCTTGGGAATTCAGCTTGGACACAGATTCAGCTGCAAAATTTCTGGCCAGCAGCAGAAATTTCCTCATGCCTATCTTTCATGAAATCATTGCAGCAACAGTTACCTGCCTTGGTACCTCAGCGGCAAGTGCTTGCATAGAAAGGAGATGACTAATAAAATTCTCCCCCCCCAGGTTACTCTAAAGAAATATTAATGGCTTGTAAAGCTAGAGGTAAATAATGGAGGGGGTGAAAACAGAATGGGGAGGCCGGGAGGGAGTCTGTGATCCAAATACCTGTGTGGGCAGGGAGGTGAGCTGAAGGCACTCTTGGATCAGCAGTAATCACACTGCCATGGAACCCGTAGGTAAACAGCCGGTGTCCTGATAAATGCTGTCGCTGCACAACAAAAACGGAAGGATTTTGTATGTATGTGCCATGCTAGGACCCTCATTTGCCTGCAGCCCCTCATTTTCTCAGTTAATCTGAGTGCTAGCAGGGTTTGGATCCTGTTCTCAGGGCTCACCCAGGGGCTGTGGAGTGCAGGGCCTCCGGCATTGCTGGGGACTGCGGGCACAGACGCAGTTAGTGCTACATGTCTCTTGAGATGTACCTTGCGAATAATCAGTTGTTATACTAAAACCATCAGTCAAGATTTAAAAAAATACTTTAGTTTCTGAATTACAAATTGCAGTGAAATTTTTTTTAGAGCAGGTATTGTTGTGGTGTGAGAAGAACTGGCTGGAGCAAGAGCACGAAATCTTCCAGTGCGTGTAGACCAGCACAGTTTCCCATGCATATGGATGAAAAGAGAGAAACTATTTGTATTTTCCCCAATAGGCTTTACCGACGTCCGACATATTACCGCAGGTCTTCCAGCAGAATAACAAAGAAAACAATAGTGTTCCTCTGTGGTCTCATTGACTCTCTCTAAGAGTTCTAGCTTGGTATTAACAAGTAAGCAATGTTTGCTTCTGCTAGATTGCCTTATGCTACAGAGATAAAATAAAATTACCAGGAAGAAGGTTCTATAAACGAGTTACTGGATTGTTTTTTCTTTTCTGAAAACAACCCAAACCAAATGCTGCCAACTGAAAGGAATAAGGGGAGAAGTCACTGAAGGAGGAGCTGATTGGATATATATTTATTGCATTTGTAGGAGTACATTATTGCTGATTCAATGAAATAAGAAAATTGTTTAGGCTTGCCTGAATGAGCATTACTTTATCTAATCAACCTTTTCTAAATTGGTCTTAATGTACTTCTATAAATACATTATTTCCAAACCCCAGGTTGTATGGGCAGCATCAATTCTGCTCTGCTGTGGCACCAAAAATGTGCCCACTCTTTTATTCCATGTTGGAAAGCATTATACTCTTTCCCCCACCCTAAATGAGGGGTTAAGAAATTGGTTGGAAGGATAATGGATCCTGTGTGGCTGAGTGGGACGGGTTATTTAGTGATGGGGTGCCAACTTCTCTGTAGGGAGGCTGCTGAATGAAAGCCTGGGCTGCTGTATGTGTAGGGCTGATCTTGGTGACCCTTTGATAGCCTTCTCATGTCCTTCGGGCCAAGAGGACTTGGCATCCTTGTGCCCATGAGGTCCGTGAGGTGAGTTGCTCTTCTAGGGGCATAGGAAGCCAAAGTGCTTTGCATTTAAGTACTGCAAAAACTGTGTGGCTTGGGACTGTTCAGATTGCTGTCAGGCTTGATGTTGGGGTGTTTAGAAGATAACCTCCAAAATGTGACCCAGAGGGCTGATTTCATGAGGGGCGGGGGGAAAAAAAAAAAAAAAGTACTAAAGATGTACTGCCAGAGCTGAGTATAACCTCAGGTGAAGGAGCTGTGGTGGTATTGATCTGGGTGCAGGAAAGGAAAGAGCTGCAGACAAACTCTAAAAGGAGCTGTGTGGACTTTGCCCCAGTGATCTGGGATCAGGGGCTGAGCTCTCCTCCTTGTGCCGGTGGGCAAGGAAGTTTCTGGCTAAGCAAATAAAGGGGGTTGAGCACAGGCTGATGTTTTACCCCTTGCTAGCAAAGCATGCAGCTTCTCCATGCTCAACCGGAAATTAAGCTGGGACTGTTCCCTTAAATGCATTAAGTGGTTGTAATTGTGCTGTTATTAAGCTGAAATGATATATCTAAAGGTTGTCATGTGTGGATCATGAAAAAGCTAAGTAGCGTTACAGGACTGGGAAGCAATAAGACATGGATTTGTGCAAAAAACAACCCCAACAACCCTTGTCAGTTTTGCCTTTGATAAGCAGTTAATTTAGCTCAGAATTGGCAGAATTCCCTGTAGTTTGTGTAGGGAATTTCTAGGTTATGCTGTGAACATCAGAATAATATTTGGTTATCTGAGACGACTGACAAGTGTTGGAGCATGACAGCTATTGGGAAAGCAAATTCCAGAGACAGGTTGAATCTGAATACATTACAGTGAAAAGGCTGCTGTAGGTGTGTATTATGGCAGAACAAAAAGCAGGGTTGTTTTAGGTGATGATAGTAGATCATCTAGTAGATAGTCTGCGTTAGCAGCTGGGATGACTCATTGGGGATGGATCCATAGGGTGAAGCAGCAGGCTGTGCATCTTGAAAGGCCCCTGCTTTGTGTTGGCTGTGGCTTGGTGCCTTGGAAAACCCTTGAGCATGGTAGGTGCATATTTGTGTTAATTTTTCATCCCCCCACAAATCCATTTTGCACAGTTGATATTGTGTGCAGAGGGATGGTAAGTTGGGACAATTAAGAGGTTCACTTCAAAAATACACTCCTGAGCCAAATGTTCAGTGTGCGTACATTTGCCTTGCGTTTTGCAGCATTTACTTTGTTTACACTTGCCGTAGTTGCTTAAGTAACTGTCCATTTTGGCACCAAAACATGGAATGGTCAGTAGTGCTAACCCTGTACCTGTAAACAAGAGTGGCTTTCCCCCATCAAACTGTGACTCTTCACTGTGCGTTTATGAAATATATAGCATTGTTACAGCGCTGTGTTTTGAAGATCCTGTTGTGAATGTATGGTTCAGCTAGCCAACAGCTCTGCCCAAACTCGAGGCCTTTAGCAAACAAAAATGAGTGCTACAAAGAGAGGCAATGAAAGCAGACCAAAATCTGTTACTCTCATCTAAGGAGAGTTTAGGAGAACTTCATTGTCCCTTCTGTGCCATCCTGATGTTGGTGTAGAGATATCCTAATCAATCAATATGGAAAAGATATTTTTTTAATACATAATTTATAAAAATGTATCGTGTGCAGGAAGGTGTGTGGACTGACATGTATCTTTGTGATGATAACCAGGATTTCAGTTTGTAACCAGTTCTCTAGTAGGGTGTTTCCCACTCCACTGTAAGACCTCAAGGGGTTGTGTCCTAGGGGTGTGCATGCAATTGCATTTGGTGCTCAGTGGTTGGAGGACAGCTCCAGGTAAGACTGTAGGTGACAAGGTATCTCTGCATACATCATCTTGCACAAGCTGGGGAGCTGAGCCGTGAGAAACCCAGAGTTAACATAAAATTAAATCTGTAACTTGGAAACTGCTGCTGAGGAGCTCAAGACTATTCATTTTAGATGTTAAAACATCTGTGGGGTTGGGAATTAGAAGGCAAGATGCTTCATGGGTTGCAGGGTAAGGTCTCGGGCAAACTGGCACGTAGGGAGGTGGTACCTATTACACTGTGGGGCTTTGCAGAAGAGCAGGCTTAAGAAAGCTGACAACAAACAGACCATATTTGATCCCTGCAAGGCAATATGACAAGTTTAATGCATAGCCTTCTGCAAAAGCAAAAACATCGTTGTATATAACCTTTTAAGCAGCAATCTCATTGAAGGGAAATAACAGCTAGCAATCTGGTTATTTATTTATTTGACATACTTTAAAAAAGATGAGAGCTAGTTTCTACATTTGTTCATCTTCAGAATGACATACAGCTCTTCAAGTAAGCCACACATAAGTTTCATAGACCATGGCGGTATATTTTGGTTTTTTAAGAGCTATCGGATAAATCCAGAGACTAGCAGATAATATACTCAGCTTGAAAATGATAAGCATGGAGATATGAAAGCCATTCCTTTTCCTGCTGTTGAAATGGGAAGATTAGTGGAAATGTCATGGCTTAGAATACATGAAGCAATGTTTCTGTAATCAGCCATCAGACTAAATTGCCAGAATACAGCATATTTGTATTTATTTCTTTGATATGAGAAGACCCTGTATGTCTAAAGGCATGCTGAAATGGGTGTTATAAATATATGTAGAAACCCTTATACATAATGTTCCATGTTATCAGGCTTATCTCCCAATTGTGTTATGTCTGTGATTAGCTACTATAAAATAGCTGAGCATACAACTTGGTAAATACTTGCTGTAACATGCTCTGCAGGAGGGGCCTGCCAAACGCAGCGCTGCTCACTGCCCACTTACACTGGCTGGTATGGTCCACATATGTCTGGTGGTACTGCATCCTTTTACTCTAGAGCAAGCAGGAGGTAAATGTTTGCTTTGTTTTGAAAAAGGTCTTGGCAGTGCCTGCAAGTAATTTGCTGCTTCCAGGTGCAAGTGGTGACATCTGGGTAGACATGTCCATATTGCTTCCGTTGTTCTTAGGAGATGGATCTATGCTAGAAAATGCCAGATTTAGGAAGAGTGGGGGATAGAATTTGCATGAGCATAAGCATGTCCTATAGATATATATAAAAATATATATAATTATACCCACACGTGTGCCACTGCTCCTCAGCCGGAGGTTTCTGCCCCTTCGGGTCTGGACGCCAATTAGAATTAGTGAATTAGCAAAAACTGTAACAAATTATTTAAGCTGATAGGCCTGCTTCACTGAAGCAGATGAGGGAGAGATCACTCCAACTGCTCTGCCAGCAGATCTGGAGGGGCAGTAACTTCTGCCTAGGAGAGTGTTTGGGGGAAATAAACTCTTCCTCTATTAGAGCCAGGTATAGGAAAGGAAATGGGTGCCCTCTGCTCTTCCTGGGATGGGACAATCTTTGTGCTTCCCTGTACTGCAAAGGGAGCAGGCTGGAAAACAGTCGTGCTTACTTCTGAAGATGCTGTGTGAGCAGAGAGAGGAGGATGCTCCCTGCCAAAGGGGGCTTACAAGGTAAGTAGGAGATGAGGGACATAAAGCAGAAAAAGCACAAAACCTGATGGGACAACATAGGATACCTCCCTAGTTAGCAACCTTGTAATGGGAACCCCATGGGCCCAATAAGTATGCCAAAAAATACTGCATGCTGTTTTGAGGTTATATTACCTTCTTTTGCCCAGCATGGACAGAATTCATGTTCTCTGGTCTGGGCTGAGATTTATAGCAGCGCAGGATATTAGTACTTTTCCAAGTGCAGCGCTGTGGCAGTAGGAGACTTCCATGCATCCCTCTTGCTGCTAGAAGTCTGACAGTGTGTGCTTATGCCTGCATGTGTATTAGCAAGGGTTATTAATTTCTTTTGGATGCAAAACTAAAATTAATGTCCTCTGGCTTTTTCCTAACTGAAAATGGCTTTTTAAATATGTAAGAATCAGATATAATTTTTTTTTGATACCTGGGTCCTTTCCCAAGCCTGTCATTCACGTGATCATTTGTCATTAGGCACAGCAGGCAGGAGGTTAATTGTAATTGCACCGTTACCTGGACTATTGTGTGATTTGAAGCAGAGTTTCTCTGCTGTGTCAGGTCCAACAGTATATTATTTGAAAGCATTAGTGCCAGGTTGCTCTTTAAATCTGCCAGGGAACTGAGGAAGAAGTGATTTAAGCCTTCGATTTAGTGCTCTCTTCTTGCTGTCCGCTTCAGGCCACTTTACTAGCGATAGTGGAATGTGAGTGGAATTAAAATACAGATTTTTTAAATAAAGTAAAATCAAAAGTAGCAACCAAGAAGGTGGGAACCCTTCATCTTGGTAACTTAATACCATGTATCTCTGTTGACAACTCTATATGTAAATCAGTAATTATTCTAAACTATTCAGTTCCCCTCCAGGAAATCCAGGCTTCAACATTAAAGACTAGCTATAAGGAATGAAAGCCTTGGACCAATTCCCCACAGGTTTTACTAAGCTGCAGAGAAAACCCAAGTGTTTTTTGCATCATGAATAACAGTGATAGAGGGGTCAGCAATTTACCTACGTCAATGGAGATTACTGGGTTTGGGGCCATAATTGTAAGCACTTTATGGCTTCAGTAATACATATTTTCTACCTCAGTGGAGCAGCAAGGGAAGGAGGGAACAACTGGCTCTGCGCAGCCAAGGTGCTTTATGCCAGAGGTGATGTCTAGGAATGCTATGAAAGTGCACAGTTGATTGGGGATGTCTGTCTTGGATGGGTTTTAACACAGCTTTTTCCCAGCCTTCCCTTTTTTGGGATGGCAGGTCTTTTGCAGGCCTGCCTGGTGGCTGGGACCAGGTTTGGTGGCTTCAATGCTGTTTGCTCCAGCTCTCAGGCTTGTGATTTGGTATTGCTCCCAGACCAAGCTGTAGGTTGCTTGGTCTGTGCATGTGATGGCGGTACATACCCTCCCATAGCCGTGGGATGGGATGGCTGGCTCTATTGTCCATCGATAAACTTGAACAGCACCTGGGTGGTCCTGTGTGAGCTGGGGGGTGGCTGGGTGCGTGATGAGGGTTGTGGTATCTCATGAGTTTTGGACCATGAACACTGTGTGTTGGGCTGAATGACCTTTGAAAGGAGAGGGCAGGAAGAAGATGCCTCTCTGCAGCATGGTGTAGATGTGGTATGAACAGGTGTCAAGCATCCCCAAGGAGGTGAAGGCAAGCCCTTGCATGGTCGTGCTGCCCATAGGCAGCATTGGTGTGGCTGATGCTGTGAGGACGCCCTGTAGTGACTTTGGCATGTGCTGAAAGGTAAGCTTTGGTTAAAACCCCACTATTTAACATCTTTAACTTGAGCTATACATTCACTTTTGCTTCTAACCCCCTCTTGAAGACAGTCTTGCCAGAGGTGCAGGAGTTGCCCAGACGATCAGAATTTGTTTGTTTGTTACCTTCATTCACCAGCCAGTTACCATAAATCTCTAAACCCTGATTACTGTCTTGTTTAAATGCTACATTCATTTTCTGTTGTTTCATCTTTGTAGCTAATTCTTACTGTATTTCATTGTAACGCATGTGTGTGCTTCTGGTCCAAAGTTCTCTGCAGGGAGACACAAGCTGAAGGCTTCTAAATTTGTGGCTCCATAAGCAGAGCATGTTCCTACATTATCCCTGGAAGGTACAGCTTCATCGCCTTCTGCTTCTTTCCTCAGGCTGGAAAAGGACAGCCTTGGAAGGCAAAACTTCCTATTTAGATTTCTTCTTAAATCTAATTTCTTAGGAGCAAAAGAGAGCTTGCTTTTTTTCCCCCTTCTCTCCTTTCATAAAAGAAATAAGACCAGCCAGAAATCTTTCTGTGGATGAGTATACAGTGATCCTGATGCCTTCTCCGATGCTGGCCTTTTGTCCTCTTTGTCCTCTGCTTACTATTTATATTATTCTTGACCACCTTTCTTGAAGGAGCCATTGATTAAAGGATGCAAACTGCTTCAGATCCTGCATATCAAGCTGTTCTTTTTTCCAAGTTGCTCAGTATGTGAAGAGCATCCATTTTTGCACTGCAGTTAAGCTTCACCCTAATACCTGGTCTCTCCAGCTCTCTCTTTTTTTCCCACTTTGCCTTCTCATCCTGCTAAATGGACATCTTATCAAATCCTGTTTGCACAGACTGACAGCTATAGAGGTCTTGGAGAAAAAGCCATATCCCTGCACGTACACCCTAACAAACAGAATCAAAATGTCAAGGCACGAGTGAAATACATCACTGTGCTTCCCTGTCAGATATTGCTAATATCACTTGGATAAATTGACAGAGGAACACCTGCAGCAAGTTAACCTATTTTTATTAGAACTTGTTCCATGTACTTATATTTGGTTGTGAATATAGGGACTGCTGGGAAGAAAGCTTTCAATTATTTCCTGGGAGGATGAAATGTCCCATGTTTTATGCCAGAAGATAGTTCGGGCAGTGTTGTGGTTTAATCCCACCCGGCAACTAAGCCCCACACAGCTATTTGCTCACTGCCCCATGGTGGGGTGGGGGAGAGAATCGGAAGACTAAAAGTGAGGCAACTCACGGGTTGAGGTAAAGACAGTTTAACAGGTAAAGCAAAAGCTGCGCGTGGAAGCAAAGCAAAACAAGGAATTCATTCGCTGCTTCCCCTGGGCAGGCAGGTGTTCAGCCATCTCCAGGAAAGCAGGGCTCCATCACGCGTAACGGTTACTTGGGAAGACAAATGCCATCACTCCAAACATCCCCCCCTTCCTCTTTCCTCCCCCAGCTGTGTATGCTGAGCATGACGCCATATGGTGTGGGATGTCCCTTTGGTCAGTTGGGGCCAGCTGTCCCGGCTGTGCCCCCTCCCAGCTCCTTGTGCACCCCCAGCCTGCTCGCTGGTGGGGTGGGGTGAGGGGCAGAGAAGGCCTTGACTCTGTGTAAGCGCTGCTCAGCAGTAACTAAAACATCCCTGTGTTATCAACGTTGTGTTCAGCACAGATCCCATACTGCCTCATACTTGCTATGATGAAAAAGTTAACTCTATCCCAGCCAAAATCATCACAACAGGCAGTGAAGTCACTTTCAAATAGCACGGCAATTAATTAAGAAAGAAAAATAATTTCACAGTCTGTTGTTAAATTAGCAATTCTTCAGTGTCTGGAATTCCTGGCAGAACTAATATGCACTCTGAAGCCTTGGGCAGCCTTGGTGCATATCATTTACCCAGCAGCTGTAAGAGCAAAATGCAGAGACAAGGAGAGGTCCTCGATTGCAAAGAAAATACTGGAATTATCTGCCTAGTAATCATTTAGCAGCCTCGTTCACAAATAATCAAGAAACATTTGGATTTGGATTACACCCCTCATTCTTTCAAGACAAAAATAGCAGAAACAGTGGCTGGAAAATGATGTGTTAAATAACACAGGGGAAAAAAATAGGCAGGGAGCAACATCCATTTGAGTAAGGAGAAGAAAGTATATAATAAAAGTGCAATAAATTTCCCTTGTATTGAAGGGCAGTATTTTATAGCAGCTTTCTGCAAATTGAATGCATCTACATAAGTAATGTAGCGACACATTTAATTGCAACTATTTATTTTTAAATTTGGCTGGATGACGAGAGACTTTCTGCATGGAATAATGAAGCTTGTGGTTTTGCCGCTTGTGCAACTTTTAAGAAAATAAATCGCGAATGGCATTTGGGCTTAGTGTCAGAGCCTCAGAATTTCCTAGCTGCTCTCTATTGCATCTAAAAAGAAACCAACATCCAGAGTTGCATCCATATGGAATGGATGCTGGATATTGGGGAGGCCAAGAGATGACAGGAGGAAAATATTACCAGTCCCTACTTGAGTCAGGAAACTCACATTTGGTCTTTCAGTGCAAAGTGTGCCACTTCAAATAAAAGAATAAATACTGGTGTTTTTACATTTTCCTTCTGCTGGTTGGGCTGTTGGTGTTTGCATTTTCAGGCTTCTCAAAAAGGCTAGAAACCGCTTTTCCCTCTCTCTCTCTTCGACACCCACCCACACACACCCCATGACAAGACTAATTCTTCAGATTCTCCTGCAGTCTCTACATTTCAGGGCTGCTGAGAGGACATGCAGCATCTGTGCCACCCTCGCCCAGTGGGTATCACAGGGTAGATGCCTCAATACTTGACAAGGCTTTGAAAACAAGGTGTGGAAGAGGAGCTGTGGGATGGCAAACTGTTGGGCACGGTTGTGTATGAGACCTAAGATGAGCAGGTTGTGGTCTTTTCTTGCAAGGCGTAGGTATGCCAAACCCAGGGCACCATGCCCTTGTGCCCACACCAGCTGCTCCCCTTTCTCCCCTCTTGTTGTCTTCCCTTGAACAAATCAAATGTAAATGGTTTCTGTAAAGCAAAAGTGTTGGATTTTTCTCCCAAACCACCTTAGGAAGACTGTTCAATTTGATGTGATGCAAGGGTATGCAGCAGAAATTACAAATACAGATAGTGCTGGTTTTCCAGGGCAAACAGGCTCATGTAGGCAATGCATGTTTCTTTCGATGTAGCCAGAGAGCCAGATAAGCCACACGTGAGCAACAGTAACCCCTTATAATAGTTTGAGAATTAAGTCTCTGTAAATCAAGCATTGGCAGCTCAGAATCTTAAATAAAAGGCCTGTGAGAATGGCCAGCATCACTGCTGCAAAGTATGCTTTGGGCTAGTGCTTTATGGTATGGGGAAATGGATTTGGCGGGAAGGAGGTCATGAGGCTTCACGTAGCAAGAGGGAAGGCAGTGTTTGCTTTGTTCTACTATTTGCTTCACGTCTGAATTTCTGGAGCAGTTGTATATGTCAAACAGCCATTTTTGGGCAAGAACAAAGCCCATGAGAAGAGGCAGTGGACAGGGATGCTAGCAGGATGTCTCCCTCCCAAGAGTAAGGCTTTTGTCTCAGAAAGGTACCATTTATAGTCTGACAAAGGAAATAACTTCTTGGGCTATAATTGCACGGTTTTTTTTCTCTAGGGTTTTGGTATTTTTCTGTCTGGTCTGGAGTCACAGCAGTTCTAGCTCATTCATGGCAAGGACAGTCCAACTCCAACATCCAAAAGCCGTGAGGCCACACACCCAAATAGTATTGAGGTTAGCTCCAAAATCAGGAGGTTTTAGGTGTCAAGTTGTATTGATTTATCTTGGGTTTGAGCATGTTTGTTCACATGTAGCAGGTTTTCCTCCAGAAACGGGAGAGATGGTACTGAAATAAATTCTCTTTTGTTGCAGGGATGCAGGATTGGAGCTTAAAGAAAACCTCCCAGTAGTGTCAGGCCGACATGGGAAGAGCTGGCAATGCCTCAGGTTGCCCTTTGTTGAGCTCATTCCTAAAGAGCTGTTGGGTGGAGGTACTTGGCAAGGCAGATGAACTGTGAAGTGTTGCAGTGTTCATCTGGCCCAAAGGACTAGTTTAGTCAACTTAACAAATAATGTCAGTATTTTGATGTCTGGTTAATTAAACTGAAATAATAAAACGTATCTGCATGGGATGGGATAGCTGTTTCTGCACTTTCTTGTGTGTGTGGATCTTGCTCACCTGTCCTTATTAAATTTCTCAGGGTATTAATATTTGCTGCGTCCTTCTTGCACACACCCTTTGATTTGTTGCCTCCTAACCAAAGCATCTCATGGTATGCATATCAGGGCAGAATTTAGCTCACCAAGACCTGCATCTGTAACTCCAACCATTGTGCTCCAATGCAAAAACCTATGAGCTTCTGTGGAAGGAGGCATGACTGAAGGGTGATGTTCCCCAAGACACACGTCCACCTTTCCTTCTGTGTACCTCTAAGCTGCCTGCCTGCTGCAGAATTGGCTAGCATCACCTGTATCTTAAATTTGCAAAAAAAACCTCCACTTCCCCAGGCTCCCTTTTATGTGCATGAACCTATTTAGCACACTTAGTCCAGTCAACTCTGGATAAATCTTTCCTTTTTTTGGCCAGGACTGTAAAAGATCCATTTCCATCGCCCTCTGATGGCATTTGAATAGATGTGTCTGGAGTGACATATGTTCAACCATAAATTATAGAGGAACAAATTTAAAATAAATTGTCTGCAGCCAGTCCTACCAAATTTACCTCCTGAGACAGATGATCATAAAGCTAGAAGCAAACAAGCCCTTAAACATTTGAGGCAGGATTTGAAAGGATACTTTTGCCTAGGTGTTAGCTTTGCCATAGGTTGGTGGGATGCTGTCTGTTTTGGACCAAAATAGTCAGTGCAGGAAAGGCTGATCTTACACCACCTAGAAATCTTGTCCACACAAATGAAGTTGCACAAGGTAGAGCCAACCAGAGGGAAATATTTTAAGCATTTTTACTTCTCTTTGCTGCCTGCATGTGTACAGTCTATTAGTTCAGACTAAAACCTTGAAATAAACGTTGGTAGAGTAAACACACATGACATAAATCATCAAAATAAATCTTCCCAAACATCATATTTCTTAACCACAATGGGTTGCAATTGTCCAAACCACAGCATAATTAGAGAATCTTTTTCTTTGCTGGCTGGGCTCCAGATCCCTATGGCAGACTGAACCAGAAGACTAAGCCCCATTTTTTATAGCATTGTGCCAGCAAACACGTGGCTTTGAAGAACCCTTATTTTCCAGGAGATTTTACCAACTAGTCTTTGCATTAATGTTTGTAATATGTGTACACAGACAGACATAGGGGGAGTTTTGGCTACATCATTTTCAACTTTGATCCTGTCCCCCTGTTGCTATTAGGGATGATGCTTGTTATTGCTATTCAGTCAATGCTGCTGTTGAACTCGAGGGAGTTCTGCGCTTGTCCATCAATCCTCCCCTCGCTTAGCGTGCAATGCAGCTTGAATGTTTAAGTTACCATTTGTGTAACGAAGGGTAACCCAGGGTGCATGTCTTTGTGTGCAGAAACCCCCAGAACAGACTCTTGTGCCTCTTGGATTACGCGCAGAGCCAGGCATTTCAAGTTATGTTTATGAGCCTGCAGAAACAAATGTCTCCCTGCTGCCTTCTGTATCTTAAATCGTATTTTTCCCTTAGGTGTAGTGTTGTAAATCATTGCTTCCACTGTTTAAGGGAGTAAAATTATTTCAGTTTGTCTTCATTAAAAAAAAAAAAGACAGTAATTTAAGCATAATTTAAGCTCATCTTCATCCCGCACCTCAAAAAACAAAGAAAAGATACATGGATAGATTTTTGTAGACATAGAGATTTACAGAAAGAGATATTTTATAGCTATAATAGGCAGGGAGGCTGTAGCAACAGGATGTGGGCTGCCTTTTTTTATTGTAAGCTAGATAGTTGGGGCTCAGTGAGACCAACCTGGATCTGCCCTTTGTAACCAGAGAAGCACTGCAGGTGTCACTTGGGCTGAGAGCTGAAGGAGCGCATGTACACGCTTGTAGGAGCATGAAGCTGCAGGTCACAGAAATGTTGGGTTTTCTAGGAAATGACACTTCATTCCAAGCAGTGGCTTCTCTAGAAATGTACCAGTTTCTCCCAGGGCTTTTTTGGGCAGGAAAGTTTGGAAAAAAAACCACAAAACCAAACCACGCCCAGCTAACCCTGCCATCAACGCATCCAGTGGGAGCACGCTCACGCAGTGCTGAGTGCTTTTGAAAAATCTTCTGTTTCCCCTAAGAGCATTTATTTTCCATAGCTTGATTTCCTCCTGCAAAATCAAACCCAAATGATAGAGCAGGTTTGCGTGTATGCTGGGATAAACCTCCTTCCTTGCTCTTCTATCACGCTGCTGAGAATTTAGGCTTGAGTAAGATTTTTGCCTCATTGATTGCTTCAAAATTTTTAGAGCAAAGTCAGGATGTGCAGAAATGTAGCCCATTAAGATCTTAATGCTATCACGAGCATTTTCAAATGCATTGTGTTCTAGGTGGTTTTATGGCTTGCAAATGTAGCTGACTTGGGAATTTGATGAATTTTTCAAAGTGATGGCATGTGATGAAGGTTTATACCATTTAGAAGAAACACACTGATGTCATTAGGGGCAGTTAATTTTTAGTTTTCCAGCAACTACAGTCATGTCATAACTTGTTGTGTGACAATTTAGTGAGTCATATGGTAGAAAAAGTGGTATTTCAAGGGGAGGAACTGAAAGTACTAATTTATGTTCTAGTTTTCAAGGTTGTTTCGGTATTCAGAGCTAGAGCTGATTTCAATGTGGAGCAGAGGTAATTCAGCCTGAGTTAGCAGGGGGTTGGACAGAACAGCATCAAAAGACGCAATGTTTTCTTAGAACAAAAAAAAAAGCATAAAAGAGTATTTCCCACTTCAGATCCTTGAATCTGCTTATATCCAAGGTAAGGGCCGACTCTCTTTTTTCAAGGTGCAAAGCCTTTGGATGCCCCACTTATCCAGCAAGTTCCATGAACCCATTTAAAAGGGCCTTTAGCAGACCTTGGGCTGCAGCATTGGGTGCTGGAGTTGCCGAAGGATGCTGTCAAGTCCCCTGGATTCAGGCAAACTGGCAGCTTTGAATTACAGTGTTTTATTAGTGGGTATTTATTGAATTCCCTTCAAATCCCCAAGGCATGCTGCAGAAAGCAACATAGCACTATTGTGGATAGAGAGACCAACCCTAAAGGGGATATAATCAGGGTATTTTACACATTTTTCTATAGCTTTATAGCTTTGGCAGCGATTTTGGTGTCAGCCTGCAGTTCAAGGATTGCTGCTAAGGAGGGTAGGATTCGCTTTTGGGAGCCCCTTGTAAATTCTGCACGAGGATGCTCGACGGTTGGCTGCTGTACTTCTTGAAATACTTTTTAGAAGGGCATGGAAATCATCTGTTTATATTGGTTGGGAGATGTGAAGACAGTCTGCTGTTTTTTGTTTTGTTTTTTTCTTGTAAGCGGAGGCTTGGAGCTGCTCAGCAGTTAATTGATTCCACATTGTAAAGACCGTACCTCGCTAAACCCTTCTTTGGGTTTTGGACACATCTAAGAGGCAACAGCCCCCTCTTCTCGGTGCAAACGCTTCAAGGCATAGCAGCTCTGGAGACTAGAACAGGGGTTGGCTTATTTGTAGCTTGTTTTTCCTCAAATCGTTCAACTCTCAAGGCATATTGCCTGCACCAGAGCAATGTGCTAATGAAGGCAAAGTTGATGAGCTACAGAGCTGCTCTCCTTTCTGCTGAATGAACACCCCCATGCACAGCCCCCCACATCCTGCTTGTGTTTCAGCTGAGAATCGGCCTGGTGTGGATTATGAGTCTGTCTGTAGGGCAGAGAATTTTACACTGCGGTTACTTCTAAAAGCTGTGGTAATTTGAGCTGTGTGTTCCTGCCCGAAGAAGTTTGCAGTCTGAAAAGGCAAATAGGACTAAAGGATGGGAAGGAGAAGCAAAGGGGGGTTGCAGTTTGGGGAGGAAACCTGAGTTTCATTTGGATAACCTGTGCTCTGCCTACACTGGGCAACCTCATCCTCATTAATTTTTGTTATATTTGTCCATTAGCCTTATTTATGGATTAGCCACACTGCCTTATGAGTTATTTTTGTGTTTTCTGATTACTGTGGAGGCTAATTTGGTGCTCTGCAAGGGAGAGAGTGTAATTCCTGTTTGAGCTTTATTTTCTGGGATATATGAAAGGTCGTTTTGCTGATCCTAAGCACTTAAATACTGTAAGCTTATCCTCCCAGCATCATGAGAGTGTGAAGGAAGTAATAGGTTGGACCTTTTTCATATCTCTTGGGGTTTCAAGGCTTATAGGGTTCTGTTTCCTAGCTTTTTTCTCTCCAGGGACCTAACTGAAATTCTCACTAGTATTAATTTGGTGGCTTTACCAACACGGTCACATACGTGCCTATGGATATGGAGAACCTTGGAGGTGGTCACTGCTTCCAGCACTTGTTGCCTGGAGTCAGTGTGCATCAAAGGCATGGGGCAAGTGGAGAGGAGAGGAGCCCTGCTCGTTGGAAGTAGCCATCAGCTGAAGCTCAGGGATGGTTACAGGGATGCAGCTGCAAATCATTTGATGTTAAGGCTTGCAGAAAATAATCTGTCAAGTAGTCCCAGCTGTTTGATGTTATTGGCTTGTTCTGCCTGCTTTCCCTCGGTCCCTTCACTGGTACTCACTCTCTCTAGTACTGATATAGCACATAAGGTTCAGCATGTTGTTTGAAAAGGCCAGTTTTCTTTGTAAGAGGACGATTGATTCCTCCTTCTACCCACATTTGAAGACCCAGTTTCTATCAGCATGGTTCTCATGGGTTCCCGTCTGCAAGGTACGAGTCCAGTCTCTAATCCAGCCACTGCCTGTTTAAGGGATCAGATCACACCATTGTTGTCCCGAGAAGCTCTTGCTGCTGTCCTTCATTGCAGCCATCTCTCTCTGGCCCATCCTGAAGTGCGCAAGCAAAAGTCTGCACAGACGTTAATTCTCTGTGCCCACAACATTTTGTGGTTCTACTAAAAATAAAAAGAGTGAAATTAATTTGCTAATAATGGATGTGTTACTAACAGAAATACATCCCACTTCTACCTAACACCAGCAGGTTCTTTATGGCATATTTGCTGTGTCTAAAAATAGTCTCTCGGGTTTTTTTTCTAGCAACCAATTTCATTTAAAGACTATTTTCACACATCAGTGGCTGTTAATCAGTTAAGGAGTTATCAGTTTTAATATTAGGAAGAAAGAAGCAGGTTCCATCAACAGCTTAAAACTTTATTTCATTTCTTTTCAGCTGGCTTGCAGCAGATTATGGGGATTCTTAGGCTCCTCTTATTTCTCCTCCTTTTCCCACCCCCTTGAAAAGAGAGATAGTACCGTTACATGCGTGACCGTACTGTGCTAGTTCTACGTATCCTTTCAAGAGCTGTTGGATTAGAAATACTGAGATAAAAATATAAGACTAAAGTAAGATTTAATTAGAAATTAAGCCCCAGACACCCATGTAATTTTAAATAAAGTTATGTATACTTCATGAAGAGATTGTAAGGTTGACTGTCAGAAGAGGAATGGTAAGATAAAGACCAAAACCCAAGGTACGTGCAAGCACTGTTCTGCTCTGAATCCAATTTCCAAAATATCTGAGACATTGCCACCAGTGGCAGAAAAATGATACAGTACCTGTGTCATTTACCAAATGACATGTACCAAAGTACAACTGCTTTTGGCTGTTGAGCTCAGCCAAGACAATGCCCATCCAGCTACCGCGATACCTGCTTTGCAGTATGGAGGCATAAGGTGTTCCTGGGTCAGCTTACATCTAACAGCATCCATTTCATCACAGCACCCCTGTTTATTAGAGGGTTGCTGCTTGAACCACCTCACCGGCTGTCCTCTCCTTTGTGTCATGTACAAACATAGGAAAGGGTGCAGAGAAAAGCGTTATAGGAGATACTAGTTACGCCTGAGACACCCATGCAGCTGTGGCTGCTCCTGAGCAGGTACTGCAAGTGTGGTTTCCATCAGGAATGGTCCCCAAGCTGCTGGTCATGAAAGGCTGGAAGGCTGTGGTGGGGGAAGCCTGCAAATCCCGCCCCGTCCTCATCAAAGCATCTGCACACCACCACTCGCTGTGGTGATTCTTACATTAATTTTTATTTTCAATATTTTGCATTTATTTTTATTTTCTGTCCTCCCTTTTTTTTTGTATATCCCATGTCCTATCCCTGACTTCTTCCTTTCTAACCAAGAGTATTTGACTTAGATACGACAGCACGCTGCTCTGCTCGCTGTTTATTATGAGGACTCATGTTGCAATCTTCAGTATAATTTAAAGCTCTTGAATGTTCCTCCTTACACCATTTGGATAGAAAAGGGGCTTGCCTGACCCACGGGAGCCTGCAGATTATACAAAAATTGGTCCAGTTCAGTTTCATTTCACATTTGTCATTAAAACATGGGTTATTGGCAGTGTACATCTGTTGGCTCTGTACTTATTCATGAAAACCAAGCATTCTCTTTGAGCTGAGCTACGTATCATACCGTCATTAACAAGCTGCATCTTGTTGAAAAGCTGTCAAGGAAAACTGACTTATTTTGCACTTGCTGCTTTGCACAAAATAGAAGCATGGTAAACTCTTGTGCTGTAATGATTTTCTGTCTGTCTTGATGGGACATAATGAGATAAATTCATGTTCCTTTTTGAAGGCTAATTACATCGAGTACACACTAGACGTGGGCTGCCCTCGTTACATGTTGCGCATTTCTGTGCTTTCATTTCCCCATCTCTAATGTCTGCATGTGCAAGTGAGTTTGATTTGGCGTTGAAATACAAATTGTTGGCTAGAGAGGAGCCATTTGGTGGTCTCCTCTCTCAGAAGACTCTCCAGAGGTGGTATAACAAGTCCTTGCTGTAGGTAGGGCAGCATTTGAAGGTGGCTGTGAAATAAATAAAAGAACTTAACTCTGTGCTAGAAACTGAGGAATGTGCCATAAAGCATGAGGGGAGCTTGTGGCAAGTCTGCTAACAGCCATCAAGAAAAAATTCAGCCCTAGGTCTGTTCACCAGTCCTGGTGTATGGCCACAGAGCAGATGAACTGCAACCTGCAGAGCTCACAGCCTAGGTATGGACCCCTAGCTGGATGAAGAGCAGTTTTGGAAATTGGGTTTTTAAAACCTGTAAATCCCTCCAGTCCTACTAGTTGTTCTCTAGTTGTGTCTTGTGCGAAGAAAAGGGAGCTGGGAGAAGACGTGAGAGGGTGCCTCGTTCGGGGAGGTCAGCAGGAATGCTGGGGATGAGCATCCCCTAGAGTAGGATGGAGAGGCTGCAGGTGCATGATGGAGACATGGCAGCCTGTGGTGGGCTTGGGAACTGATTCAGTGTTGCATGGCACTTGCTGTGAGAGCCTCTTCGTCTGGGAAAGACTAAAGGGGCTTGGGGGACATCTATTGGATGCTCTTTGATCACACCCCTTTTGATGAATGAGTGATCTTCATCGGCAAAGAAGGATGTCTCTAGAAGTTAGGAGTTGGTATGCAAGTGTCTCACCTTTGGTGAAGAAGCTAGTGACGTAAAAGGGAAGATGTCAAGAGTTTCTCTAGTATTGCAGGAAGCAGAGCCAACTTGAGAGGCAGTTGTAGTTGGTCCATCAGAGGAGAAGGGATTGCTAGTAAAAACCTGTACTTTATCTGCAGTGAAGATTAATTTTGTCATCACTGGCTGTGATTGGCTGGGACATTCGTGATAGGATAATATTAATGCTTTTGCTGTGAGCTCATTTGCTTTGCAAGCCAATTACAACTAGGGAAGTTTGAATGCAGATGGAAAGGCTCTGGGATTTCCAGGTAACTTCTGTAAGTCTGATAGCAGACCTGTGCTTTGTTGGTGTCATACCAGGCAGAATTATTTTGGAGCATCTCTGAAGGAAAAAAAGTACCAGCACTTTGGAGCTGCTTTAACATGTCTCCATGTCTCTGCTTTTTGAGACAAACAGAAGATCAGGTTTTCCTCCTTTTGCTAACAGTGGGTTTGTAATCCTGCATGTAGTGGTACGACTACAGGGCCAGCTGTTTTTATTCCTAAAGCTGGGGTGAATACATGCAAACCTGTGGCTGCCACTGCTCCTGGCCGTGTGTACATGCAAGTGAAGTGCAGAGTGCTTTGCTTCGGTGAAAGAGCACTTGTTTCAGGAGACTGGAAACAAGATATTACTGTATTTACTTCAAATTAGTAAAAAAAAAAATAAAAAAAAAAAATCCCAAGCTACCTTTAGCTATTCATTGTATTTGTGAGAACAAAAATAGCTCTCATATCAAGTCTTTGTGCCTCATCGTGCATATATATTGGAGCTGGAAGGAATATCTTGTACGGTGAGCATGCCTGGTTCAGGCTATACCCAGAGCAGTCTGTCTTACATGGAGCGCTTTAAAGTTCATCACAGGTTTGCAGAGGAAAAGACCCTAGGGAAGTAGCCTTATCACAATGTTTTAAAGCTGTCAATCTTGAGATCTGCTCCACCACTGTGTTGCTATTTGTTTGCTGAGCCATTGATTTCTGGGTGTAGAACATCTTAAATGAAAACTGTGAGATGTATTTTACCTGTTTTTGTAAGACTGAATGGAAAAAAAAAAAACCAAACACAATAATGTTTTCTAAAGCAGAGCCCAAAAGCTCTAATGCCTTCAACAAGGAAAATAAATACCCAGCAAAGGCAGATGCTAGGGGGAAAAAGTCAACAGCTTCTCATTCTCTTTTCATGCAGATATTTAAGTATGCGCTGTCCGTTAGTGGCATAGACTGCTCTAAAATATGCAAACCAAATAGCTCGTGAGTGTTTGTCTGTTTTCTGGCTGAACATATGGGTTTTGTTTTTTTAAAAGGAAATGTGAAGAGACTAATTTTATGATGGGAGAGCTTAGCCTGTGGTTCTTCTTTTCACAGTCTGCAGACCTGGGTTCTTCAAAGCTTCACCCCACAGTCCATCCTGCAGCAAATGTCCCCCTCACAGCTACACGCTTGATGAAGCATCCACATCTTGCCTGTGTGAAGAACACTATTTTAGGAAGGAATCAGACCCACCTACAATGGCCTGTACAAGTAAGCATGTGCTTATAGGGTTGTTTTTAATCCTTTCAAGCTGTTCCTGTACTGTGACTAGACATTATGATCCTAATTAATGTGTTTTGCAGGCTCTGGGCTGGAGTCTGAACTAGTCCTGACACACTTGCAATGTCACTGGCTTTGTCCACCGTACCCCTGGTTACACGAGAACAGACATTTCAAAGCCTTTTGCTTCAAAAGATGGCATTAAACCCAGGAGGTGTTTTTGTGACAGATGGATGCTCCATCTCTTGCTGTCCGCTCATGGTCGGACTCAGCCAGCAGCATGGCGTTCAGACACCCACATCGGTGCGTGCGTGGGTACCCGTGTGGGGCATGCACACGGAGAAAACAATGGGTAGTGCTTGTCAGCGCTAGCCATGGGTAGAGTCTGCATGGTCCTGCTTAGTATCATCTCTTAGCTCATTTTTGGTGAACAAGCAGGGAGAGAGCCCTAACCTTCCAAGCCGCTGGGAGATGGTTGTTCTTCAGGGTAGGCTCAAAACTGCGATGGAAACTGCTTCTTCAAACCTGCAGCAAAAATGTGGAGCTTATCCCCTTGGTGTAGGAGGAGGGTAGTATAACAAGCAAATTGGGGTATTGGGACTCCAAGGTGGACTCAGTGCAATCAGAATCACTAGTTTTGCCCTTTTCCTGCCATCTGTGAGCTATTCTTTCAGCTGTACCACGTTTCAGATACTTAGGGCCACAATTTGCATGCCCCCAGCTAGTCCCACTGAGTGTAGCACAGGCCACAAGTTTTTGCTGAGCTTGGTCTTTCATGTTCTGAATGTGATTTTTGCAGTGCAAAAGTGGTTAAATAGGACAGAAGAGGATCTGAATTACTGGGGCAGGAGAAGGTAGAGCTTCCAAGGAAATTAAGTGGTGGAGGAAAAAGTAGGTTTATGAGTCCGTGCACACTCAGAGCCGCTGGGCAACAGTGCAGCAGTGGTTTCCACAGTTTCCTTCATCCCAGTGAATACAGATGTCCTTGTTAGCTTCCCAAGTTTTGTGCATCAAAAAGAGAAAGAAAAAGACTGTTCCTGTTGGAGAGATGCTCTTGCAAAGGAAATTGCCCTGGGCAGGTCTCTGCTTGCCCGCAGGAGGCATGCAGAGGAGAATCGGGGCCCTTGACCTCTGCGTTTGCTTTTCACCAGCCGAAGAAGGAGCGTGAAGCACGTGGCTGTTGGAAAGTGTGCTGCAGGGAAGGAGAAGACAGCCTTAGGCAGTGTGGCAGTAGCTGGTGCTGTAGAATCAAAGTGGTCTGGGGGGGTGAGTCATGCAAGCAGTTCTCAGTGTATTACATAAATACGCCAGTGCCTTTTGGAGCGGTAGCTAGGGTGGGTTACAGCACGAAAAACTTTGATACCAGGGCTTCTTGATGTCCACTTCACCTTGGACTGACTTAAAAAACATAGATAAATGAAAGACAATGAGGTGCAGGATGGTGTTGGGAAATGGGAAGGGAGAGGAATGCTCTGAGCTCTGAAAATGCACATAAATTCGGTGTTTCTGTGCAGGCAGAACCAAAGCCAGGGACTAGTACAGAGCTATGCCAGACTGCTGGTGTCCACAGTGCCTCCTGCCCGTCCCTTCTCAGGACGGAGGGGTGTGCATCTACTCTGTCCTGCTGGTGAATTAGCACAGGGAAGGAGCTGCCATCCCCGAGGAAGAGGTTTATGCATGCCTGTGACCTGAGCATAGGCCAGGATTTTCACAGAGGCACAAGCAAGCTTGGTGACCAGTTCATGTTAAAAATAAATCAAATTTGAGTGCCTGTCTCCCCCAGGTTTCTGATACAATTTGAATACTGTAGGTATCCTTTAGGCTGTAATTTCTGATTCTGCAAATACCATGGGATTTTCTTTTTATGTTTGTTTTGGGGTTTTTATGCCTTTTTTTTTTAAGTTTGTTTGGGGGTTTTAATGTTTGGATGTTTTTGGTTTTGTTTTTGTTTGTTTGTTTGTTTGTTTTGAAAGCTTACTAGAAGCTAGTTTAAAGTGCAGGCATGGTGCCTGAAGCTGTATTAGGATATGGCTTGGCAGGGTACTAAGTGCTTCTGGGGCAGGTGGGAGGTTTAATGCCAACCAAGGCAATGCTCAGCTTCTGTTGCGTGCTGCAAACTCTGCTGCAACAGGTTGCAGGATCTCTGCTGGCATTCACACTTGCTACCCTGAAAGCAGAGTGGATCACCTGAACCTTCTCCATGTGTTCAGTCACCCTCACTTGCCCTATGCATCCTTTCTTGCGATTTTGTCCTAATCCAGCTATATTTGTGCTGAAGATGATGAGGAGGGCCCATGTGCTACCCCAGCTCAGCTGCACGGGTAGTAAATTTTGTCAGGGACAGTAAAGGCTAGGTAGTGACACTAACATTTTAAACCACTCCAATTAGATCTGGAAGTGAACATCTCATCGTGAGCTGGAACACAAGCGAGACAAACTTGAGTCGTGACTGGTAGGAAAATATTGCAAGTTTTTGTATGTTTTTATTATTTATTGCAGCAGAAGTTAAGAGTATCGATAGGATTTCCTGAACTTGAAATCTAGTTGTTTTAAAGAATACAGCAATATGTCTTTTCAGCTCTACACCTGCAAAGTCCCCTTGCCAGTCAGTATAGCTATAAAATCACATTTTCCTAATTTAAGCAAATGCTTTTCAGTCCCAAGCTGCACGAGTATCCCCATCACCACCACCAGCATCACTAAAGAAAATTAGCTGCTTGCACTGCTGTCAACTGCTCAGATAAGGTTGAGGGGAAACAAGTTTAATTTTTCCAGTTCCTTAAACATGTTTTTTAAGTAATGATTGGTAATTTTGAAATTAAGAGTGCTGTGATGCAGTCTGAAATAATTATTGTCCTCAGACGAAAAAAAATTGTTTGGTCCTGATGGGCATTTGAGAGGTCTTTTAATATTATTACATATCTTCCAGGAAATAGTTGCATTTTATTTCTTCTTAATTAAGTAATCCTAGCTTCAGGTCCTTGTACAACATCTCTTTAAAATGAAAACATAAAGTTACACCCTTTTTTTCCTCTCCCGTCTCTGACAAGTAACCCTACTGCTGTTCAGAGCGTGTTGGGGAAATATTTTTAATAGTATGACATATGGGACAAACTGAAGATTTTATAGTATTTATTGTAATATTCTACTCGCAAAAAAATTAAAGTTAACTTTATTTTGTGTGTACATAGATATATTTGCATCTTGAGGGTAATTTATCTTTCAGGTTATATTTTTAAAATACGTGCCTCAGCAAACAACAGGTTTGCTGTCCATCAAGGAAAATACCACTATCTTTCTCTTCAGAAAGTATTTGCCTCTGGTCAGTGAATTGTGGCGCAAAAGGGGTGAATCTTACCTGCTTAGGGTATAAAGTAGCAAATTAAAAAATATATTTTAAAAAATCAGTAAACTAATAACTTTGTCCTTGACAAAAGGAGGGTGGAAATTAAAACAGACCTTCTTAGCAGACCTAGGGCCTCCTCTTCCAAAGGTAAACCACTGTTTTATTCTCCCAGCTGTGATTTATCAAAGTTTTACCCAAGTGCAGTTTCAGGATTCTTCAAGTAGGTCTTGTTAGATATCTGTAGACTCCTAAAGACCTTTCTCTGAGTCCCTGTGAGAATGCTAATTTTATAGGTTAAGAAGTCCCACTAGTTTCAAAGCAATTCCGCTGTTAAGCCTTCGAAAAAAGCAGCTGACTCTTCTGTACAAAGCAAGTAAAAACATCTGGTGACTTTACAAAAGTAATAATTTATCCCCCATTAAAGACACGATGTCCAGTAGCTGTTTCTTGTGCCCGGGTTCTTTATTTTTTCCTAGAGTACTGGTAGCAGTAAAAGGGCATTCATCCAGTAGAAGGAAAAATAGGGCTATTTAACCAGTAAAAAACATATAAAAAACCCCTGAGTGCAATATATATAACTCCACACAGCTCCAGAGATAAATTTCATAGTTTCCATTATATCAGTATGAGTATGATGGTGCAGAAAATAATCCTGACTTGGGCTGTACCCAAGTGTCATTAGCTAAGTAGTGCTGAGTCCCCGCAGCACGGATTGTGAGTGGCTTGCTCGCCATTTGTGGTGATCTGAAGTGATCACAGAACAAAACAAAGCTGATCTGCTGTTTCCTAAACTAATTTAGCTTTTGTCTTCGACTGCTTTTCCCCTGAAGAAAAAAATATATCAGGATTATTTATTTCGTCTGGCAGTGAGTTTCTTATTGAATCAGAACAGCTTGAGCTGAAATCATGACAGTGTTTTATCAGTGTTACCAATTTATAGACTTAAAAAGGGGAATAGGAAAGGGAAATAGAGGAAAATGCTTCTGGTTTATAAGGTAATTTCATTTTTGCAACACTGCCTGTTTTAAATAACGAATCAAGTTTAATTATCACAACAAAACAAGAAGCTGACAGCCTGAGACAGGCTATTAAATTCATATGGATCTCTAGCTGGTGAAGCTACTGTCGGGCTCTTTTCAAGGAACTGCTCATGGGTTTTGACAACTTCATTCAAACCAAAGGCGAGTGTGTTGCCTTCCCTCCTCTACCTCCCTTGGAAAAATCCCCATCTTTGCTATATAGCTTCTGGTGGTGTCGTGACTAAAATCCATCTGGGCTTGCTTTGATAAATTTCCCCTTTCTTCCTTGTGCATTAGCTTTCCTTGAGTATATAAAGCGTGGATCTGTTGCATGAGACTGCTGATTGTCCTTTCACATTGTCTTCAGGGTGTATCTGCAGCTTGCCCTTCATCTCCAACACAAGCCTGTTAAAAACAAAAAGCTTGCAGCACCTTCTGCAAGTAAGCAGTCTGGAAGATGTCTCCAGGTGGGCTTTGGTTGCCCAGCCGTGGCCTTTTTCAGCAGGATGAAGGAAAGCAGCTTGCGTTTTGCAGGAGCTCTGGTACCTCTGCAGCAGCTGTCCTCCTTGGATAGCTTTGCCAGTGCCATGCTGACATCCTGAGCAGGGAGGCTTGGCAAAATAAGCAAGCGCAGTGTGGCTAACCAACCGTGCTAGAGCTTGGCAGGGACCAAGAAGGCTGCTGTTGAGTAGCCAGATACAGCTGTGTTTCCAGTGGCCTGTGTAGATCACCATCTGCTTTGGGCTACACTGAGCATCTCACATAGGTGTGATTTGGATTCCCAAGCTTAGGTTTCACTGTTGCCAAATAGCTGATGGGGAGAGGCAGGGACACACAGAGGAAAGATTTGGCGCCTGAGCTGAGTACCCCAGTAGTGTGAATACCCCAGTGTGTGTCTTTTTTTAGGACCTAGGCCTAGTAGTATAGGCACAGTGGGGCGAGGGGGGAATCTTTCCCCTGGTGAAGCCAACAGTGACTTGGGCAGAGCAAAGATTTGCAGCTGTCTTCTCAGGAAGAGCAAAGAGAGCACCAGAGGCAATGCCCTGGGGTGTAGTGCTACTCTTGTTGGGTTTGAGCCAGCCTCTTGTCTTGTCCTCCCATGCAGGTGGCTGCATCCCAACACAGACCTCTTGAGGTGAGGTGGGAGCACTCAAAACAAATTCCCATTTTCCCGGTTCTTCAGGTGCTGCTGCAAATGGTTGCCATGTACTTTTTGGCACATGAGCAACAGGGCATCTCTTTTCAGCCTAGAGAGTAGTAGAGAGCAGGATGACTGATAATACTGTTTTTACCATGTGTTTTTCTCACTTTACAAACCAGGACCCCCCTCTGCTCCTCGGAGTGCCATCTCAAATGTTAACGAGACTAGTGTCTTTCTGGAATGGATTCCCCCTGCTGATACTGGTGGAAGGAAAGATGTGTCTTATTATATTGCATGCAAGAAGTGCAACTCACACTCAGGTCTGTGTGAGTCGTGTGGCGGTCATGTCAGGTACCTCCCCCAGCAAACCGGCCTGAAAAACACCTCTGTCATGATGGTGGATCTGCTTGCTCATACAAACTATACCTTTGAAATTGAGGCAGTGAATGGAGTGTCCGACCAGAACCCTGGAGCCCGGCAGTTTGTGTCTGTAAATGTAACCACAAACCAGGCAGGTAAGTGGATCTTCAACCTGGGGAAATGTCTGGGGTGGGAGCCCAAGCCAGTCAGACCCGGTGCAGACCTCCCTTTGAAATGGGTGGAAGTCCCCAGCATGGAGGGCTGGACTGTGGCCTCTTCTGATATGTGGGGGCGGGGGGTGGGGGTGGTTGTGTCTCATAGGTTATAATTACTGCAGTCTTCAACATGTTTCCTTCCAGCAGGACACACTTTTAGGATTTGTGGCTTTTTCCTTTTACACTAAGCTACTCTGAGATCCCTCCACTTCCGTGCATTTTAGTGTATCCATCCACTAAGCCAGAAAGAAAACAGTTGCCTCTTCTGTTGGGAAAGGGAAATTTCTAAGAGTTCATTTCAGTTCCCAATGCTAATGATTAAAACGTCCTTAACTTTGCAAACAGTTACCCTAAGAAAATTGTTCTGAGTGATTGTAGGAAATTGAATCCTTCTTCGGCACTGTGATGCTAAAGTGACTGGACTCAGGCTGGTAAGATATGGTACATTGTCACTGCTTCTCCAACAAGTATGTCATTACATACTGTTTCCATCTTGGTTTTGCACTATACAGGCAGAGATCATGTAGACTGGTTTGTTCCTCTGTCCAGGGCTCAGATCTGTCTGCCCTTCCTTTGCTCAGCAGTTGAGAAGAGCTGTCTCCTTGGATGCAGGCAGGGAGTTGCTCTTGTCCCCTGTCATTTGGAGGTGTGATGGGAGGCAAAAACATGATTACATCGCTTCCATGCGCATCAGCACACCAGGCACATCAAGTGGCTTCTGTAAGCCCCAGAGACCTTTCTACCCTTATTCTCTTGTCCCCCATGCTCTGTGTTTTACAGTCTCTCCCTTTGCCTGACTTGCTTCCTGCCATTTAGTTCAGGACTCCCCAGTGGCACTTCTCTGTTGTGGAATCCTTCTAGGAATGTGAACCAGTGGCATTTGGGACCGTGAGGACTGTGCTGCCAGGTCACTGGAGCCACCCCTTAACTTCTCCTTACAGACAAAGCTTAGCCAGAAAACTCGGTGCGGCATGCAGCATAACAGCTAGATGGAGATTGGCAGATCCTCACTGTGGAGCGGAAAAATGCATGATGGAGCAGGGCTGCATTTCATTCCTGCTACCCAGGTGTACATGCGCGGGCTTGGCAGCCAGCAGCAAGAGAGTGCAATTGCATTGCACTTCATCAGATACCTGTCTTGGTAATTAGGCGGGAGTATTGAGGTGTGGACAAATCGTTCGGACGTATCTCAAGGAGAGGAAATAAAGGCATGCTGGGATTGCTGCTGATGGATGTGACAGGAAAGCTGGAGGAACATCAGTGGATGGCAGTATGACACCTGTTGAAGGCACCTGTTTAATGCAGATCAGTGGGTGTCACGGTCCTAATGCTGTTTACTGTTTTCCCTTTGTGAAGGCTGCTGCCAGTAACTCTGCTGTTGGAAAAAAACATATTTTCCTGTTAGTGGGTTTGCATTAGTATTTCATTGCTGGCATTGGATTTTCCCTGATGTGCCGAGTTAAATCCCCATAAACCTCAGTAAATGTAGCTGCATGAGGGGAGATGATACATTGCTGATCCATGCAGACTGTGAGGAAATGGTCCTGGTTTGTGAGTTACGTCCCAAATTCCCCATAGTTGCAGCAGAATTTATCCATATAGCTGCCTTTCTGTGCATCAGGCCAAGAATAACCCCCTTGCAGGGTTATCACCTCCAGCCTTATATTGAAAGGTCCGTTATAGGAAATGCTAGATCTGTGACGAATGTGGCTCATGCTAAGGACAAGTGGGGAGGTGTAGCTTCCAGTTCAGTCCCACTATTTACCCCGGTGGAGCCACAGTCAAGGAAGATGCTAATGGATCAAGCCATGTTTAATTCACTGTGTAGTGTTGGAAGTGCATCTGTGTGCTCTCATGTGTGATTCAACAGGAGGTTGAATTTACCTCTGTCCAAAGCAAGGAGCAGTGACTGTATTTTGTTGTCTCTGGCTGGCCCCACCACTGATTCAGGAGGAGAACCAGGCCCATCTGCTGGAGCTGTAGCATCAAACACGCTTCCCACTAATGTGCTTTTTCAGCACTCCCAGGGGTAATCATCAGTTTGTCCATGCCAGAAATAAAGCAGCCATAGAGGGAGGCTTTGCAAATCAGACTAGCTGCCAAGCATGGTAGCACCTTGGCTACCATTCTTAAGGTGCCTCCAAAACAATGTCCTTTGAGGCAAGCAATGGGGGTGTGCAGGTGGAGTGGTCTGTACCTGGCCATGCCCAAAGGTGCTGGATATCTCTGAAAAGTCCTCTCTCAAATAGGAGCAGGCAGGGCATATGGGCCTTCACGGAGTCTTAGCTCACTCATCTTCCCCTGAAATTACCACCAAGAGATGAAGCCCTGGTGCCTCATCCTTTCCCTTATACAGATTTTCTGATGGTATGATTATATTTCATGTAGGCTGGTGTAACAAAGTTGAGTCACTAAAGGTAGTGACACGAGGCCAATTGCAGCAGTAGGAGAAATCCTGCTACAAGAACTGCTGGCTGCAGAAAATGAAAAAATTGCATGCTGTGGGGCAAGTCTTGCTGCTGGAGTCCCACTGGCAGGTATTCACTGTAGAGAAATGCTAAGGTCTGTTTTGTTGGTTTGGCTTTTGTCCATCCCAAAGAGACCATGCTAATTTCAGGACTGCAGAGAATGCACAGGCAGCAGGGTGTTGGGTGTTCCACCTCTTCTGTGCATGGGAGCTCCTGGCAGCAGAAACTATCTCAGGTTTGGGCTCTTGAAGGGATTGCTTCCTGAAAAAAAATGTGTTTTTCTGCAAAGTAATTTGTCCTCCTTCCTCTCTCCCCAGTTTAAAATAATGAGAAAAGCAATTGGCACCGGCAATCAGTCTGGCATTTTCAGACTGATGTAATTTTCCTCTGAACTTTTGAAATCAGATTTGGAAATACAGCAGGGAAACAGTAACGTTTTGTGCACAAGAGGAGGCAGATCAGCTAGTCTCAGCTGGTGACCCCAGCATACTTCTGCTCCCCGAGTCTTTGGGGACCTGATGGTACTTGGTATGGGACCAGTCCACACGGGTGCAGTGCCCTTAGGCTCTGGATACAGGACTACTTCCCCTGTCACCTTCTTGCAATCCCCAAACCTCTGTTGTTTCTGTGGGATTTTGCAGTTGTTTTCTGCTGGAAAACATGTATCTAGAAAGGGTTAGTAATGACACAAGCCGGGGAGGTGCAAAGTGCACTGGCCTCCATCATGACTACCCTAGAGCTGCTGCAGGCAAACAGAGGACCTTATTCCCTTTGTAGGCATATGGGTTGGCCAAAGCATGGTTCTCCCCTATGGGGTTGCTGCAAAGTATATGCCCAAGGGATTTCCCAGCACAGATGGCAGGGAGCCACCTGTAATGCACTCTCACAGCGCATTAAAAAGTGTGCCTCATGCACATGGGCAGGAGCCCAGTGAATAATTCATAAGTGGCAATGATAGGATTGAGTTAGCCATCCGTATCTTGTTCATGGTTTTGCTCAAGTTTTTATATTTTTGAAACTGCCACCTAATGCCCCTTTTTAGACAATTTCCAGAGAGCAGTCTCTGTGTGTGTGGCTAATATTGAAGTTTGCTTTTCAGATGACAACCGCGTGATGGTGTTTTTCTCAGCGATTTCACCAAGCTGGATGATTAAGTAACACTGTCACTCTAGACAGAGATGTGCACCTCCCTTGAGGTCTTTCGTCTTATCTGCCCTGTATACAGAAAGCACCTACCATGACGTCTTGGTCAGAGACGTGTGTCTCATAATGGGTCCATAGGGAGCAAGCAGTTGTGATTCATGGTTGCCTGTGCTCCCGTTGTATCATCACAGGGAGTACACTGGGAAGGCACAATGTTTAAAGCCTTTCTAGGCTTAAAACCTGCCAAGAGTATTCACTTTAAGCCAGCCTAAACAGCCGAGCAATTTTCTTTGCTTTTTGTTTCCAGCATCTCCCATGCTGGGCATGGCTTCAGGCATGGAGCTGGCCTGGAGATGGGTGTGTGAGAGTGGAGTGGTTCTCCTGCTGGCATCCCAAATGCCACGGACTCAACTCCCTTACACTTAAAGACCTTCCCTGTGTGTGTTTTCAGATAAGTCCACTGCCCGTTTTCTGTTTGAAAAGCCAGAAGTCAGCATTCAATCCCCTTCTGTGACCAGTATGATATTTTCCAGTCTTTTGGGGAAGAAGGGGAAGAAAGATCTGGATGTGCTTGCTAACAGAGGAGGGGTTAAGGTGTCTAATGCCTCAAGGAGCCTACATGCCTGAGGCCAAACCAGAGATACAAGTTGTATCGTGTGGTGCAGCAAAGCTATTTAAGCAAAGGTGTTGGAGGATGGGACCTAGCAACCCATACTGCTGCCTGGGAGGCATGGCTGCGTTCTTGCTTGACCAATAAAACCACTAGATGCTTGGAGCAGCTGGAAAGCTCATTGAGCAGGGAGGTGGGCTGAGACCTGTGATCCTCACTCTAACTGTGCAGGCTGGGATGCTGTGGGATGGGGGGCAGAGCAAGGGAGAAGGTGTTTTCCTTAGCACTTGGGATGTACCAGTCTTTGAAAAGCAGCCAAGGGCAATTCGGAAAGGGAAACCTGCAACGCAGGGCTTGTTGCAATCGTCTGTCAGCAGCTGCCTGCTCTTGAAACTGCTAGACTGCAGCCCTACACAGTTGGGCAAGAAAACATCAGAAAATGAGGCGAAAAGATGACTGTGCAGGTTTTCAGAGGTTGCCTTTGGGAATGGACCAGTTCAAGTCCTGAAGGGTTCAAGGTCTGTTTCTTGCAGCTTTAAAGTCTCACAGGCTTGTTTGATTTGGCTTGGGGAGTGGGGCAGCTTGCTTATTTTCTTTAGGAATAACAAAAAATTTCTAAAAGGATGCTCCAGTAGATGCAGCATGTAGCATGCATCTCACATGAGAAACAAGACTGGTTTTGCAGCTCTACTTTACAACCAGAACTGCTGACTTAGGGACTGCAAAATCTTAAGCAGATGCTTACCTTTGGAAAACTCGCTTTCCACAGCCAGGGTGGTGAGCAGGGCTTGCTTGTTGTGATGATTTTGGCTGGGGTAGAGTTTACTTTTTCATCATAGCAAGTATAAGGCTGTTTTGGATTTGTGCTGAAAACAGTGTTGATAATACAGGGATCTTTTAGTTACTGCTGAGCAGCGCTTACACAGAGCCAAGGCCTTCTCTGCCCCTCACCCCACCCCACCAGCGAGCAGGCTGGGGGTGCACAAGGAGCTGGGAGGGGGCACAGCCGGGACAGCTGGCCCCAACTGACCAAAGGGACATCCCACACCATATGGTGTCACGCTCAGCATATACAGCTGGGGGAGGAAAGAGGAAGGGGGGGACGTTTGGAGTGACGGCATTTGTCTTCCCAAGTAACCGTTACGTGTGATGGAGCCCTGCTTTCCTGGAGATGGCTGAACACCTGCCTGCCCATGGGAAGCAGCGAATGAATTCCTTGTTTTGCTTTGCTTGCGCGCGCAGCTTTTGCTTTACCTGTTAAACTGTCTTTATCTCAACCCACAAGTTTTCTCACTTTATCCTTCTGATTCTCTCCCTCACCCCACCATAGGGCAGTGGGCAAGCGGCTGTGTGGGGCTTAGTTGCCAGCTGGGGTTAAACAGTAACACCTGTAAATGTGCGCTGTAACAGTGCTTGATCCACTGAGCTGCATCATCTTCCCATCAATGGTCAGTAGTGGACACCATAGAAGGGGTATGAGCGTGAGGCAGACACGTAGTGATGCTTCCTTAGATTAGTGATGCATCCTTAGAGTGCTCTCCAACCTCTGGGGACAACCTCTTTGTGCTTTATAGCCGTTAATGGACTTTTCTGCCATGAATTTTTCTAATAATTTTATGAACTCTGAGAAAATTTTAGCAGCTGCAGGCAATCCTATATGAATTCAGTATGTCTGATAGTTTAAGCTGTGCTTTAGCTTCGTGTTGGTCAGAGAGGAGCTATTAGTATAAATAAAGGTACAAATAGAGGGTTTAAGGCTTGCAATTGCCCATCTATTTGGAAAGCACTGTCATTTAGAGATGGTGCACTAGCTTCCAGTGCATTAACACAGGTATTGCAACATTTAACCTAGAATGATGTACTCTTAAAAGCAGTGTTATCTTCCATACCAGAATGGGCCAATACAGGTGTATTTTAATAAGTAGAGGTAAACTAGTACTGCCTCGAATGCCATGGTCTCCCTTTAATCCTGGGTGCACTCTGCACAGTAGCATGTGGCAGCAGGGCTGTGCCTTGGGGCAGGACCCTTCTGCTGACTGTGAACGCCCTTCATGCCCAGGGAGATGTGAAGATCGGTATTGAGCTGCCAGTGAGGGTTCAGGCAGGAGGAGAGAATAATTTCATTTGTGAAGTCCCATGCATATATGTTAGTAATCAGCTTTAAGAAGGATTTTGCTTTATTTTTGAAGTGTGGTCACATGTAATCAGAGAATGCAATCGTAGGTAGTTAAAAAAGAAACATGCTGGCAGAGCAAAGTAAAACCTGAAAGCCAGTGTTGCACAAAAGGTTTATTGTTTTAATTATTTTTTTTTGTGATGGCTGTATTTATTCTGAATGCAAAGTCTTCATCCACCATCCTATTCCAGAGTCATGAGTTCACCCAGCCCAGATGGCTGGGTGTCTGCTACCAAATGAATTATGGATCAGCTGAATGTTTTACAGTTTTATTTATAACTCCCCAGTTGGTAATTGCTACTTTCTCATAGTTTGTTAGAAGTCTTTTTATTGTACTTGGAGTATTAGAAATACATGCTTGAGTATTGAAAGGATTCTTTCAAATATGAAAAATAAATTCCCAAATTTACAATATAACTTTTAGTAAGAGGTCATTATTCTTGAATATGTGAGACAACCCCATGGTTGATATATGAGGACACTAAAAGATTAAATAAAAAGCTGTTTCCTGCATCTACAGACAGACCTTTCAATTTTGACATGAAATTAAAACATTTTATTTATAGATGAAAATAAAAATAGTAAGAAATAGTCATCTTCATCCACCCTTGTCCTAAAAAAGGGAAGGAGGAAGGCACTGAAGTTCTCCTGATGAGATTCCACCAATGACATCTGTTGTGTGCTGTGCAGTAGGGTGCCGGTTTTGCTATCTCCCAGTGGCAGCGAGACAAATATCTTTACAGTAAAGTGATTAGTCTCCTTCAAAGCATGCTACTTGTGAGGCAGTTGCATGAGCTACGAAACGCAAATGCCAGGTTACACCTGGGGAAAATTTATCCATGGACTGGACCCGGATGATGCCATGCAGCTGGGTACGAGGGGGCAAGAGCTGCCCAAAATACCCCGCTTGAGTTGCTGCAGCTAGCAGGGCAGACACTGATTTCTCCGTAACATCCTGGAGCCGCTTGGATCGCCACCAGCAACACAGCCTCGGGCGAGGGGTAAAGGGGCAGAGGCTGGGCAGCCTGAGACTAGATTTTGAGAGGTATATGAGGAGCAAATATTGAGATTTTTCCAAGAAGTATAGAGCAGGCTGTGCTGCGATCAGATGTGGTAAGAGCTTCACAAGGTCAGAGCTGTAAGAAATGTGTGTTTTTGCAGAGCACCACTGATGTTACAGTGCAAGAGTGATAGTGCTGGTTTAAAATTTTATTTCCCATTTTGCTGGCATATTTTTAAAGGATTGCCAAGTAATCTTATATTAATTTAATTCTAATCACCTTAAAAGACAGACTTTGGGTCCAAGGAGTTCTCTTTGTATTGTGCTGAGCACAGTACTTGGCAGAGAGCAAAAGTAAAACATCTAAAATGGTTTCACTGCCCAGATTACATCAATGTATAGATTTCTTTTTTTTTCCATGAATGCAGCTTCTGAATTTTTCTGCTAATAAAATCCTATTCAGCTCTTTAGTCTCAGTCTGCAAGCTGATGATTCTTTTGTCTGATATGTTATTTCTCTGATTTTAGCATTAAAAGTACATTACATTTTTAACACTGCATAGTTGATACCTCTGAAAGTGTTCTTAAGACGCTAGGACTCAAAAATAACAAAAAAAAGAATGTAAAAATACTTCCAGTGCTGTTAGAGAAGTAGCAGAGGCCTCATAGGCTTTTAATAAATGTCCCACTTGCTCTCTGGCTGCAGCTTCTTTGCTGTACGAAGTAAGCTCTTTATAGTAATCTCCCTGTAAAGTTAAATATGACGGTGGAGGAGCCGGAGTAGTTTGAAACACTTGCGTTTCAGTAATTGTGCATTGAGTGAGCTGTGCTACAGAAATGCCGCTCAGGGTATAGCAACTTCACGGGGCATTTCTCATTTCCCATGCAACTATTGCGCTGATAAAATGAAAGTGAACGAGCTTGAAGGTGTAAGTACGCACATGGCAGTGTGTGTATGTCTGTGTCTGTAGGAACATGCAGGACACATGGGGCATAAGACAGAGGTTACCCGCCCTTGTTTTACATGGATATCTGGGACAGCTTTGTAAAGCTCACACGGTTCAGATGCCTTACGCTCTTGCTGCCCTCATACCAAATTGCATGCTAGCTGGGCCAACATTCAGAGAGGGTGTCTCCCTGTGCTGCAAGGCCACCCGACAATTTTCTGGCCCTATTTTCCTCCTGCCTGCTTTCTTTTGTCTTGAGCCCTACCCCTCCTTAATATGCAGTTTGTAATTTATCTATTTATTTATTCACTTGGCCAGATTTTTTTCCCCTTGGTTGTTGATTCATCTGGTGTCTGCGCCCATGGAGCAGGCTGGCTTCTGCATCTTGGGAAGGATTTTGTTGTATCTAAACTGAGCTCCAGCTCGCAATGTGCATGAATTACAGATGCCCAATTAGTATTTTACAGCATCAGGCTGAAATGCTTTTCTCCCCTGGATTGCTTGTTACTGGAGAGGTATGTTTCAGTGAGACTTGGAAGGTTTCTCCACATCTTCTACTGTGGTTGCTATTACAGTGCACTTCAACAGCAAACCCCTTGCTCATTCCTCAAAAGACATCTGAAATGTTACTTCTGGCACCTTTATTTCTTGAAAAGGGTTAATGTAATAGCAGTAATAGGGCTGGCTAGTGCTTTAACCCAGCTTACTGTCCCTGCTCTCCTTGCCGTGAGGGGACGGGACTGGAGAGAGCTCTACCTGGAGAGCCAAGAGCAGTGCCAAGGTGACAGACAGCCCAGCAATAAACTGTATTTCTTCCACAGCAGCTGGGCCAAAGTTCAGCTACATGCAAATACTACAAAAAGCTCAGGAGTTGGAAGGCTTTAATTATAATGCACTTCAGATGTGCTCATTTGCCAGCATGGTGGAATGCTTTCTGCATCTCCTGGTCCTGGAGGAACAGTCCTGATCAAAGCGAGTAACTAATGGGATTTCCAGCTAGATCAGTACAATAGAAATCACCAGAAGAAAAGCGTTATTTATTTGCCTGCTTCAGGCTTGATAATTTTTAAGAATGCAGGGACTGATCAAAAGGCCCTGTACAAACTAATGCAGGACACCCACTGGTTGTGGTGGCGCTGGGCAAGGGTTTTTCTGCTGCAATGCAGCAAACGGGGGCAATGCATTGGTCTTTGCTGAGAGGTGCCGAACATGCTGGCCTGATACTGTAAGCACAGAGAGAAAGAGATGAAGATGCCTCAAAAACAAATTTGCAGAATTAGGTGGAAAATGCCAGTGGAGGGCACCAGCGCCTGCTCACTGCCTTCCCGGGAATACACATCGTACTTGCCCACCATGCTTCTGCATCCTGCTGTGTAAAACTTGTGCTTCTTTGCTCTGTGCCCCTAAATGCGATGAAAGGAAGCAATGTTAAATCAGTTAAAAGCCGAAAACTGGGCTTGCCCTCCCTCCTTCAATTTGCAAGGCTTTATGGGACCATGTATGCAATTCCTTCATAGCTTCTTCCCAACTTTCTGCAATCTGCCTCAATCCAAGGAGAGAAAGTGGTACTCAGCCAAGTAGATTGTTAATTGTACTGTCTCCTGATTTGTCTTTCACACAGTTCAGCACTAGTGTGGCTTATTACAGGGCACTGACCTGCACTGCACCGTTAGACTGTCATCTCCAGGGCTCTGCCTTCCCCGCGATGGGTTCCTGCCTTGGATCATTAAACCACGCAGCATCGTGGTTCTGCCTTGTTCTCCTGAGGGGTGGCACCAAGAGTGTGAAATCACTCGCTGACCTTGCCAGAGACTTAGGGTGTGAGCTTCTAAGTGCCTGTCCATGCAAGGACGGTTTCCACAGAGAGGTGCTCTCACCTAGTTCGGTAAACAGAAGACTATCGCTGCAGAAACGACTGGGTTATTTAATGTATTGTACATCCCTTTGTTCTAGGTGTGACTTGGTCCCTGCAAGGAGATGGAAGGGAGCTGGAAGATGACTGGGCAAGGATGCACATGAGGGCACAGACCCACCTCTGCCTTTTCCAAAATTGCAGACAGCAACTAGCAAAGTTGGGTGTGTGTGAGGACAAAATGCCTTGTGCCTTCTGCAGAGGTGGTGCACCAAACCCTTTGCTATGTGTTGGCTGAGGCTTTGAGGGGGACTTCTGCCAGAGTCAGACAGCGTTGCAGTGCTTCGAGTGCGATTTGCAACCCCTGCAGAACATCTCTCTAAACCAAAACAAGTCGCCATAAAGTAGTCAGGCAGTTGATAAATATTGCTTGTGCTCAAATAACAATTGTGCATCTGTCGTGGCCTCACACTGTTCCTGTTATGTTCTGATATTAGTCAACAAATGATGGCTGCTATTTTAAATTCAGCTTGTGCAGTGTCCGGTTCTTTGTTTAGGACAAAATATGGAAGTGAAATACGTGGTCATTATGCGAATGAATGCAGTAAATAAATGCAAGTTGGCTCAGCTTTCTTGTATCCAGACCTGATGGATACAGCATCATTGGAAGAGGTGCCTCATGTCAGTAAATTGCTATTTCATTGCCTACAACTTGCGCGCTATGTTTCATCAGGGAGGTTTTCAGGCATCTGGTTTATTGGTGGGGAAACTGAGGTACGGAAGTGCGGTGTGGCCGGCTAAAGGGCACACACCAGGACTGGGACTCTTCTTGCTGCTTCTCTGCCCCTGCTGAGCCCTTCCCAGGGGCTGGAGCCCTGAGCCCCATTGGAAATGTTTCCTAACCTGTTTGCCAAACTAAGATCAGGTAAGAGACACTGGTCAGAGTACACTGGACATGGGCTCTGATGGGTGGGTTATTGGATTTTGGGTTTGGGTTGTTTTTTTTTCTAAATTGTTTTCAGTATTACTGTAGTTTCAATTTCACTGCAGCATGAAGGATAGAAATATCAGTCAACAGTATATTTATCCAAAGTGATTAGTGAGCTAAAGTATGTTGAATAGCTTGGGGAAAAGTGTGGTGTGGGGTCTGTTTTCTCCCAAATCTTAATTGCAATAGTGACAGTTCCCTTCTTCCTTCTTTTATACCATCAGTCAGGAAAGACAATCTCTGATCCAAGGTATTGTCAGCAATACATTTGGTTGACGAACTGTGCTTTGTCTGCTAAAAATGGAGCCGTTAATAATGTGACAGTATCCATTCCAAGTGGTTGCAAATTCTAGTGCCCAGGCAAGCAAATATAACTAAAATCCTGATCCTTTTGACTTTCTATCCAGCAGGAGAGCAATTGCTTACCTCTTCAGTAAATACATTGGGTTTTATTTGGCCTTTGGCAGTAACAGTATTTAAAGTGGCTTGGCAACTATTCACTGATGAGGGTCCAAAAAAAGCACTTAACAAAATCAAGCAGTAATGCTTAGCAGTAATGAAGTGCTAAAGACGCTGACACTTTGTTTATCCTCTTGAGAGCTTAGCAAAGATTTCAGCGGCTTCTCCCGGTTTCTCTGCCTCTCAACTTTTGAACCTGGATAGTGAGACAGCATCTGCCAGAAGCTGTCGAGGGGGCTGCCTCCCAGCCAGGGGCATCACTGCACAGGGCTGTGTCAGGCTGTCCTCCCCTGGGATGCTGCGGTCTGGGGTCACACAGCCCTCTGCTCCCCCGACCCCGTAGCTGCGCCCCAGGCAGGTGCCTGAGGGGCTGTGCCGGTGGTTTGCTGGGAGAATGTCCAAATATCTGAAGCATGGGCTGTCAGGTCTCCTGCTTCTGTGTCTCCTGCTCCAGCTACTCTGCCTCATAGAAGTAATGACGTAGTTATGGGGATGGGGCGCGGACATGGCTCCTAAACCATCAGACCGTGGACGGTCTATGCCCTTTTCCATAGCAGGGGAGATCCGGTGCCACATCTGGAGCAGTGCTCCAGCACGCACAGCAGCCACCTCCTCCCTTTGCCGGGTGGGAGCTTGAAAACTTTAGAGATGCCTTGAGTCAAACGTTTATAGCTGCCATTTGGCTGAATCCAGGAGTGTTTTCCTCTCTGAGAGAAGCAGCAGCTATTTTTCACAGACCAAATGAAGCCACCTGTGGGGTTAACTGGGCTTTGTTTGGTCCCCGGGCAGCCCTACACAACCTTTAGGGCCCAAAGGAGTCTTTGAAGTACCATTGAATTTCATTGTTAATGTCTCAGTCATTTACCCTGAATGGAAGAGGGTATTTTTTTTCACTCCTAGGCATGAATAAACTCTCTAGATTGCAGGAAATAATCCCTCTTAAAGGAGAGTTAAAAGCACTGTCTGTTAATATAAGATGGAAGGAGGCAAGAAAAAGGAAACCTGGTGCTGAGCCATGCCTAGCACTACTCCAGCTCTTCTCGAAAGCACTGGATTTTGTTCAGTGATTAGAAATGGAATAAATCAGATGAAAGGAAAGGACCTGATGACAGGGTGATACATGTGTCAGAGAAGGGGAGGGAGTGGCAAACGAAAAGCACATAATGTGGGTGACTTTAATTATGTGGAAGGTGGGAAGATTGACGTCCCCATCCTGAGCAGGCTGTGTGAGAAGATACATTAGTCTATATTCTATCAGGGGTTGATGAGGTCTTCTCGAAGATGTTAGTAGTTACTTGGAAGAAAAAAGGTGCACTCACTGGCAGTATTTATGAGAGCTTTAATTATATTTCACAGACTGAGTTCCAATTAGAAAGGAAGGGGGGGGAAAAAGAGGAAAGATGTACAGCATGTGTTAAGAGCACGGTGATAAATCTATGGCTAAGGATAATGGTAAACAAGGTAGTTGTACATCATGGCATCATTTGCACACTTCTATTTTTAGGTGTTTATTCCAACCTTTCCCCCACCCCATCACAAGCAAAATGCTCATAAAGGGGTCAAACACAGGCCTCCATTACTCATCTTTCAAGATGGAAGGCAAAGATCATTTGCAATTGCTGCAGTACAAGGCTATTACTTTTTTTTTTTTGCCAAATCATTAACTGTGTCATAAAACAGCGCTCCAGAAAAGGCAGCAGAGGAAGATCACAACATTTGTCTCTGTGCTCACGTGAACAGTGGGAAAATATTGCTATCATTAGTGCATCCCTTCACTTTATGTTTAATGCTGCGGGTTCCCACACTTAGAATTGTAGAACGGTTTGGATTGGGTTCGCATTATCCTTGTAACCTCACCTAGCTGTCTTTTTACCCAGATGACTATGATGTCTGTTTATTTTAATGTCAGGAGGTAACACTGAAATGGGAGATGTATAAATTGCTCAGCACTGGCTTAATTCTGCTCCCACCATAGTCAGCCAGGGACTTTGCCATTTGCTTCACTGCAAGGATGGTACCTCTGTGCCTGAGTGGCTTTGGCACAACTCTCTTGTTACATCCCTCTCACATGCCTCAGAAATAAGCTTTTCTGTACTCTTTACTTGTGGTGTAAGCTGTTTGCCAGTATCTCCGCAGGTGATGCAGGTAAGAGATGTGTTTTGTCTAACAACATCAGTGTTAGGCATGGGGAATACCTTGGATCTTGCAGTATTGTTAATTAAGGTAAAGGTAAGTCCGCAAACAGTTCATGACAAACACTGAAATTCTGACTGGGGAATAGCAGGAATTAGCTAGTGAGACTGCTTTCATTTCAGATAACATCATTCCTCCCACTGATTAATAAAAGGGCTAACAATGTTTCTTAATAGCGGTGAAATGGCTGCAGTGAAGCCCTGGCAGTACTTCAGTGAATGGGAATTTTTGCTCTTCTGTAATTCCACAATCACATTTGGAAAGTTAATATGGAACAAAGGAGAAAATCCCCTTTTCTTTGGTGCTGTCAAAACCAAAATGCTTGTTTATTTAAAAATACCTCTATCAGGAGTAAGGTATGATGGAGTATAATTGCAAAGTTCTTACTTGGTAATTAGTATCTTGCAGCCATCTTAATGCTATTAAGAAACAGGCATAATTGCATGTAGGTTGCATATATTTATCATGGGAGCTGGCATTTCAGACCGTTAGGAAGTATCTGTGGCTTTGCTGTATGCTGCATGTAGATTAATCTCGTTCAGGAGACTTAAGAGCTTGTCAGAGAGACGCTCCCATCGTCTGAATGCTTGTACCGTCAAGTGGTAGGAGAGCGCTTGGAGAGGCACCAGAGGTTTCGCTGCTGCTGGCTGAAGTATTCAACACTGCCTGTTTTATACACACACATAAAAGAAAAAAGATATGGTGAGGGCCAGGAGGGAGTAGTGTCCATCTCCACTTGAGCTCTGTTGCACAGGGTATTTCTGCATGCCAGCATCGGAGGAGAGAAACCTGGACTTTTGGGAGACACTGGGAAGCGGCTTGGCTATGAAATAACCCCAGCCACGCATCACAGGCGCAGGGCTCTGCAGCCTTAAATGAGAAAATTGTTGCTGGGGATTAAGCGTGTTTTCTTGTCAGCTCATCAAAGTATAGGTAGAAGCAGCTTATTACAGACATAAGCAAGACTGGAAATCGTGGCTAGCAGTAAGGCAGGGACAACTTGCCAAGGGAATCTTTTTTCAATAAGAGACTGTCATTAGCAGCTCAGCAGCATTCAGGGCTTTTTAATTAAATGTATTTGGGAAGGGATGGACAGGGAGGATCTCAGGGGAGAGATTGTTTCAGCCACGGGCCTAAAGCTACCGCCAGAGATGAGTTTGTACACGGTTCAGCAGAACATGTTAACTGTGAACTTTGCGGTGCTTTGCGAGGGTTGTGAACGTCCCACCCGCACATTTTACAGGCTGCAAGAGAGAGTGAAGTGCTTTTTCCCAAGGTCACCCAACAATCCAGCAGCGGGGTTGGGAAGAGACCAAGTCATTGGGGCTGTGGCACCACACTTTGCTGGAGTCAAAGTTGAGCCATAAAGTTACCTTAGTTTACTTGTGTCCTCCCCTTCTCCCCCACATTTCTCAACTACATTTTAGCACTCTGCACATGAATACAGGGTTAGGGATTGAATCTTGGTGTACATCTGAGTTCTTCCTGATGAGGGCTGCTGAAAGGTACAAGACCATAGGTAAGATCTCTTCCAAAATGGAAGAGTAAATTTTTTTCTATGTTAATCTGCAGCTGACCATAGGTCCAAGTGCTCTTCTGTTTCATTCATTGCTTTGTCTAATTCATTACCTGGAGGGATATATTATGTTTCCTCTTCCCTTAGTGGATCAAATTCTTGTCATAGTTGCATGGAAGCTAATTCTGAAGAAGCTGGTGAGTAGGCTCTCATGCAGGTGAATGCAAGGTACAGCCTGATGTATCAGGTAGATTCGATCTTCCCACATTTTCCTCTGGATGTCTTCACAGCTGCTGCTAATGTTTCTGTTTGGGGTCTAGAAATTTTGGCTCTAACATAAGTATTTCCCCAGTGTGTTGAAAGCAAGAATCTCTGGTGCATGAAAGTAGAATAATTTTGATTTTCATTCTTTTAACAATGCAGTGGCTTGCAAAACTGATTTCCCCCCCCACACACATTTTTCTGAAAATCCTTTTGCCCAGGTCATTTAGTATATAGTTGTACTATATGATTTGTCATGCCTTACTGAGGAAAAGATGAAGCAAAGAGCATCAGATTTATTATTGGGTCAGTGACTGAGATATTTTTTGAGTTCCCAGAGCTTTATCATAGTGACCATCCTGGGTCTTGTCAGTAAAGAGATGATCTCGAGAATTAGATCACTGAGATTATAATATACTGCTGTGATAGACAAGATTCATGGTCGAGAGAGGATATGGCATTTAATGGCCCTTTTAAATGTCACATCCAGGCTTTAAAGGCCATAGTCTCAGAATAAACAAAAGTGAATGCAGCTAGCTTCAGCAGCTTTAAAATGAGCAGCATCCCAGTGATGCCAGTGGGAACTCGCTTTCTGTATTTATGCAGCAGATACAAGACTAAGTGGCCACTGGAAACCGTGCAAGGATGATAGCGGTATCTTTCTTGGTATACAAGGTAAGATGTGCCTATGCGGTCAGCATGCCTTTCATTTAGCAGGAGAAAGAAGTAATATGAAGTTCTTATCAGAGTGATGCACAAGAAGTTAGACAGGCGTTAATGGCTTGAGTAATTTTGGTCAGAGTACAATAAATAAAGTGACTGTGTACTGCATGAAGTAATATATATCTCTGCAAGCAGTTTCATGGCAGCTGTACGACTGGATGGGATTTTTACTTCTTTTTTCTTAGCTGTGCAGCATTTTGAATGGATGATAACACTGAGAAAAATGTATTTCCAGTTTTCTCAGATGCATTCATCAGTAGTAGAAAAAGGCCCATGGGAGGGTAATCCACGGAGCTGAATTCTGTACGCTTAGTTCGGTATAGTATAAAAATGCGAGTGCACAGTTCACACTGATCGGATGTGATAGTTCAGTATCTGCAGGCTTTTTAAAATCAGGCTGTTTTTATAATTTTTATAGACTGATAAGTGTTGCCAAATTGCTTGGAAATTCACTGAGAGTCTTCAAGGGACATTCGACTTTAAAAAGCACACTTGAAGCATACATCCTTACTTGAGGCTTTTCTTGATTTTTTCTGGATGACTCATGGAAGTGTGCTTATGTGTATATCTATATTTAAAAGTGTCCTTTTCTATTTTGTTCTTCAGGTTTTCAGGAAGTAACCGTTGTATTGATTTTTTAAAATACTTTTTGTTTTCAGTACTAATTTGTAGAACAAAGTTCAGTTATCTCTTAAAATGTTCTTTTGTTTGTTTGTTTGTTTGTAACCAAGTTTACCCCCTTTTCCAAATTATCCCCTTCCTTTACCCAGGCAGATAGCGCTATTAGATCTAAATTTGGTTTGGTAATTAGGACACAGGGCACCATAGGCAATACTCCACCTAGTCACTACATGGTGAAGTTTGGTAATCTGCCTCCGGGGTGAATCATTATTGATTTAAAGGAAGGTGAAAACTCAGTGGTGTTTTGGGGGAGGGCTAAATGATCTCTTCTGGCCTTAAAATCTAGGGATATTGATCTAAAATCTATTATCTTGGTTTACCTGCTGCCTATAAATTTGCAAATTCAAGTTAAATGAGGATAGAACACCTTCTGGTTGGATCCAGTGTATTTGTACAGAGTTTTAACTAAACTATTTTAAATATTGCTCTTTTTGTTTGGCCCCTTTAACTGTGTGTAGCTCTCTTAGAGTAATTCTCATGTTTTGAGGGCAGTCTCACAACATTTGAATACTTCACTGTAATTGAATCCTGATGCAAACTCAAGTCTTTGTTATTCTTGCATTCACTGCAGTGACCTTGATAATGCGAATGCTTCACCTTTGCTACTCCTTGGAAGGAGGTTCTGTAAAAGCGGGATCAATTACGTACATTGCTAGGATCCTGTTTTCAATACCACTGAATTAAAAACAGTTAGAGCTAGTTAATGGGCTTTCCCCTTGTATAGAAGCTGGGAGGAGGGAGGGAATACACAAAGGAGAATAGAAGCTGAATTGCTTGAGAGGAGGTAATCTCTGTTTTGTTTCTGCCGTAGATTAGGGATGATCAATTATCATGTCAGAAGGTGGAGAAGCGAATATACCCCAGAATCTACACTTAGTTATTTAATCATCGGGCCTGATGCATAGCATTAATCATTCACATTTTTAATGCCACTTACTGTTATCACCTTACATTTATGCAGGGCACATTTAAGGAGAGAAAAGTCATCCTGATAGGCAACATCCTGGGGAATAGAATAGTTGAGAAACCTGTAGAGTTCAATTTCTGGCCCTTCAGTCTAAGTAGTTTGGGCCCTGGCCCCATGCAGACAAGCAGTTGTACACATCTGATCTTAAGACGATGGCCCTATGGATGGATGACTTAAGTCGTCCTCTGTAATGAATTCCCACCTGTATTGGGTGCATAGCCCTCAGTGGTGCTGTAAAGTTTTTTACTTTTTACTTGCTGTAAAGAGCAAGTGGGAGCTAACATCATCACAGACCTGTGAAGGATGCAGGCAAATGCCTGTGAACAGCTGGTAATTGTGCAGTAAGCTCTTGTGGCCACCCCATCCTGTCACCTGCCTTGTTTGGACTACTTTCTGCCATCTTCAAGGCACAATTTCAGCCAGCCACTGGATGAGGTGACACTTGCAGCATGAAGGTTGGCCATGGGGGAGACATTAACATGCAGGGTAATACCAGAAGGAAGTGTTTTATCTATTGCATGTATGCCGACATGCATATATGTATTTTATTTCCTCACTGAGCTTTTTGGTGGTCTAGTCCATACATTGAATAAAGGTGAAGGTGAGAGAGTTGGAAGGAGTAGGGTGCTTGCTTAGGTCTATCCAAGACACCCCGTGGTTCAACTGGAGAAAAGAGCCAAGAAACTCCTCTGAAGGAGAAACTCCCAGTGACGGATCATGCTGAAATCCCCTTTTCTCTTCTAGCAGTTACAAAGCTGAGACAAGGTGAGTGATCAGTATAAGGAGAACTGGCCAAAAACCGATCTGTAGCCCTTTGGTTGTGAACCAGAAGAGGATTCTGGATGCAGTGAGACTTGTCTCTCCTCCATCTTTCTCTAATGAGGTCTTGGGAATGCTGGATGAGAAGATGTCATCAAAGCCTCAAGATAAATTTGAGAGTGCAGCTTCACAAATGCTTACTCTGAAGCAGTATGTTGCTTGATTCCTGTAAGTCTCTTCCTAGCCGTATCTAGGAATAGTAAAGCCACTGTTTCTGTTTACAGCCAGGAGGTGGATGGATCTAAAAAGTTGATCTGTGGCATTTTTCTCCCTGATGCTTCAGAGAGCAGCACTATTGGAAATGCAAGCCAAAAAGGCAAGAAATCCTCACTCCGCTATCTTGTGTGCATATATCTCACCGTAGACTGCATTAAGCAGCATGTCACAGACAGAAACCTGTTTGGCTGCAGTTCTGATGCTGAGGAGAAGCTAAAGACATGTCCATTTATGCATCACATGCGCAGCTACATTTTAAAACATCTGAAATCTCTGTTGGGACCATTTAGCTTCTGGATGGGAATCCCATGCTCGGATGCTCAGGCTGTTTTCCTCTTCCTGTAGCATTGCTCTGACCTCCAGAGCCTGTGGTGACCCAGCTGAATAGGCATGTGCTTAGGACATAACCCTGTCAGCAGTAGAGGGAAAAATTGGACTAGAGAGTCCATGTACAGCCTGTAAATTGGGTTTTCATGTCAGAAGTGTTCTGGAGTATTCTTGAGTTTGTCTCTAAATCCTTTTCAACACCTTCAGAAACCAACTGGACTGGAAAAGCCTGCCTGCCATATTTTGTCAGGAGAGAGTCTGATTTGCTTCCTGCAGGAAGGTAATGCCTCTGCAGAGCGGGAGAGTCAAGAGCCATGCTTTCATACGCAGCTGCATTTATCCCATTCAAAACACTGATGTTCATCCTGGGCTTTGTGTCGCTCAGTTGTGATCTCTGCAGTTTCGCCTCAGCAAAGCAATTTTACACAGCGCTCATCTTTAAGCACACAACTAGTGCTTCTGCTTGGAAACAGAAGTTGGAGAGAGTTATTAAATTATGAAAATAAGCCTTTACCACAAATTTCCCTGTAATTTTCCTTTTTGTCACTCACGTAGGGTTTTTGTTCCATGTTTGAGCTCAGCGTGGTGTCGCCAAGTTGCTTGTGATTTAAATAGAAGAAGCCGGCTGCCAGGAGTAATGCTTGCAGGTATTCCTTCTTTTCTTTATTTGCCTTACAGCAGTGCCTGCAGGCCAAAGTAAAGATTGTGCTGGCAGCATCTGAATAGTTAGTTCCTGCCCCTCAAGTCAAAATAGATAAAGGAATTATCATTATCTTCATTGCACAGATAGCAGCATGGAAAGATGAAGTGACTTGCCCATGGTCATGCTATGAGTCTCTGGCAGAGCCAGAAAGCAAAGTATTATTTGCTCTGGTTCAATGCTTTTATCCCAGTGCCATCCTTCTGTGTGACTAGCTGCTTTCAGCAATTCAGATTTTTCCTTAACGCCTCCTGCCACAAACGTGCAGGCTGGTAAATGGCACAAAATGTATGTCTCCCAGATCTCTGCCTTTCAAGATCCTTTTTATTTTTATCACTCGCCTTATGATGCCCAGCTGCCTTTGTAGCGCTGTGTGTCTGGAAGGATCTCAGGATGTGCTCATCTAACCTCCTTTTAAACCACCAAAGACACAGATGCCACAGGTTCACTGGGTGATTTTTCCTGCTGCTTCATTATTTTTGTCCTTAGAAAGCTGTTCCTAAATTTAATTCTGTGCCTGTCTTGCTCCAGAGACAGCAGCCTTTTACTTATTTGGAGACTCATGTTCTCTTTCAGTCTCTTTTTCTCTGGGACTGAACAGCTCTGCTTCTTTCAGTCTCTGTTCGTAGCTTTCTCAATATGTGCTTGTTCTCTGGCCCTTCTTGGATTCCCTCAAAATCCACTGTGTTTTCCCTGACATTCAGAATGGGGCACGGTATGGAGCTGCCAGCTCCCTCGAGCACTTTCCCCTTCTCCCTGAGGGCCCAGTAAATCACTTCTCTGCCTCCTGGCAAGCCCTGGGTTGAAGCTGCAGCTCTTTTTCCTTCCTTCCAAAGGGGCACTGCACTCTCCCAGTCTTCACACTGCAAAGGTTCCCCCTTAGGAAGCTGAAGGTACCCAAATTTCCCTTGGTGGTATCAAGAGATGTGTTCCCAAGCACCTGTAGTGCACTCTGTTCTGCGCCAAATTTGCTAGTTAGCGTCCTTTCAATGCTTGGAACCTGAGATTTTAGGGCAAATGGTGACCATGTTCACACTTAAGTGCCCAAAAAACGTGCAGGACGTCTGAGTTGACGGCAAGAATGAGATCTGTTAGATTTTGTCTCTGTATGTCTGCCATTTCCCTTTAAAACAGTGATAGGAGGGGCAGTGTTTGCCCTGATCCAGAAAAGCCACTGTCAGTCTGAAACCAAGGACAGGGTGGGAGTAGGTTTATGCATCACAGGAGTATATAACCACAGGTATATAAACCTTTCTCTTCAGCTCTGGTCTCTTTGAGGTTTTGCTATTCTAGCTTTTTGTTCTAATATAACCTGTTTTATTTTTTTTGTTCGTTTAAAGAATTTTATTTCAAGCCTTCTGGTCTGCACTGGGGAGCTTGCTTATGGAAAAGGTCTCAACCATGGTTCTGCAAAACTGTGGCCAGCTCAGGGTCCTGTCAAAGGTGGTGGGCTCATGCTTTTCTCCCATTTATGAATGAGACGCGAGAGAAGAGGGGTGGTGGTAGGAGGGACCAAGCACCATAGGAAATCCAAAACTAGCTACCATGGGAGTTAAGCACATTTCCCATTCTTCCCTCTGACCTGCTGCCCCTCTTCAGTAGCTGTTCTTCAAGTGGAAACATAAGGAATTTATTTGGCCACCTCAGACTTCACTGGAGTGTTTAGTAATTTGGCTTTAATATTAGAATTCATCAGCGAGACTGATTGGTGTATCATACAGAGTGGCAGGCTTGGCAGAGAAGGAAATTTCCCATGCAGTTTAAAAATGGTCCAAGAATTTACTGGGTTTAGAGTTTGATGGCAGCTGGAAGAAGGATGCAGCAAGTCTTGTATGAAGAAAGGAGCCAAGGTAGGAATTAAGAAGGTGAGTTACGGTAGGGATCAGGACCATGCATGTTTTATGCATTTTATTCAGTAGCTATGGCCTGGTTTTGTTTTTAATGGTGTGTGGTTTTTAAAAGGAAGCTTTTGCTTAAATGCAAATAAGATATTAGGTTACTAATGGTAGGAGAGGCACTGGTAAGTGTGCTGGAAGCTAACCTGATAAATGCAGTCAATAATGAGGATTCTACTGCAAAATGCTGAGCCCTGTGGCTATGATCCAGCAAAACGCTGACAGCAGTGTAGTACTCCTGTGCTTAAAGTTAAGCATTTTCCCAAAGCACTTTGATGGATCAGAGCTGGAGTCCTTATCACCTTGCTAGGAGTGAATTTATAATAAGAGCCTTGTGAGTCAATAGTATTTATTCTTAGACTTCACAACTAAACCACTAATGGAATACAGGGAAATTACAGCTCTTCTGTGGCATGAAGGTGTCTGGCTCTGGTCTAACCACAAACTGTTCCCCAGCTTTGAGAAAAAACTTAATAACTTGATTTCCAGAGGCCCTAGAAAAAACAAAAACAGATATTGCAATTCCCTGTGGATCTGTGCGCAATAGGAATATATTCCTTCACGCCTCTCTTCCCTGCTCCAGCAGCCCTTCATCTCAGGTCCGCATCGGCCCCGGGTGCAAGCACCTGCTAGAGACAGCAGAGGGCCCTTTTCCCCGTGCCCAAGCAAACCATGATGCCCTAATGTCTCCCTCTCCCTTCCCAGGATCAGGATAAATTACACCTCAGCAGGAACTGTCCGTACAGGACTCAATGCTGATGCTGTAAGTACAAATGAATGTGTGCGAGGCCTGGCAATTACAAAGAAGTTTCCCAAACAGTGAATTATGGTCATGGCCAGTCTTGATGGGTCAATTTTTAATTTTGGTTTTTTTTTTTTCTTTTAAATAGTCTGTGGCATTATGAAGGGGATTTTGCACCACGCTGCTTATGACTCTGGCTTTGGGGTCCCTGCAAAATACATGCGACTGTTTGCAAGTGTCCAGGTTTTAAGGGCAAAGAATTACCTGGATTGATGTTACAGAGCATGGTGCCCTTTGTAGCCTTCATTATATGGTTGGACTTGATGATCCTAGAGGTCATTTCCAACCTTAATGACTCTATGACTCTATATAGACAGCCCTTAAAATTCTCATACACCAGTGTTCCTGATAAGGTGTTGAATGTGTTTGTTGAGCGAACAAGCTGGAGGTAATACTTCCCCTCCCTCAAGATGAGTGTGCCCCATATTCTATAGTTGTCTATGATAAGTCTTCTTGGAAATCACAAAAGAAATGAAAATAACAGAATATGGAGGCTTTCTCGACAGCTGAAGTGCCAGAACAGTTCTTATTTCTCTACCTCCCAACAGCGAGTGTTTCCAATGGTGACCTTGCTAGTTAGCTCACACTATCTGGAGATAAAGTACTGCTAATGCCGTTATTTTAATTTACAACTTTTAAGATTGCCCCATGCCTGGAAGTCCTGAGATTCGGCAGGCAGCTTCCACTCTTTAAGAGTTCACGTCTCATATCCATGATTACCAGGAGCCAAAAGCATGTCTGTACAACTCTGTAAACGGAAGGCAAATAGCAAGAATCCAATTTATTTTCTGAAATCATGTCCTTTTAAGAGTCTTGCCCAAGATTATGCAGTGTTGATATATGATAGATTCCATTAAATATTCTGGCTCTGTTGTATATGCGGTGGTGTGCACATGAGGAATGACAAAGTAGTCTTGCCCCAGGGGATCTATAGTTTAGTGCCCAGATCCGGTGGTGTCTTTAGGCTCTGCTAGTAATCCTGTCACAATTGCAATGTGTGACAGCTGTGTCACGGTGTGGCTTCATTATGCTAAACTTTTTAGAAGTCATTTGCTTTTTTTTGTGGCAAAAGCAGTGATTTTTCGCAACATTTGTGCAGTCAGCAGCAGGGCATGCAAAAGGAGTGCCGGCGTTGAGACATTGCTACGCCTGCCTGGGTTGCCTCCATAAAGGTAGGCACTTCAGTCAGTCTTAGCAATAATTTGCTAAAGCAAAGTATTTTGTGGATGGCAAAGCCTGCATTGGCTGAATCTGCTGTCCTTTGAGGAGTATGTGTTGAGCCCTGCTTTCTTAAAATTAACATATTTTGATTAAGAGGGAAAGGCTGCATACAAATGCTTTAAAGTTATGCATTTTATTATTTTCATAACATGCATCAATAGTCAGTAATCAGTCTTAATAAAGTATATTTTATAGATATATTTTTATAACACAAGTTAATGTAATGAGGATTTGAGCAGTGTTTTCGTACATGCAGTAATACTGCTTTCTTGTTATTTGTTCTTTTATTACTGTTTTATAGGAGTAGCTAAATATCATGGAGTGTTCATCAAAGGATTTGCATGAAGCAGCAATAGGTCCTTATGGGTGGATCAGCTGATGTTAGCCAGTCACTGTTAAACAGAAGATACTTGGTATCCCTTGGTTTTACTCTTTGCTGTTTCTCTCCTTGCAACATCCTCCAGGAGATGCTCAGAGAAATGGCGGCCTTGAATTAGGTGAATTTAGCATGCATGCACCCCTCCTTCCCCCAGGTTGTGCTCGCACAGTGGAATTCCAGCAGGAACAGGGTATTGGGCCACAGTAAACCTTGAAGCCTTAGACCACACTGATGCATTGCAGTCCCAGTCTCCACCAGGCATATCTCCTGAGCTGTTACACAGATCAGAAGTAAGAGATTAACTGTTATGCCTGTGCTAATGCAAATTGCATGCAGATTACTTCTGTTATCTCTGTAATGTGAGTATGAAGTCAAGTTTTTTTTCTGTTTTGTATCTTCCCACCATGAACAATTCTCTGTAGTGGGGCTGCTGGTAATTAAAAACATTGAGTTATTAGTTTCCACAAAACCACAGCATCCATCCTGCTCTCTCTGCCTTTAGCAAAGGTATCTTAAGTGCAAGGACTAGAGAGAAATTATCTGAGGAAAGCTTTGTCAAAGAAAGAACAGGCTCTCCAAGAGAATTAGGCAGCAGTTTGAGTTTCACCTTGCATGAACCCAACCCTGTGTCCCGCTGGGAGGTAGCAAGGTCTGGGAGCACCTTGGCTCTGTGACCAGCTTGGGCTTCCAGGCACATCCTGCTGTTGAGCTCAGGTAGCTGTATTTAATCTTTTAGGGACTGAGGTGGGAGCCACTTGAAAGATCACCCTTTTTCATACGAGATAAATCTGGTTGCTTGGGTTAGCCATAGACTCACATTACAAAAATGGGGCTCTGCCTTCTGTCAGGGCCACTGAGTGCTTGAATAGGGTTCCCCTCTCTTGAGTGACTACTTTCATTTCAAGGCACACACCAAGGCGTCTCAGGTTTTGGAGGCATTCAAAATGGAGGTGGGTAACAGAGACTGTAAATTGGTCTAAGACCTGGCATTTACTTCAGGTGTTCATCTTGGGAGGTGTAAGATGTGAAGAAACACTGTATATTCATTGCCAAGGAAATTTGAAGATTGTGTTCTTGTTTTGATGTTTTATGTGTGAAAAGGACCAGCATGAAGTCCCCATCTGCCTAAGACATACCTTGAAAAACTGTCAAAAGAATATGATCTCCATATATGAACCATGTTTTAGGATTGGGCTCGTATTTGGCAAGGTGTTTGGATTTAATTCTGGGGCTAAAATTTACCGCCTTGCACTATTGAGGGCCCATGCATCATTAAAATCCCATGTAAGATGTCAGGTAGAATTGAAATGGCATTTAATGCTATGTAGTCCAAGGACCTTTCATTCCATGGACTTAGTTTTCAGAAGCACTTATAAGCACCTGCAAATTGGAGACCAACCTGTTGGCCTAATTAGCCAGGCATGGTTTGCAACTACTTGTCCTCAAGGGACAAAGAGTTTTGAAACCCATTGTGAGGCAAACTGGGGTGCACTTTGGGATATTAAAAACTGCAGCACAAAAGTCAAGTTATGACTGAAATGCTAAGTTCTGATCCAGGTATAATATCTGCAGTAAAAGTACCCTTAGGGGAGCCATTGGGTGTTGAGTTTTTCTAAAAGTATATTGTTTCTATACTGAAATGCAAAGAGGTGGCACAGTGAAGTCTTTTTTTCTTCTCAAAACAGTGTTTCTGTTTTAACTAATGTATATATCTTGCATAAAATGAATCTACTGCTTGAAGCCACCTGCAATTTCACATGCCTTTAGTGTGACTCGGTGAATAATGCAGGTCTCGCTCCAAACTCTGAAGTCATCAAGGGCCTGAGAAAAAAAAATTCAATAATGTCATTAATTAGAAGCTGAGTGAAAAATTGCAGTATACCAGGCTTTTGAAGTGGAACCAGAGTTACTTGTCTTGTGGTTACTCTTCTGATACAGGTTTCGTTTTCTTCGGTTAAACCTGGCTTTATAAGTACATTAATGATAACATAACTATTTGGTTATATGATGACAGGTGAAGGTATTGATTTAATCCCAAGCATTAATTTGATTTTTAAATCTTCTGGCGTAAATTCAAACTGCCAAAGAAACATGGCATCACTTGGAGGGAGGAACCCCAAGGTGTATTGTGAGGTCTGAAGTGTTAGTTCCCAAACATTTGCACATACAGGAATATAATCACGGTAAAAGAAATTGCAAACACATGAAAAACACATGAAAATACATAGCACAGCTGTCTATAAAAGATTATATCTCTTTCTATAGACGTATAGGTCATAGATGTCTATAACAGCAGCCAGGACAGAGATGGCAGCAGCAGGATCTTCCTCTTTGATGCCTTAGTTGTCTTTGGAAAGTGCCCTGAAACCCAGGTCCCTGGTGAGCTGAAGGAAGGAGAGATGCCAGGCCTTTTGCCCATGTAAATCAGCATCTCTTCCTGGGCTACTCTGGGTGGCTCCTAGAGAGGGTCTGCTCTGGCCGAAGGTAAAGCTGAATTGAAGGTCCTGGGCTGGTGGTTGGGTTTTTGCACAGAGGGTGAAGGGAACTAGTATTTTGTTTTTTTAATCAGAAGTGGAAACCTTCACTGGCTGTGGGGCTAAGGATGAGATAGAGAGCCATTAGCTGTTGTTTCTGCCAGAGTGAAAAATACCAAGGCAAAAGTAATTGCGCTGGAGAGAGCATTAGATAGACCATGAGATGTAGAAACCGGATTATTTGTTTTATCTTGGTGCAGTGGTCATTCACCTGATAACATTAGTTTCTCTTAAAATATAATTAACATTTTATTCCACTAAGCATCATTGTATATTAGACGTTAGTGGGACATAGCACAGTGTGTTGCAAGTACTGGGTTTGGTGCCTAGATGGCTAATTCAGTGCTAATGTCATTATCAAAGGTTGCAGAGGAAGAATGTCCTAAAAGGTCTATTCCTCATAAAATCATCTCCTGTAGTTATTCAGATGTGACTACTGATGCATCTTCTGCAGAAACTTGCATTTATTTATTTGGTATGTCCCCTCATTCTTCTTAAGAAATGTTAGAAACTGAACAAAAAAAAAAAAGGTAGAATCAGTTTTTGTGCTTTTATTTGCTTCCTGATTAATTTTGGTCTCACAAAAGCAAAAATGTACATTAGCAATTTCACACCTTGTTACATCTTCTGCTTGCTTTCATCACACGCATGGCTGTTTTCATGAATGGTGAACATAAACATAAATGATGTAATATCCCTCTTGGATTTTGAGTGTCTTGCTGAGAAATTAATGCATATGTGCAGATTACTTGTAAAGCAACATGTGAACAATTCGCGATGTACATCCACCCTTTGTAGTGTCAAGGCAGGGATTTGAATAAGAATTCTGTCTGCTTACATGAGAAACATGGGAGATCACAGCTTTATATATCTTGACTCTTAAGTGTATTGGTTTTTTTACATGCTGTACTCCAAATTCTTACGTGAATTCTTTTTTTTTTTTATCTCTTGTACTCCAAATGGAAGAGCTCCCTGGCTTGGCTTCTTTCTTTTAAGGGGATGCTGCCCTTGCAGAAGCAGTGACCTTTGAAAAGCAAGTCTCAAGTAATCCTTTTATTTTCCTGAGATCATGTAGCATAGTATCCAGTTGCAGGCTTTTAAGATGGACTGATTGCAGACTTTGTCAGCTTGCCTGGATTGGATTACATTTTGTTTGACAAAGAAAACTCTAAAATACTTATACCTTCCTTCCTTCCTTCCTTCAGTCCAGAGCATTGTAATCTCCATGTGTTGAGGATGCAGAGTAGCTGGTGTATCATCCCAGCCCACTGGGATTTATTGAATTTACTTAATTGGCCTTTATCTCATGGTTACACTTTAACGCTTCTTTTGAAGGAGATTAAAAAAGGATACAGTTACTCCTTTCCTAATTTACTTTGAGAGTTGGGTTACTCATTTTCTTATCTTCCCTCCTTTTCCCTGTAGAGCAGAGCATTCTGCAGAGCCATGATTGAGACTTGTGTTAGAGACTTGCATGGCGAGAGATTTAAGTCCATGAAGCTGTTAGCTAGCAAAGCTTTTTACACACTGCTTTTTAAAGAGGGTGCTCTGTTTTAGGGAGTAGGGAGTTTGATGGGCAGTTTTGGATGGCTGGTGGTGCGTTTTGTGTTGTGCTGTGCTGGTGCACGAGAACGAGAGCTAAACTCCCCTGAATCTCCCAGGGAAGGATTTTGCAGCAGAGTTCAGGACCACTTGCATGGTTCTCTTGTTTATAAAGCACTTGTGAGCCTCAGTCCTACAAACACTTCAAAAAAAAACCCTCAGTAAAGTGGGTGAAAAGTCCATTATTTGATCAGGCAACCTTGACACTGAGAATTGCACGGTTTTCACCTTTCTGAGAGACATTCCAAAGCAAGGACGACTGAGGTCTCCCCTTGCAGCATTTCTCAAGTTTGCTTTTGCTAATAGGAGTTTAAAAAGGTTTAATGCTCAGCTCTGACTTTCTGCCAGCTCTGCAAGCCTGGGATAGGTGTTGCCGGGATTTGGGGCATTGGACAACAGTCCCAGAGGGGCATGGGTCCCTTTTTCTGAGTACTATGGTGTCTCCATCCCCTATATATAGCATCTGAGTGGCTCATGATAAGAAGTGATCAGTATTGTCTATTTAACTAGGGTTGTAGAATAACCTGTTATTTGGCACCGCCACCCCACAGTGAGACTTGCTTCCTATGCCTCTGGAAACCATGTAGCTCCCTTTGCATTAGAAAGGAAGTCCATCCTATTTTAATGGAGTTCACTACTCAGTGTGTCTTCTCTGGGCTAACACATCTGACCATACACATGTGCACGGACCATATATCTCACGTGCACAGCTCAACTTGCTGTGCACATGCATGCAAAACACATATTTAGGCACCTGGATTAATAAATGGAAAGTGCTATACCAGATTAGCAGTTTGAGTCTAAATTGTTATTCACCTTCACGTAGCCCAAAAAATTGTGGGAGGACATCAGCCGAGGGTAAGGTGACTTTTGCGGATGAAAAATTGTTGGTGATCACCGTGCAGTGCCTACATAAATAACATGATCATCATTCAAATCAAGGTTTTTACTTGCTCAGCGGAGCAGTTGTGAGCATGGTGGTAGGTGCACAGCTAAAAAGTGAGTGTTGTCTGTGCAGCTTGATACCAGCTCTCCAGCAGAAAACAGTATGAAATGGCCAATGCCTTTCAGGATCATCCAAGAGCCAAAGGGGGAGAGATTAATAAACAGGAGTGAGAAAAAATGGAGCTGAAAAAGGACTGAGATGCAGGAGCTTGCTTTAAAAGAGAACGCTTGCTGCTAGCCATCAGTCCAGGGATAAGTGTCTGGAGCTCTTCCCTTATTCTTTTTGGCTGAAGATTGGACCTGGCAAAATTGCTTTGTTGTCTTCATTCTACCTAACGGACTGGGCTTTTTAAGTATTATGATAATTAGCTAGTCCTGCATTTAGAAGTCTTCTTTTTGTATAGTTCCAAATAAATTTTGGAAAATAAAATGTGGTCATTTGCAACTGCTCTTTGCACTCAGTTCCCCATATGGCCCCAAAGGTCTTTGCCGTGAGTGTCCCCAGCCCCCCCCGGTAATCCTTGCCGAGAGCTGGCCTGTTTGGAGGGTAAATCGAAGGCCCTCAGCCAGCCTTGGGGTCATTTTTCCTCTGGAGAAGCTGCTCTTGGCCCTGTAAATTAATGACTCTGAATTTCTCCTATCCCCTTTTAACTCAGTGTTGTTTCCTAATCTCTGGCATGAAATACCTGGGGCGTTAGGGTTGCATTGCCCATAGCGACTCTTGCTAGGGGGCTGCCAGGGGTGGTAACAACTCTAACTTGAAAAGTCTGCAAATATTGGACTGAAAACAAAGGATCAAGCCTGTTTCTGATGCACGCGTGTGCTGCAAAGGGCAGATAACCTTTCAGGGCTGCATCTTAAAATAATAAGCAGAGCTGGTGGTGCTGCTTTCATTCTGTGGCTTCCCCAAGCACGCTGTGAACTTCTGAGCTGTGATCGCCAATAAAATCTTTACAGTTGCCATTTGCAAAGAATTAGCATCACTATGTGAGCCATAACACCCCAGTGATATTTATGGAGAGCAATTGAATTGTAAAGGCTGTAATAGCCTTGCTACCCTGTTCCTTGTTTTTGGAAGGAGGAGGCTGAAAGATGTCTAGGCTTAAACTGCTTATACAAGCAAAAAAATAAATAGTTAAGCAGCCTATGTAACCTAAGTCTTCTGTAAAATACATGTCTTCAAAGCAGTTGAAAAAAACCAATATGTAATCAATATGTAATTCTGTTGTGACAACACGGCCCCCTGACACATTTGAAAAGGCAAGATATGCAGTTGATTTGTTTGAAAGTGCTTGAAAAGACAAGATTGCAGTGTAAACTGCTGATGGTAGTTCACATACCTTTTGCGGGTGGGTGGTGCTGGTCAGATCCTCAGCTGCTGAAAATCTGTGCGAATCCAGCTGTTAAAAATGGGCAAATACAACCGAGGTGAAAACAGACCCCGCTGATCTGCAGTAGCTAAGGATTGCCTTGCGTTGCAGGATGCAATGATGGAGTTTGACTTCAGCAGGGGCAGACTGTCTTACTAACCATGGTTTTTATCTGTTTTCTTCTCCTGTCTTGCAGCACCTTCTCCAGTCAGTAGTGTGAAAAAAGGGAAGATAACTAAAAATAGCATCTCCCTTTCCTGGCAGGAGCCAGATCGACCCAACGGCATCATCCTGGAATACGAAATCAAATATTTTGAAAAGGTGTGACGGACTGATTGCTGAGCATCCCAAGTACCTTCTCTTTACTGTCCTCTTCTTTTAGTTATAATTATTTGAGTCATGGAAGGGAATGGAGCAATTTTATGCATAAATCAATGTCAGATTGATTTTGCAGTAAATGATTAGGAAGACTTGAAATGAGGGTGTTGTTTTCCATTAGCGTGCCGCTTCTCTTGAACAAATACATTAAATCTGCGTGTCAGATTCCTCTCCAGCCTTATCACATTAGGATAGAGCCTGCTCATTTGTTAAAAATAGGAGGCGTTGGGGATCAAGCGTCTGTCTCCTCCCAGTAAAATCAGGCTATCCCTTGCCTTTGGTATTTCAATTTCTCACTTGGTTTTGCATCCATGGTGTAAGGAGAGGAGAAAGGTTTTGCAGAGGGACTGTATCTGCTTTGATGAGACGGGCATCCTGCCTTGAAAGCTTGCCTGGGTTTTCCAGCCCTTGCTCTTGGTCAAATGGAAAACACTCTCTTCCTACAAAGCTTACCCCTCCTAGACCCCATTTCAAACGGCAAGTTGTTCTCTTCCTGCAAAATTAATGCAGTTTAAATGAAAATAGTAACAAATGCAGTTTGTCTAAGTAGCACCTTTGAGCAATGCAGCTGAGTGTAGATTTACAAAAATCAGGTGTGCAAGAGCTGATTGAAAGCAGTATCTTGGCTTAGCTGGGATTGTAAGGTGTTCTTTTTACTTCTGAAACAGCCAGGCTTTCTACATGAAAACCAGAGGAAAATTGAGTTACAATTCACTTTTTTGGGGGGTTGGATTTCTGTTTTAAGGAAGAGCTTCCATTAGTTCTGTCTGTGACCCAGGTGAAGCCACTCAAGAAAAACTAGGACTGGGTCCTTCTTTCTCCTCTCTTCTTTCTCTGACCATGGGAGGGATGTGCTGATGCAGCCCATACAAACAGAGGAAAGAATTTCAGAAATCTGCATCAGGACAAAATCAACATTGTATCTGCAGATGAGGGAGCTTGGGCAAGGGCACAAGATGTGTGAGTGGCTTAAATAGGGCTGAGGTTTTCAAAAAGATTAAAGCACAAAGCAAGAATCAGGATATGGTATTGCTGGAAAATATTCCATTTCTGATTCTTTATTAACTTGTTTAAATGACCATTGTGGCACACTGAAACCCTTGCCGTGGAGTGGCCTGGGAAGATTAGCTTCTAGAAACCCTGATAATGAGGAAATAATTAAAGCAAAAAAAAAAAAAAAGTATGTTCATTTTACTTAGCTTGTTTTCAAACAAATTGGGGTGAGGGGTGGGGTGTTAAAATGTTGTAGTTGTGGTCCAGAGCTAGTCTCAAATAACTTCAGGAAATAGTTCTTCAAGTGCAAGTCCTTCACGGGGAGGTAGCTACAGCCAGTCTGAGTTTATGCTATCTTGATTTCTTTATTTCAGGCTGAAAGTAAAGCTTAGTGTTTTCCATAGGAAAGCTCAAGTGTTTAAATGTTTGCTGAAGCCAACAGTGTATTGAAAACCTAATTGGGCTGACATACAAGCAAAGACATGAACTAATATTCACTTATTGCTTTTTAACCAGTCATTGAGTTAGATTTGGGATGTCATCCTTAATCCTTCTTTTTTGTTGCTACTGTCATTTATATTCTCTCAGTTTTCAGCCCTTTATAAGGGTAAATTCGCAGCATTCATTTCCAAGGGATAAGAATTATCTATATTAAATGTTTTGGAAAATTGAGTTTTGTCAGATCGCATTCGTTTAAGAGAAATGTCTCCTTAACAAGAAAAAAAAAGCACATATATGTGTGTGTGTGTGTATATATATACACACACATAGGCACGTTTCTCCAAAACAGTCTTGTGTAGCTACAGGCTTCAATGAGAAAATCTGTAATCCTACACTCGGAGATTCCCAGGGCCTTATTCGGGCATATTGCTATGTCTATGGAAAGTTGCCCGTTAAATTAAAAAGAAAAAAGAAAAATCAGCTCAGATCCTAAGAGCTATGCAGAAATCTTGGGAGGGAATTACTAAGAACTCCTGTTTACCTCATAATAAATTGGATTTGAGAGTATATGGTGAATAAAAAGCAGTTTCCAAGTTTGTAGTCCTTAATTTATGAGCTCTTGTCTAGATTATGTGTTACAGTAAATAATTCTGAGAGTAATTACCAAGCATTTGAGGGAAATTTTAATCAAAGAACTGAGACTCTTTTGCATTAGAAGATGATGTAAATTAAGATTTATTTCAGCAAATTTTCTTCAAGTTTGTTGCTTTAGAAGAACAAAGCAAAATTAGGTATTTTCCTGTAGTTTTGGTTTATTATTTCCTTCCCAAGGTCTAATTCATGGTTCTAGAAATGCTGGCATAAAGGTATACAGTGTATAATATATTGTTCTCTTCTAGGCCTAATTACATTACTGGGAAGGTGTTCTGGTATAAATTAAATTCCCTTTCTAAGGCAATGGGATTGTTTTCCTCTTCCCGATGCCCTGGGATTGATCTTTGTAGGATGAACGTTTCCATTGCCCAGGCCATGTACATCCCAAGCAATGGAAAGCTGCTTCTACTGCAGATGCTGGTTTGGTCCCCGTATTGTCATTTATAGGTGGAAAATCTCTCTGCTCTGTTTCATACCTCCTAGAGTCATTTATTACAAAAGAGAAAATCAGACTTCACATTTTGTACTCCAGAAAGGGCCTTCAGAGGCGTGGGGGGTTGGGGAAGAGATCCTCAAAAATGCTTATTTCAGTCACCCTTTGTAATGTTGCTGTGGGAGTTGTTAAAAGCCTATCTTCTATGAGAGCCACTCTTTGTGAGTTTGACCTTTGTGGTTTTTGTGGGGTGTTGGGAAAAGGACCAGGAGACGAGCTACACCATCATCAAATCCAAAGAGACGACGATTACGGCAGATGGCTTGAAACCAGGTTCAGCGTACATCTTCCAGATCCGAGCCCGGACAGCTGCCGGCTACGGTGGCTTCAGCCGAAGATTTGAGTTTGAAACCAGCCCAGTGTGTAAGTCCTTTTAATTACTGTCAGCTACGTCTCTGGAACAGTTAGCAGAAATGAGTCAGGGGATCGATACCTTTGCAGAGAGCTCTTCCTTGACCTGGCCTCATCCCTTGACTTTAGAAACATCAGGCATATCATGACCATGCACTAGACAGGCTAACGCGTCTGTCCTCGTGTCCTCGATTCATTTGGTGGGGCAGGAGGTGAAGTCAGGAGGTCTTCAGGCTCCAGAAATCCATAGCGTTCCCTGCTTAGAAAAGTCCTGTATTATGAGAGCTGATGCAAGAGAGGACAAGGGCTCTCCTCTCAGGACGGAGAGGGAGAGAGGGAATGAGACCTGCTCCTCCACACCTCTTAATGGCTGTCTGCAGAGGATGCTGAACTCTTTTAAATGTCTCTATCTGGGGAAAAAACCCTGAAATGGTGGCTCTCTGCAAGGGGAAGAATTGAACCAGCATTAGTGTTTGGTGTATGTTCCTGTCAAGTTGAAAGATGGTTTCTGTTGGCTGCCAATGCCACAGCCTCAAGGAAAGGAATTTGACTTGTGATCAGAAATGGGAAAAATGTGCACTGCAGGCACAGGACTTTTGCTTGGCCTGTTACAAATGTGTGGGGTTTTAAATATATATTTTTATTTTTTTGTTCCCCTAATGAATCTATTCATCCCTGTCTGGATTCTGAAGCAGATTCTGTGGCAGCGTGAACTCCCGAGGCAAGCAGAGCTCAGCTGCTCTTTCCCCTGTCTTCAGGCACAGCTGTGGGGAAATTCTTTTTGTCCCATTTACCAGATTTTTGCAGAGGTGTCAAATATAATTTTCTCCCTCAGAAAATATGTCCTATCTATTTCAGTTTGTACAACTGTCATTTATTTTTTATACTTTTTGCATGGAAGAGAAATTTTGTGGTGGAAATATTCTGTTCATTCCTGTGGGAAAGAGCCAATTTTCTGTATGCTTTCCTTGGAAATATAAATTCATCAATACTTTGATTATTGTTACTCCAGTTAATTTAAAATTCATCATCTTTGAGAAGAAGATGCCAAGTTGTCTTTTCAGTGTAAGCCATAATAGATTTTAAAGGAATCATTATACATGTGCAGATGTAGCTGTGGAGTCAGTGATTGGACTAATACAGTGCAAATTGCATCACGACGCAAACATTAATGCAATAAGAATGGTCCATTTAATGTATTTCTTATTGTATTATTTGTGCCCTATAAGTAGCAACAAAACCATGTTATGCCCAAAATTATTCTACATTATACTAAAGAAAGTTTGCTTGCAGTTGGAAAGTTTCTAGTTTAGAGTCATTTGAGTAGTACTGTTCCATAATACATGAAATATATGCACATTTGATCCAGTGCCATTGGTACCTACGATCTGGGTCAAAAAATGGCGGAACTTCCGTAAAGCCCATCGTGTAAATATCTGTGTTAATCAGGATTTTTTGAGGACATCACATGGTAGTAACTTTAAACACTTTAAATCCTTTGAGTCATTTAGTCGCACCTGTGTCCCAGTCTTTTTAGTGTTTTAAAGGCAGAGGAGTAGGTACTTCTCTGATACTAAGGAGCTGCCAGCATAGTCGGAGGAATACCTACTGCATGGTTCCCAGTTTGGGAGCTGGGAATTGTTCCTATGTTGGACTTGAGGATTGGCCCAAGCAGGACTTAACCAAATGTTTAAACACTTCATTTAAACATTAGAATTTAGATTTGAACATTTAAACAATTAAACATTTGAAACATTTAAACAATTTAGATTTGAAATGCAACATAAGCCTCAGTATCTTGCAAAATGCAGCTCCGTTTGACATTTACAACCTTTTAAAAAGTGATTTTTTAATGTTTTTGTTTTTTTCCCAAGGCCCAATATAGCATCAATATTAGTTCTGGGAGTATGACCAGCCTCCCACTGCTTTCCTGCATGTCCCAAAGAATCTGAAAGCAAGCACAGATCAAAATCTCACTGCTACATCGGAGTTCAGATCTGAACCTCTTGCTAGAGTGAAAACAAATTATTTTGATTCAAGCACAAATGAAAACCTTTCAGTGACTGTTGTGAGAATCAGAAGCAACCTCAAAAATCATTCAGACCAAACAATAGGTTTTGTTTCCTGTTCACAAGGTTTCGGTAAAGTTATTTTTAATACACTAGGATGAAATACGAAACAACAGCCTGAGAAATGTGATGCGGGGGGGAGCCATAACTTGGTTTGGACCTCTCTCTTTTTCTAAATTTTGGGGTTGTTTTACATACTGCATGTGCAATTCCGCAAAGTGCCTTGATGCAGCCAGGGCTGCGTTTTTCAGTGGTTTTTATTTGGGTGGAAGCTGTTGGTGGGTGTATCCACTCGCTGCTGTCCTCCTTTCCAAATGCCACCAAGCTCGTCTAGATCTGATAAAACTAACCTTGCCAAAAACTGTTTTTCAGCTGGATAGGTGAGCTAATCCAGCTGGTCAGCCAGGTGGAAGTGGGAACATATCACCAAGTCGAGGAGGGGTAATGGAGGTGTCCCCCTCCAGCTTTAAATGGCAGCCATGTCCAAGCTCAGCTTACGAATTCAGGCTTTTTAGCTGCCATAGATCACGGCAGGATTTATCTCATCTCCCCATCCCTTGAGCTGTGCAAAACACCACCAGTCACAGCTTAATGTTCTCCTTTAAATGTTTTTCTTTTTAATTATTTTGTCGAGAAAGCAATAAAACATAATCTTAAGGAGTCTCCATAAATTCGTGAGGCTAATAAAATCACTGGATGATGGCACAGGTTTGGAGCAGTTAACATTAAATATTTAATGTATTGGGGCCAATCCTGAAATCATTTACACTGCTGTAGCAGGTCTGTGCCACTCACGTTGAGTGCCAGAGAGCTCCTGTATGAAGAGCTACTTGAAACCCATTGCAGATCAATGTTTAATGCCATACCTTTTCGTCTTTCTTTTCTTTTAACAATTAATATGGGACTATATTCAGTTATTTTATAGCCTCCATAAAGTTAATCCTGTGCTAAGGATCCCTTTTTACTTCAATCATTTAGTTAAAGGCTTCTTCAGTGTGCAATCGATTCCTGCTGCTCCCTGGGGTGGAGAAGCTTCATCCAGGGCTGGCACGATGGTAGGAGCTATAATGAGGTATTTCCCCACACAGCAGCAGTGTCTACACCGGGGAGCTGGTTTTGTGGGGAGGAAGCCAGATTTGTATCCCAGGGTGGTTAAATATATGCAGGTAAATAAGCTGGCAGCAGAGAGGACAGGGTGAGGAGGCTTTGGTTTCTGCTTGGGGAACCTCACATGCAAACCCTTGGGGAGAGATGGGCTCCTTCCCCTGCAGTGTAAAGCAAATAAACAAGATATAAATGGTGTTAGCATTTCCATTTTACAAGCCACAGGAGCTTGCTCACCTGCTTTTACTTAACCTGTGGCAAAACCCAGTTCTCGAACAACTTTCCTGACCTTTCTGCTGGCATCTTTGTCACGGGACTCGTCTCCTGCCTCTTGGCAGGAGGGCTCTTTACAAGGCATGAGCCGGGAGCATTCTGCTTCCCTTGCCTGATAAAAAGACTACCCAGTGTATGTGTCTAAGCAAATTCCTGTTTTACAGTGGGCACCTTCTGACCATGCGATATAGAGACTGCAAGAAGTTAGTTTTTAATTGTTCATAGCTTCTTGAAGCGTAGATAATGCTGTTTATCTTGGAGATCTTGCTCATGTCTCTTAACAATAACATTCCATAAATGTTCTCTCTGCAAATAGGAGTCTGCTGGGTTCTCATCTTCTATCTGTGTGATTTCTAATGGAGCTAACCCAGGAAGACAAACTTGAGTTTGCAAACTCAAAGGCTGCATTCAGCATCACTTTGGTTTCTGAATTCAGTGTTGAGATGAGATTTTATTGGGGTTTTGGCTCGGTTTTGCACGTGGTTTTCGTTTCTTTCCATCCATTCCTTTTCCAAACTAGAAACAGACAGCAAAGTGGGAAAACATAAACTGTAAAAGAAGAAATGAACTGGTAAGACTTGAAACTTTGCTGGCAGCCTCACTAAAAAGACTCATGTGAGTGCTGGCTATCATTTTAACCGTAATCTCCATTTTCTGTTTCTCATCTCAGCAGTAGCTGCATCCAGCGATCAGAGCCAGATTCCTATAATTGTTGTGTCTGTAACAGTGGGAGTCATTCTGCTGGCTGTTGTTATCGGTTTCCTTCTCAGTGGAAGGTAAGAGAAGAAGCTGTGTATTTATACGTCTCCAACTTTTGTAATAACTTTTATCTGACCAGCTGATTAGCACGATTTAGGTGAAAGCAACATGTGAATGAAGCTGTCCAACGGTAGCGCTGTAAAACAGCATGAGTGTGGGCTGATTGATCTCTTTGGACTGGCAGGAATGGCAAAGGCTCGCTCACAGATGTAGTTCGCTTCCCAATGATTTTCGTCTCTGTATAGACTGGCCCTGATTATTTGACTTGATTCTCACAGGAGTTTTTTCACATTCCTTTAAAAATAAGCAGAACATGTTATTACAGGTAAAATAACCTGAAACCCATATGTTTGCACTCAGAGCTCACAACGGGCTTTGCTCACAGAGAAAATGTGACTTTAGGAAAACACTTGCAAAGAAAAAGAAACCCAGCCAAATGGCCAAATGCCCCAAGTTTTGGTCAGGTCTGGATTTCATTTTTCATGTTTAGGACACTAATGTGTTCCCCACACGCTAGTAAATTATACAGAGAGCTCCCTCCATGGAGGGGGATACTCGGCTTCAAACCATCAAGCAATCCCATTGACTTCTCATGTGCTTAAACATAGGCAAGTGATGAAAGCCTGGGCTATACCATCTTTGACAACTCTAATGGAAGTTGATGGAACTTGTCGGTGAACAAGGGATTGTGGTATTGGGGGAATATCTGGCTTGTATCAGGATCAGTTTGTACTGTGGCACTAAATTTGTGTAGCAGCCAGCACACACGGCACTTTTTTCATATACTATATGAGTATTAGTACATTTTTTTTAATAGCAGTAGTCAAACAATGCAACATTCTTCATGCAAAGCGATGTGAGGTGCATCTGTTGATAAGGCTGAATTTGTTTTCAGTGCAAAGTAAACATTTATGCTTTAAGATACCCATCAGCCCACTGCTGCTTTCATGATACAGGTCTGTCTTAAGCTCGGGTCTAGCAGGGTGGCTGTAAATTACAGGATATTGTAAGTGTTAAGAGTAGTTACAAGATACTCGCATAGGAACTGTGCTGATACTGAACGTATTGGCTGAGGGTCTTATTTCCCAGAGGAGGCAGGGTATCAGTCTGTGAATGCGGCGCAGTGAAATCCAGCCAGGCTGAGCAGCTCTGTCCCCAGGCATAGGGCATCCATGGAAGGACACAGTTATTTCCTGTCTTAAAAGGTAAGTGTGCTGCCAGACTCATCTTCACTCAAGGTCAGAGACTGACAGTCTCTTCCAGCTCAGCCATTTGAGCTCCTGTCATCTGCTTTGAGTGACTTATTGGGCTTAAAAATGGGAAAGTAAATGCTCCTGTCTGCACAAGAAGCATGCAGCGGCTTGTGGGGGTGTGTGTGTGTGAATGGCAACAGACCATTCACACCAGGGGCTACAGGAAAGCTGTAGCCAAAAAGCCTTGGCTCTGAACGCTGCAGGCAGAAGTTCAAGTCTCTCCTTAAAGGCTGGAAGGTTTGAGTCAAATCCCTCCTTGAACAGAGAGGGGGGATGTGGACCTTGGCCTCCCCCAGCCTGGATGCATGCTTGTATTGATGCAAACAGAATGATGCACGCGTGGCTGTAGGGAAGCTATGGATGTAGTCTGGCAGTTCTTCAAGGAGGAGTCTGGCAGGGTGAATCTCAGGTGGAGGGACGTATATCCCTCTGTGGCCATAAGGAATAGCAACTGTGTGGCAACGAGCAGCTCTTGCTCTTCCCACAGTTGCTGGCAAGCACTCAGGACCCCTTTGGGGAGGACATGCCCTTGCAGGTCTCCTTTTTGCTGCTACCCTCTCTGGTCCAAGCAAGCAGTTGGAAAGCCTGAGCCATTTGTCAACAATTCTTGTTAGTTGTGTCTTTCTGTCCTTCTCCCTAATGGCTTTCCAGGTTGTGCTTGCTCTTGGCTCTTTCTCTCTTGGCATGCTTATGAAAGCCCGTGTCTCCTTTGGCTAGAGTTTTATTGCCACTTCTGCTGCTGCCTTAATCCTCCTACCTTGTACTCACACCTCTCTCTGTGGACCTCAGGGCAGCTGCAAGTTCCCTGGAGCTTCTCCATTGTGCCATGCTGGACTATGGGAAGGTGCAGGCACAGGGAGCTGAGCTCTTGATTCATTTTTATCTTTTCAACCCTTCCCCTAAACTAGGAAGAACCCAATCCGTCAGCTGGAGGTGGTAGAGAAGCTTCCAGCGCCAAGGTTTGGTCCATCATTAGAGGACTGGCTTCAAAACTACAGAGCTTCTCAGGCTCTTTACCTTCCCGTGAATTTTGAAGCCCATCTAGTGTGTTGAGTGACCTGTGAGAACAGAAACATAAACCCCAGAAAGCTGACAGCCAATTTGAAATTAAACAAAGCAAACAAAAATTGCTTCTGTTTTGAAAAACAGAAATGCTGCTGAAATATGTCAGTCATCCTGCTTTGCCTTGGATATGATTTTGAGACAATGCATGGAGTGACTCTCCCTGCTGTGACACTGCAGGGGCAGTAAACGCATTCCAAGTCATGGGATATTCCCTTTCTGAAGCTATTAACCTGTTTCTGGAAGCACTTTCCTGTGTCTTTGGAGTGGGTATTTTGTTCCAGTGCCTGGCTCCAGGGGGTTAAATTTTCTTTCCTAGTTCTTTCCCATTCATGCTTTTAGAAAAAACAGACGTTTTGAACTCCAGGAGTTGCTCCAGCTAGAATCACCACTGCTCTCCATGCTGAGCAAGCTGTGCAAAGCCCAGGCTCTGTCTTTTCTGCTAACGTAGAAAAGCAGGTATGGCCCAGCAGCAAAGCTAAGGAGAAAAACCCTCTTGTTCTGCAGCAGCAAGGATGTAGCCTGGCCAGCTCCTGCAAACAGGCTCCTCGTTGCTGGCTCCGTCCTGCTCCTAGGCTCCCTGGGAGGCTCTGGGCACCTCAGATTTAGGATATTCCTCCGTAGGATGTTGTATGGCATCTCTGTGCCTATCCTCCCAAATGCTGGGCTGCAGTTAGGAAGAGCTTGAGAACGCTCCTGCAGTGAGAAGTAGGTGTCCTCTTGCTCTGAGCAGCTTAGAAAGTAATTTCCCAGCTGTAGGACTTAGAAGTTTGCTGGGATTTGCAGGCTTTTTATTTTCTGCTAGGTCCTCAGAGGCAGAAGTTTCCACACCTCTTCCCCTGTTTTGCTTTCAAGTATCTCTGCAGTTTTCTTGCTTCTTTTGAATGAATGTAAATAACAGCTTGGCATTTCCCATTGGCAGCTGGCCCTAAACCAAAGGTCAGCTGAACAGTAGTTGTGGTGGCGTTTCCACATGCTAGTGTCCATCTGTGGAAATGCGCTTTGTGTCTGAAGCTGGAGGTTCCTGGGAATTTGAAACTAAATGCATTTTGCTCTAAACAATTAAGGTGCGTTTCAGAGCTGATTTACTTGCAGATGCTTGGGAAAGCTTTTCCTGTAAATATGCGTCCTCTGACCAAGGACGTAAATGCCATCAAGCAAAATAGCTGATCACTTTTTTAAGTTATCCCACTCTTTGCATCAAGGGCATATTAATAATATAACAATCAGGATTACAAATCAAAGAGATTCACTAAATCAGACCATAGTTGTCTCAGAAAAAAAGGAGAAGTGAATTGAAAATTTATTATTAAACCAGCTACAACCATTGAATTAAAGAACACGGAGTTGTTGTTACCTTTGTTTTGTTAGGATTACATGTTATTCTTGAAGACACAATGCATTTTACAGATTGGGCAAGGCTATACATTCTGCTTTCCTAGCATTGTTTGAATTAGATGCCACTTGGCATTGTTGCTCCTAATTGAAGTATATATTAATGTAAAATCATTACAGACTTGTTTTAGAGTCTGTGTCAGACAATGACAGTCACAAAGATCTTTGCGCTCCATCTTGCAAGGAGCAATAAGGTGCCACAGTCGTCGTTGTGGCATCAGCCCCTTTCTTCCTACAAACCAAGGTAGGAAGCCGGGTTTGCATCAGCCTGGAAAGGAGATCCACTGGTCCGGAGCGGTTCCCCCAGTTTTGCCCTTCAAACCAAGCCCTGTTTGCAAAACTGGCGGAATCCTGGGGTAAGTGTTAAGAGACTGCTGGTCCCTCCGGTCCCCCAGGCATTTGAGCTTTGTAGCACTAAACAAAGGCGTGGGCTTTTACAGAGTAAAGTGGGGATGCTATTAGGTCAGTGCTGAGCATGTTTGCAAAAGCCGCTCAAAATAACTAAGTATACTGTGCATCTGCATTTATAGCCAGGTACCCATTATGGATGACCTTTCCATCTCAAGTGATCTTCCAAAGAACCGGAGGGAGCTTTTTATAGAATTTAAGAAAAAAAAATAGATTTGAAGCAACAAAAAACTGCCCCTCGCCCTATGTCATGCATATATAGAAAGTTTCTTTCTGGCAAAGAACTAGCCTTTGAAAGACAAAGCAAAGACAAATCTTGCCACCTGGGTATTGGCAATTAGAGGCTTCTGCACCAGAGTATCCATCCTTGACCTTAGCTGATTTAGACTTTTAAATATCAGCCCCTGTGGTGGCAGAGGGCTACTTTCTGGACACAAATATGTGCATCTTGTTAAAATGTGACTTTCAGGGAGTAGGAAGGGTGAAAAGATTGCGGTGTATATCTTATGTCCTGAGCCAGCGTTTGCAACCTTCTGTGATGTGGAAGGTCAAAATGGCTGAATTTTGCCACAACCTCCCCCCCATCCTATTTTCCAAGATGTATCAGGGCTTAAAATAGTTTGCCTTTTCAATATTTCCATAGGAAATGGGAGACAGTTTGTAGATAACGTTTTTCATAGAGAGAATTTTTCCAGCATGAGTCACAGTTTTTGTTAGTTGCGACTTTTTAAAGGATTTTTATCTCTGCATTCTTGCCTGCTCTTCCTTCTTCCTACAGGACATTGTCTCCCATGATTTATAGCCACTTTATGATGCTGCCTACTGCCAAATATTCCCCACGATTCACCTGACAAGAGGAAGGATTTCGTTGGAGAAGCTGTTGCTCAGCCAAGTCAAAATTCCCATCCACCAAGAGCAGGCAGGGTCTTTTCCTGCTTCTGTTTGGGTCAAGGCTTTTACTACCTCTGTCATGTTAACATCCTCTTTGTTCTTTGGCGGTTTGGCAGAGAGGAGCATTAGTGGCATTGGTAGACAAGATCCCTCTCTGGAGAAAAAAGTGCTCCAGTGCACTCTTCTGCACAGGGTGATGCCTTCCCAGGGCCAGTGTGGAAATCTGCTGCCTGCAGTCCCCATCTCTAGCATCCTGCCTAGATCAGATTGGCAAATCTGGCTATTCCAACACCTTTTTTTTTTTTTCCTAATTCTAAACACTTTTTGATTTATTACTTCTGTGCAAACACACTGGGCTCCACAAGCCAGTCTGAGCTGCTGCTGTTTCAAGTAGGGTTTAGGGACCTAAGCTAATCTGCCTTCAGATGACTTTGGCCCAGACAGGAGGTGAGAGTTGACCAAGTCTGTAATTAAGCTCCAAGCCCATGAGGCATTGCCCTTGAAAGCAGCATTTCTGAGTTATTCTGGCAGCAGCCAAGGGAACAGGGCAGGAGGACCGTCATGAACAGACAAGTGGCTGGCATAAGCTTTGTCTGAGCAGAGGAAATGTGGGGGAGTGCAGCCGTCAGCAATGAAAGCTCCTCGCCTTCATTCAGATGATGTGTTTGATGGCATTGTGTAAGTCCTGTTTCCACTTTGAGAAGGGAACTCGGCTGCCCCTCAAGCTGAAAATGGAGCCTGATTTCAGCAGTAGCAGCTTCAGGCTCCTGCTGAGCACTGATGAAAGCCCCATGAGTACGTAGTGTTTTAAAGTGGGGTTTTACAGTGTCTTCTCTTGGCTGTGGAGCGGGTAGAAGATGAAGAAGAAAATCAGGCTGTCCCTCTGCATTTCTGAATATGTGGATGGTTTACCTTGCTTTGGATCCTAGAAATAGGAAGCATGACCTCTCCTGGGGGCACGCCGTGTTGCGGCACTTGGCCTCTTACCTAGGAAAAAGGTTATCCATACTTAGGGCTTAGACATAGCAAAGTATAATGCCAGAGTTCTTTCCAAGTGCAGTTCCTTTCCCTGGAAACATTGCTGTCCTTCCCCATAGTGATTGCATAGATATCATCTGCTTAGGCTTCTGCATTCTCAGTTATTCTTGAACAGTGCAGAGACATGCTTTAACATGTGAACTAGGTATAGCTTAGCAGGAAGAGGGGTTGACTCCTTAAACATTCATATAGTTCTGGGCAAAGTAGGAATATATTCCTAGCAGCTCACAGTGTGTTATGCTGCTTCTCTGATGTTTGAAGCAGGCATGTTGACTCACAAGGTGCTAGCTGTAGTGCTGGCCTCCCTACGTGAAGATGCAGGAAGCATGCATTGCCATCGCTGAAGGCTGCATGAAGGATTAGGAAAATCTTCCCAGGCACCCAAAAATATTTCAGTCTGTAATTGCAAGCCTCTGAAGAACATCCCATTAGAGCAGCTTATTAAAAGCAACAAACGAGGCTCTCATTTATCATGACTCCAAGTCTTCAACTTATAACTCTTAAAAGCCACAACTCTATACAGCAGAGCCTCTCCAAGTTCTATCTAGCCACTAGAAATGTAGTTTAATTCCAAATGCTCTCTGGGTCATCTGCAGATTTGTGGTAAATTAATTACACTGATTGCAGGCACAGTTGTTGGGGCCCATCATATATATTCATTTCATTAAGAAAGCGTGTAGCCCAGGGTTTGAAACAATGCCAAAGGTTTTGATAAGTCCTCCTAGCACAGGTTTATTAAAGTTTGTCCTCTGGACAGTTGGGTTTGCAAACCACATAGGTACTGCAGGGGTGACCTTTGCTAGAACGGAAGAGTGTTGGCTTCGTGTGCCTGAGATAACCAAGAGAGGTTGAATTGGTCTAGCCAAGCAGCAGGGCAGCGCCAGCAGGCCATGGAGGTCCAGGAGGTGCCGCTGCAGCTCCAGGCTCCTCTACCTTGTCTCTGTCCATCTGCAGCCCTTTCCTTGAAGCCAGGGCTCAAAGCAGAAGTCACACCTCGTTTCAAGCCAGCTTGGCTTTTGGAGATGCTGCCACCTCAGCGCCTCGTACTTTTCCAGCAAAGCGGATTTAATGCCGCAGCTGTTTTCTTTGTAACCTTCACTGTTACGTGGACGTTTCATCTGTTAACCTGCAGCAGATCGGAGGGGCTCCTGACTGCCTGCTGGAGCCAGGGGCAGCCCCCACAAGCTCTCCTCATTGATTCAGTGAGGCTGGAGGAGACTTTGCAGATAATTTTGATATATACAGTACTCCATTCAGCTGCGACTGCTCCCTGCTATAGGTCAGCTTGCTGACTAAAGACCTTACACCCAGACCTCTCTGGGGTTTTATTTCATTGAGCCACGATCTCTTATCTTGCCACAGCATTTGATCTCATCTGGAAAGCATTTGCTTTTGAGCTCCTCAGTTTCTAGACTGAGAAAGCCCTGCGTGGAGCGAGGAGATGGGGAAGCTTTGCCCCTCCTAGAAGTCATCAGCACCCAAGTGCAGTGGCCGTGAGGGCATGGTGGGTTTGCTGGAGTTCAACATTCGGTTTTATTTGCCTCAGGATTTTTATATTCTGAAGTTTATCTGTCAAATCAAGCCATCCTTTTAACTCGAGCAGTAATAGGTCTTCCTTTGTGCTAACTCTTCAGGCCAAATAGTCCATTCAGTTACCTGTCCAAGTGCTTCTGGAACTGGAAAGTGAATTTTGTTGTCTGCTGATCCAGTTTAGTTTGTTTCTAAGAGCTTTAGGTTTCCCCTAATATTACACCTCAAAGGGTATTTTGACCCTATGTGCACAGCGTTATGTGGCAGGTGTGCAGGAGTAAGGTTGCACTGAGGAATATTTCCCTTGCACTTGAGCATTTTTTTCCTCCCCATAAAGGGAGCGAGTGAGATCTGAAGCTCTCTGTATTCAGTGCAGGGAACTGATATTATCTCAGAGCAGCCCAGTTGCTGATGAAGTGCTCAAAGAGTTTTCTTTAAGAAAACAATGAGCTCTTTTCATTTTAAGGAAGCTGTTGCTTTTCAGGTTAATTGAACTGTTGTTTCAAAAACCTTGACTTTGCATGCTGAGTGGTGTGGGAAGGTCTGGTGGCAGCAACTGTTAGAAAATGCCAGGGGGGAAAGGGCCTCCTAGCTAAAATGTAAGCTAAGTCGTCACAGCCACAGTGTCTTCTGGAGATGTACCAGTTCCCTGCACTCAAATCCTGCGAGGTTAAACCCAGGAAATGGCAAAATTTTGACTCAAAATACATAATGCTTGGGTTCCATTTGTGTGCTTTTGGCTTTTGGACCTCTGGTGTTAACTTGGATAAATGGAGAGGTTTAGTGAAGGCTGAGCTGCTCCCCTATTAGTATGACTGCACAAGCTGGGGCATTATGAAAATACAAAATATTGTCAATTATAGTAAAAAAATATTGGCATCACTGTTTAGAAAATGTTAGCAAGTTGTTTTGCTGATGCAAAAAGAGCTTAGAGACACATTCTTCACCAGTTCTAATTTAAGTAAGCACATAATCCAGTATATAATTCTGTAAATCATTGCATGCCTGAAGTTATTTTACATCATAATTTAAGGCAGTGCCATTGCAGAATGTTAATTTTGTCTAAATAGGCTACTTTAATGTGTTTAGGCGTTGTAAATTATACTTTATAAAAATCTGATGGGCATAATTTTTTTTTTCAAGAATGACATGTTATGATGATTTGAGGAGAAATGATGAGTGAGATCTTCAGCTGACTTTAATCAGAGTATGTCTGCACCGTTGGGCTCCTGCTTGTATATCGTACTGAAGTTCTTCCTCTTGTTTCTTCTGCACTATGTTCTTTTTCAGGATGAATTGCCTTAATAGATTTGGTAACAGAAAAATTGTCCGGGCAAGTTCTCTGACAAGGATAAAGGGCAGTTACTGAGGTGCAGCCAGCCTTGGTATAGACTGATTCCAGGTGAACCCATACTCTGATTAGACTAGAATAATGGCTCGGCAGCCTTCAAAAGCAAGCTGTGGACACACGCAGTGTTTTCCAACTCACTATATTTTGATTTTATTAAGGCTTAATGCTCTTACACAACTCACAAGGTCCTGCTTCTACAGATACATAATGCACGTGCAAAGCTTCACTGATACAAGGAGACCCAGAACAGGCTGTGTGAGTTGAGTACACGCGTCAGGGTCTGCAAAAGCAGGGCTTGCGTTCATCCAGTGCTTTTTTTTTTTAAAGGAAATTGTAACTGTACCGCACACATGCTTGTGAAAAAGTCACTTTGCCTGCTCCAGGGCAGGTGCTTAAGTTTAAGCACATGGGTGGCCCCATTAATCCTAACAGTGGTACTCAAGTACAGGAAGCACATGGTTATTTGCTTTGCGGGACCAGAATCCGTACACTCTCCCCAAGGTGTTTTTCCCCAATGGTAGCAAATGATGTAAAATTCTTGCAGCCCCGTGTGTTAAAGTCCAAATAAGAATTACAATAAGAAGGAAGAAGTGCATATAAAAATGTTGCGAATGTATTTACACCTTGCCAGGGAGGTGGGATTATTCCTTATCGTGGGCCTTTTTGTTTGCTTTTCAGTTGCTGCGATCATGGCTGTGGGTGGGCTTCTTCTCTGCGTGCTGTTGCCTATCCGAGCCTAACATGGTCAGTGTTCCCACCCGTGCTGGCTCCTATTTCATGTCCTCCCTCCATGTTTTCTGTGCACAGTCTGCCTCTCCCTCCCTTTCTTGTATGGGCCTGGAAATCACTTTTTCATCCAATCTTTGCATCCAGTTTGTCTATCTCAACAACTGGAAATAGCGTGACCTGAAGCAGAGTGTCTCCAGCAAGAGCAGGGGTCTCAGAGGAAAAAAAAAACTGATATGTTATGCCGTGATCAATCCAGACACTGCACCAGCAATGTCATGTGTCATGATAAAACATCACGTATGCCGGACACTTCATCAGATTCTGCTTCTTATCACCAGAAGGGTCTGGGGGAGGTCATTTACCCCCAGAAAGGAGGCGGGGGGCAGGCAGGAGTGGAAAGGTGTTAGTGGCATGTAACGTGCATGTCAGTGAAACAAACTACATGTCATCGACACACGTGTCAATGTATGACATACATGGCAATGACATGTTGCTGTTTGCCAATGATATGGTCCAGCTGCATCGGACATATCTTTGTGGGCGTTGAGAGCTGCGTGTCCGTGCTGCATGCTGCCCCGTTCTGCCACCAGATGGGCTGCCTCACCAGTTTCTGCTCTTTTGTAACCCCTCTTTTTTCTAACTAATCAAAGGAAGGGTGATTTTGATTTCTGTTGGTTTCACTGGACATGAGTTGCTCCCCAAAGGGAATGTGTTTTAGGTCTCTGAGTCATCTGTAATCTGTGCAGGCAGAGATCTTCCTAAGCCTCCTAGGAGACTCATGCAATCAACATTCCCATCAGATCGCTGTTGAGACCATAGGAGCACTGAGACATCCCACATGCATTGTTAAACTGGGAAGGTTTTACAACATAGCTGGACAAGAGGTGTGAAATGCTTCTACTGTGTTTTCTGGGGGATGCTGAGGCTTTGCGTGGTGGTAGCTGGGTCGTGGTGTAGTCCCTGGCTGTGGGGCACAACAATTGCCAAGGCAGCCTGGTTTTGGGTCCTCTGGTGCTGTATTTTGGCTCTGACGGAGACCTGAACCAGGGAGGGGTTTGCAAATGCAAATCCCAAAGGCCCTAAAGCAGAATGCTTTTTTTTTTTCCTGTTTGAAGCATCTTTAAATTGGTTTTCATGACTTCTGAGTGCTTAAGTGCAGCGTTAGCAAGCCAGGCTGCTCAAGTCAAAGCATTCGGCTGCAAAATGTTATGGTACATGCAGTCGTTCCTGCAAGCCACCCGTTTGGCAATGATTGCACTAAAAGAAAACGTTCTGGTACTTGCGTTGTCTGTCGTCTGTGTGCCACTGGTGCTTGAGCAGTCCCTCACTGGGAATCATGCTTCAAATGTCCTCAGCAAGGCCCCCAACCAGAGAGTGGCAGCAATGGAAAATACTCCTCAGAGGAGAAAGGGAATGGACTGGATGGCTACAAAGAAGAGAGACACATAGGGAAAACTTGTCTGACCTGGAAAACATCCTCTGCAAGTTTCTTCCTAAACTGCAGAGACACTAATGTGTCAGCAAGCTGGGAGGGGGAAATGGGAGAAGTGACTTCAAGGCACAGACACCGTTGGCTTTGCTGCAGGAAGGCACAACAACCTCTTTAGAGAGATTTATGGAGATCACTTCAGAGGGAACTTCCTGCGAGAGGGGGAAATGGTATCTTGTTTAAATTATTTTTAATTGTTCTGGCGGTGGTTTAGGAAAGCAGGGAGTCATTCAGTGCAAAGGCAGGGAAAGACTAAAGGCTAAAAATACCACTGCTGGAATTGTGAAACTTCCTTTGTAAGGCGTCCAATTTAATCAGAGGTTGAAGGCAGGGTCATACCCTGTAAAGGGGGACAGCAGTGGCTGGGAAAGCAGCTGAGAAGATGGTGAGCCTGCAGCCCTTAGGAAGGGAACCTGCCCTGGTTCCTCTAAGGCCAGTCATCTAGTGTATCTTTGAACTGAGCCAAAGGTCTTAGCTTGTCATCTTAAGACCTCTTACTGCTCTTTTGATCCCATTCTCCAAATTATAGGACTTTGAGAGTAGATAAAGGAGTTGAATGGGTCAGACTCCCAGCTTGCATGAGTTGCTGCAAGTTACTTCAGGTGAAAGTTTGGTCCAGTGCCATGGAAGTAACTCATTACAGACTTCAGAAAAGCAGGAGAGAGGTGAACAGAAAAATGGGAAACAACTTCCAGTATAAAAGCTGTTTGTTTTACACCAGTCCCTTGAGTATTCCCTGGTTTTGTGATACTGAACACATCCTAGGATTGCAAATAGCAAAAGCAAATGGTGATCATGGAACAACGTCACTAGAGGTAGACTTTTGCCTCTGGCTCTCAATATCAGTGTTGTTTATGCATGATAAAACTCTGCTGAACAAGGTATTGTCTCCACATAAAAGCCTAGGCGACAGGATCTTGGCCAGATGGACAGATCCATGTTTGTTTGTTTGTTCGTTCCTGTGGGTGGAACATGGTCCTGCCCTACAACACGTATGCAGCCTTATTGCTTTAACATCCTGGAATAAATAGTCCGAAATGAGCACTAACCCCTTGTAAACAACAGCCTTGCAGTCCTCACAAACCTTCTGTAAAAAGACAGCTCAAGATGGGTTGGATGCATTCCTCAAAGTTGATTTATTGTGAAAGACGTGCATCTGAGGGAAGGTCTCACCCCTGAAAAGCAAGTGGCATTTTGTCTCTGTTTCAGAGAAGCGCACAGAGTTCATGTATCTCATATTTAAGAGGTTAAATACATGTATAAATCTCTGCAGGACTGGGACAGGAGATGGCATGCTGCTTCGGGGCACAAGCCATTTGATGGTACTGACTGCACCTAGTAAGGTGAGGTCCCGTTCCTCACAAGGGATGTCTAAATGCTGTCCCCATGTGCATTTCCAGTAACGCCTTGGCTGTGTACTGAAATGCTTTGGCCTATGCTTATAAAAAAAAGTATATAAAGACTCTCCCACATTGCTGCTTACAGCTCCACAGTCCCCTGACTCTGTCCTGCCTGGATTGTGACCAGAGTGGTGGCCCCACCTAGGGGGATGGAAATTCCTTTTCTTGGCCATTCTTTGGTTCTGGGGATGCTTCGGGTGGCTGAGGGGCCGCACACCACCCAGCAAAGGCACTCCGAAGCACGGTCAGACACAAAGTGTCTCCATCAGTCCAAGGAGAGCAAGCATCTTCCTGCCTCACTTCTTGAAGGATTTTTTTCCGTGAATGGCTTCTGCCATGCGAGGCTGTGGGCATTGGTTTCCCAGCTGGATTCTTCATCTTTCTACCTGTCCGTTTTATATTTTATAAACCTATATAGGGATCATTTTACAACTTCACTTTTATAATCTGCCCCATAAATTTTTTACGAGCTGCCTGCCAATCTGCAAGTAGTTTTTAAATAAGACATGATGCCTTAAGAATATTTAAAGTCTCACTTTTTTTTCCTCTGATACTTTTATTGAAAAACACAGAGCTGTGCAAGGAAGACATCTGCTTTCTAGATACAGAAACTGGGACAAATCCACAACAGGAGTAAATGAGTTGAGATTCAGGTGTGCTGCTGAATTACATTAACTCTTTGGCTGAGTGTCTCCAGCTCAGTGGGAGACGAAGTGAGCGTCCGGATCTTTGTGCTTTTGCTATACGTGATATAGAAAAGGTACAGGAAATCTATGGTTCGTACAATGACAATAAACTAGAGAATGAGTCTTCCATCAGGAGGCTTGTGACTCGCAGCTTTTCCAATAAATATTAAGAGCAAATGCACATGCAGGAATGGGCACAAACAAACGGGAGCTTTTTCTTCCACCAAAATTTATTGCAAATCCATAATATTTAGATACTTTTATCTGCCAGTAAGATTCACGTAGTGAATCAGGACTGTTAACCTGAAATAGCAGATTTTTATGGGATTTAGCTGGGAAAGAAAGGAGTAAAAACTGCATGTGTGTGTTATTTAAAGCATCTGAAGGTCAAGAATGGACAAAGTGTCGTTTAGCTGCAGTCAGCATGTACATGGCTTGTTTCTCTGGGTAGTTTAAGAAAACGAGCATGTGAAGGACACAAGTGATTGCAACAGGCAGGTTTTGCAGCAAGCTTTGTTAGTGACACCCAACTGTTGCTTGAGAGTCGCAGTCCACAAGCTGCCATTTCACCTTGGTATGTTTTGCGAGGGTTTTTTTAACGATGCTTTGGGCGTTTCCAGAGCCTGATTTCGTATATTAATGTGACGTGCTGCTGTATGTGTTACCCAGCTTGAGAGAGGGAGACAGCCGGAGCCAACTGGTTTGCATTGGCCCTTTGAGTGTGTCCCTGGACAGTAAAACATGGACCACTGTGCATCAGGGTGTGCTTAGATCACTGGACACAAGCAATGACATGTGCCCAATTTCTCTCTTCCCCCTCTTTATGGTCAAAGAATCAGGAGATGCAGATAGTAAAAAGGATACTGTTAGAAAAGCTTATTTGTAGGTGAAGTACTCCAAACCTGAGGAAGAGATGAGGGCATTTGCTCTAAAAGGTCAACAGAAGAAATCTTGTATATGTGCATTTGGCAGAAAGTTGAATTGAAACATTCGTGTATTTTTAAGAGAAAAAATTGAGTTATTCACCTCAATCCAGAGAATTACTTCTGCAGAAAACTGATGGAACTTTTGGCAACTTACAGCAGGAAAAATTGGGGTTGCCAGAAGTGGGAATTTGTACTGATACTCATATCTCTAGTTTAGATACTTAAAGGGAGGGGCAGTATGATGAAGAAGGAGAAGAATCCATTTTCACCCAAGGACTGTGAACACCAAAACGTGCTTTGAAATAACCCTTACTCCCAGGGTCTCCGCATACTCCTAGTGCTTAGTTTTTGAGTTAATTAGGCAGGACCCCATCTCGGGAAATGAAACTGCTGCTGCTAGAGCAAGGTGGCGAGCACCGACACGTGGATAACTGAGCTATGTCTCCGGGCACCTCATTGCCGCTCTCGTGGGGTTTGCATTTGGAGTGTGATGGTCTCAGCTTGGTTGCTGCTGCTGAAATCACGCCCTGCATGGATAGCTTGGCTGTTTATGAAGTGCGACCTGTTCATTGGCCCTGTCGTCTCCCTGCCTTGGACTGCCTGTCAGCCTCCCACCTTGTCTTCTGCACCTTGTCTCGATCCTTTCCCCTGTGCTTGCACAAACTTTGCAATCTGTTTTTTCCTCCTCTCCCCTTGGCACAGGTCTCCTCCCCTAGGTAAGCTTGCGCCTGCTCCCCTTCCCCAGGGTAACCTCGGGAGCTCATGTTGCTTTTCCCATCCTCGACCCTCTGGTGTCCAGCTCTGCTGGGGCCAGCTCAGTGGCGGTGCGTACGTCCTGTCATATTGGGGCTTTTGTCTGAAATCATGATCGTTTCACAAATCTGGTGCCAAAATCCTATAGTCAAAAGGCTGCTTGGCCCCTTGCAACCAGGCAGGCAGCAGTTCCCTGTAATAGGACTTCACGCTGAGGGCACGTTTCGTGCAGATGCCTATTACTGCCTCCTCCTAATTGCAGTTTTGTTTCTGCTAATCGTATGCTCCTCCTTGCTGCGAGTGATGCTGGAGTGCTCACATCTCCCTGTCTCAAAAATCATGGGCAATAAAAGAGAAGACTCCCAAGTTTCTCAGCTTTAAGTGGCTCCTTGGTAACCTGAGGCTTTCTTTGAGGTGTGCCAGCTAGCGATCACACTGTGTGCTGGCTGGCTTGCAGGTGTCCATTGCTGGCTTTTCACTCTATCAGGCAGTGTCCCTCTGTCTCATGTCTATGCAGTTTGCTTTAATGATGAACCAGTTCCTGTATCCAGTTATCATACCAGGTCCTTGGGGCTGCTGGCATATATATGTGCATCATGCATACCTCATCCCATATTTTTGAATGTATATATATGTGTGTATGTAGCAGTTCTCTTTGCCTGTGCAGTTACCCTGTAGCTTCCTAAGTGGCTGTCTAAGTGAAGCAGGTCTCAGAAATGCCACCAAAGCACTCAGTTAATGCTAATGCAATAACATTGCCTAGAGAACCAGCGAGAAGGGTGGGGGACGAGTCAGGGAAGACCAGCCAAAGACTAATAAGAGGATGCCCTGGGGGACACGTGACTCCCATATGGATGTGGTTGTACCCCCATGGTGAGATTCAGCAGCATCCTTACACTGCGTGGTGCTAATGTGGGAGCAAGGTAGGTCAGGAAGTGACTCTGCACCTTCTTCCATCTTTATGGCTGCTGGGCGGAGGGGATTGCATGAATGGTAGCTCCCCTGGGTAAAGACAGGAGATGTGCAAGAAACCCCATCAGAGCCAGGAGAGCCCTTGAAGGCAGCGGGACGACAGGTTTTGAGGGTTTTAACCCATCATTTTGCATGTGTATAAGGTGTTAATGTTTATGCAAGGCTATTTTCTAAAGTATGAAAATTTAAAGCTCTGCACAAATGCCCAGTGGATGAAGGGGAGCATGCAATACATACAACATGGTGCCTGCAAAAGCTCTGCAGTCCAAGAGATCTCGCTTCTGCAATTCTAACGTTTCATCCCATTCCCCTTCCATCGTCCTTCCTGTTCTTGCTTTTTTAAAAAATTCTTCTTAATAATAGCTAAATTACATGTATGGTAGAGTAGAGTTTTTCAGAAGCATCTGTGGGATTTGGAAGCACAAGTCCAATTGAAAATCAGTGGGCCTTGGGCCCTGAATCCCGTTAGGGAAATCGCAAGTAGTTTGATGAGCTAAAACTGGGACAGCAGCAATACAGCCACTAGAGAGGTTGGATTCATCACTGCTCTGGGTTTTTATGTTTTGTGAGATTTGAAGTAAAGAGCAGGGTTCTGCCATACCAGAGACAAAAACGCTCTTCTGTTGTTTTTTTTCCAGGCGATGTGGCTACAGCAAGGCTAAACAAGATCCAGAAGAAGAAAAGATGCATTTTCATAACGGCCACAGTGAGTAAAGATCGAACACGTATATATGTGGTTTTGGCTCTCTGCGGTAATGAGAAATACAAGTGACAGGGTTGTTTTGTGTTGTTGTTTTTTTTTTTTTAGTTGGTTTTGCTGGTAACATGGAGAAGAATTCAGTTTGTTCTGTTATTCAGTAAGTCCCCACCTGCCCCTGCTCTAAGCCCCACGCAGAATGGAGCGTTTGAACGGTCCTTATATGTGCCCAGCTATTCACACCTGTACGTTTGGAGCAGACCTCTTTAGTGAGCCATTTTTTTCTGTTCCTCTCTCTTTGCTGTGTGACCCAAGGTGCTACTAATTTTGCCTGGCCGGCACATAACAACTCTACATTTTTGTGCTCTGGACACATCAGTCCGGAATACTTGTTTGAAACCCTTGCTCCACCCCAGCCAGCAGAGAGGACCAGTCCCACAGCTACTCTTTGCCTTGGATGCCTCTGCAGAGGCCTGAGGAAAAACACCTACTTCTTGCTCCTAGGAAGCTTTCAGAAATGCTGTGTTAATGCCCCTACATGCAAAAAACCTCTGCAGTGATGCTAGAACATACACCTCATGGTTACTCTCAGGCCTTCTGTACGTCCAAAGCCAGTGTTTGAAAAGCCTTTCTTTGTCAAGTGCTGTGGGATGTGGGGTGCGTAACAGCAAGGTGCCTTTTGGGGTGGAAAAGGCAAACGCATCTTGAATGATAGTCAAATTTCCATTAGTGCTATGTAATGAAGGCAGCAGGAAGCAAATCAATTAAGAGCCACAGTGTAACGTAACTGTCTTATTAGACTGATGAGCAGTTCTTCATGTGAGTAGCCTTAATGATTGTCAAAACAAACTTATAGTATGGATAATGAAAATACTTCTCCCCCTCTCAAGTCCTGGAGAAAAAGCCTTCTATTGATTTTATTTATACTGGTACAACCCACAGGCTTTGTACTGCAAATATTGTGTTCATTTACATCTCAGTAACTCCATCTGAAATAATGTGGCCAACTGATTAACTAATATGTGACCAGCAGGGCATAATTTATTGCAGATCTCTGTCAGCCCCCTTCCATCCAACTTGCTTTGCAAGTTGCTTCCTTAACATTTTTCTTTTTGTACTTTTCCTCCTGGCGTACTCTTTCCAGATCCAGAAAAGGATCCTTTTGCACCACACCTCACACCAGCCCATTACACAGCACCAAGAGGGATTTTTTGCTGCGTATTGTTCCAGCTGAGCACTACTGTGTGCTTTTCTAAATAAGATGAAGTTGCACGTATGACACACATAAACTAAATGTCATTTTCCAAGTATGCTATTCATTTTCCCCATAGAAACAGGTTGCCCTGCTGCAATGTTTTCCAGCAAAGCAGAGTGCAAGGGTCAGGAGTGGGTATTGCCCATCATCTGTCACGCCATGTCCTGGTAACGCTCTTAATTTGTGTTTGCAGTTAAGTTGCCTGGAGTAAGGACCTACATTGACCCCCACACCTATGAGGACCCTAATCAAGCTGTCCATGAGTTTGCTAAGGAAATTGAAGCTTCGTGCATAACCATCGAAAGAGTTATTGGAGCTGGTATGGAAATGCATTGCATGACCCTTCGCAGCATGGAGGGTTGGCTTTCTTAAGAGATCTGGGAAGGTCCATGAAATATTTGTGCTGTTAGGTATCCTGCAAGTGACGGGGAGCGTGTTCCAGCTGAAGTCTGGGACAAATCTGTGGTTTCAAAATTCAGGGACTGAACTGGAAATGTCAGAAAATGGTCACGTTTGGACCAAGTTGAGTTATTCCGATGAATGCTAAGAAAAATGAGTCATTTAATTTTTAGGTTCTTTTCACGATTTTAACCTTTTTCTCCTCCTCTGTTAAGGTCAGTCTCAAATCAAAAATTAAGAATTAAATGATTTGGGAGAAATAAAAGCACAAACCAAACTCCAAAGCTTTTAATCCTTGGTTAAAAGAAGAAACTCCCATTTTCTTTCCAATTAAGCTGTTTGTTTGCACTTACGTCCAACTTTAGGAATATTTTTTCTATCCTCTGAAATTGAGTTTTTGGAGGTAATTTACTGTTCACCAGAGAAAAAGAAAAGATATCCATTTGGCTTACTTTTTTAGAAAGGTGGTCATAAAATCAGAAAGGGTTTATAGTCTATAAAAATATATGTTGCTGTGAAGGGCTAACAGCATTCCATCTATTTAACTTACCAAAGGAAGGTTAAGAAGCAAGTGGCTTGTGTTTTACAGCTATCTACACAGGGCAATGATATAGGACATGACAGGAGTCTTTCATCTAGTAGACAAAAACATGAAATGAGAAAAAAGCCCAATGGAATATAAAGCATAGCTCTTTAAATATAGGAAAATACATTTTTCTTCCCAGTTTTCTTGTGCTTATGAATTGCATGGCTCATGGTACACCAGGTATTTGAGGTGGTGACCACTGTGATGTTCAGCTTTCCACATCCATGAGTGTGGGACAGCCATGCATGCTTTTGATCAGCTATCTATGGGGGCTGGGCTGCATGCTGGAGACAGATGTGCACCGTGCATTCCTTTGATGTGCTGTGATACTGTTCTTTCTGATTTTTCTCTGAAGGTGAATTTGGGGAAGTCTGCAGTGGGCGACTGAAGCTGCAGGGAAAGCGGGAGTTTCCGGTGGCTATCAAAACCCTGAAGGTGGGCTACACAGAGAAACAGAGACGAGATTTCTTGGGAGAAGCAAGCATCATGGGGCAGTTTGACCACCCCAACATCATCCACCTGGAAGGCGTCGTCACAAAAAGTAGGTACAAGTTGCTGCGGACTGCTGTCCTTGAACTCTGGCTGATGGGAGAGTTGGTTAGGGGGGGAAAGCTTGGGTAACTCATTTTGACTGCGCCTTTCACAATTTCTCAAAAAAACAGTGAACTCCCCTTGCTTGAAATGTCACAATTTGTAGGTCAGCTAGGATCAGGTTCCCCGACATTGTAAAGGGGGTTTGTGCCTGAAGGATTTTGTTGTTCTTCCAGCTAGAATGGATAGATAATGGCTAAAATGATAAAAACCATTAACTCCCTCTGCAAACTTTGCCTCACCTAGGCATAAAATGCATGGGCTAAGAGAAAAACCCCCTTCAAAGGCCCCAAATTAAATGAGACAGAAATAGGGGATGAAACCCCTGGCCAGCCTCAGGCAGTGGGTGGGCAATGGCGACGGCAGTAAGCCTGGGATGTCTGAATGCCGGTGGGGTGCGCTGCCTGACTTCTGCCTTGCAAGTAGTTCAGCAGCACCTACCGCCTGCAAAATGCAACAGCGTTTTGAATGCAGCGACGCTGAGGCACCGCTAAGTTTTTAGAGCAGGCCCACTTCTTATTCCTGCCTTTGTTTACTTTTGAAACCACATGAGCCCCAGGGTGAACAAAGATAGTCAAGAAGTGGGAAGCAATTTACCTGGCAGGGAAACAGGGAGGATTTTGCTACCGAGAGTCTGGAAAAAAAAAAAGAAAAAAACCCAAAGCCCACAACCCCTGATGATTTCCAACCATCATATTTTGACAAACCACTGAAGCAAAGCCCACAGGAGGGTAGTGCTGAGCCTTGTGATCACTCACGTGGGATGTGAGCAAGGACAGAAGTTAGCTGAAGTTTTGCTTTCCAGAAGCGAGGGAGAAGAACGGCAGCGTAGATGAAGATGACAGGACTGTGTAAAACCACGATTAAGGCAAGCTCCTGAGGGGATCTGCTTGTGATGCCGGTGGTAATAGTTGACCCTGGTGCTGGCATGTAGGTTATGAGAGTGGATGAGTGCTTGGAGAAAATGTGAAATGACTGGCAAAACGTCCCAGCACAAGAGTTACTGAGGTCTGACTGCTCAGTTAGCAAAATAACCTCCCATAACCTTCCCAGCCCGGTTCTTCTCCACATTACTATATGCACTAAAGACCAGGACAGAGGAAGGGACCACCACATCTGAATGTGCCCAGCCCAAGCCTCTCTGGCTGTTGATGCTGTGTTGAGCTGATGGGAAAGGTGCAGAGGTGTTGTTACTCTTCCATTTTAAAGCCTTGAAGGGTGTACATTATTTTAATCAAGGATTGTTTTGTTGACAGCAACTACTCCTTTATTTTAAGATATATTTTAAGTGTTCTGCGAAGTTTTTGCTAGCTGAAGAAGCACCAGCTTCGCAGGTGTGAATGGCCGTCTCCCTTCTTGTCTTCATGACTGGTAACGTCAGATCTTAGCTACTACCCTTCAAATGTCGGCGTTTGGGGCTGTGTGGCTGCTGTTAGTACCCTTTGTCATTCATCAGAGAGCATCTCCAAAATTAGCTCTCTTTCAGAGCTGCAGTAGAGAAGGTACAGACACTCTAGCTGTTTGTCCTGTTCATATCCTTATAACCTACTCAAAATTAATGTTATTTTGCAATCAGCAGCCTTTTCTTGCATTTTTTCCTTGAAATTGTGTTTCCTAAAACTTTTATGAAGAGGAAAAATTAACCAAGATAGGTTTCTCCCCAAAATTGAATAAATATCAAAATCTCTCAGGGTCACCTTGTGTAGCCCTTAATATATAAAAGCTCGAATTTCTAGCCCTGCAGAGATGTGGGATGTTGGGCAGGAAGCAAGTGACAATTATACATCCATAAAAGCTGCTGCTGACAAGGGCTTGAGTCTTTCTGGCTGCCAGGGCCTCAGGGGATGGGTGGGAATCCCACTTTTAGAGAGGATGTGCCTCCCTAGTGAGCTGCCATTTATATAAAGTGGCTGTCTGCTCCAAAGGCCGTGGAAACACTGGAAACTTTGCTTCTAAATTGGGCTTGGAGCAACTAGAGTTAGGATGCAGGGGGATGCCTGCACCCTGCTCTCCTCATTAGCTTAGTAAATGCTTGTTTACTGCACTCAAAATTTTTTCTGTCGGGCATCTGGAGCATCTTCCCAGCTTTTTTCTTTTCTTTTAAATGGACCAAAACAACGTTTATGAATCCCAAACTATGCTGCTATCTCAAGGTATTGTTTAACTTCTTTTTCCCTTTAGTGTTTTAGTCATTGGCCTCTCATGGAACCAGATCTTTAGGGTAAAATGTCTTTGCTGCATCATGATTTACTTTGGAAGTAAATTAAGTTAAATTGAAATAGGCCATTTTTAATTCTGAATGAGAATATCCGCACAGGGGCTTAATACCATTTAACTAATCTAGTTCTAATGCACACCTTAGTTAATTTGGATTAATCGTCTTCATTGTCCCTGTGCAGACAAGCCTTTAGCTATTTCTGTTTTACAAAGGTAATGATGGTGCTGTTTTCATTCGCGTTCAGTTTGGTTGCGCTGACGGTGTGCACATGCCGTTATTACATTGATGTGAATGACATCTATACACATTTTATGGTCCCGTAACGCCAGAGGGAGGGAGCCCTGCTGACACAGAGAGTCAGCCCAGCGCTTCAGAAGGCCCGATGTTTACTTTTCATTTACATTGTTGAAAGTTACTCTATTTGTGCCTGTATTTCCATGCTCTGGTTATGGGGCTAATTTATTCCACAATTACTGTCAACCTGCAGCAGTCAGATAATGAAACGTAGGTACCAGAAATCTTATTTTCTTCCGTCTGATGCCAACCAAAGGCAGAAGTCTGAAGGAGGTCCCCCATGGTGGTGGCGTAACAAAACGCCAGTGTCGCTGCAACGCTGCCTTGAAGTGTCAGAGATAAAGGGCTCCATGCTACAGTCAGGGGTTTAGTGTTTAAAAACAAAACATTAAAAAAAAAATTTACATGTACCTGGGATTTTCCTTCCCTGTGTAGCCACTGACGTGTTTGCCAACCTATAGCAATGTCACCTGAGATCTCTCCTCCCTCCTGCAAAAAGCCCATGTTATGCGTAGACAGATGGCTGTCATCCTTGAAGATGGGGCCCGTTATTTCGTTTGGGACTCAATGATATTTTTCATGGCCCTGAGATGTATTTCTCGTACCAAAAGTAATGCTTTTGGCAAGCTTTGAGCTCGGGGTGTAGCTGTGATACTAACTTAAAAGACTTGAAGTGGTGCAGGTCCCTCACACTGCAAAGGTAGTATCTGCACAACAATGAGTGTTTTGATTGACAAGTTTACAATTACCTTTATTGTGTAGATAATTAAGCAGTAAATTAGGCAAATAGTTAAAGTAAGGGGAAAGTGGGAAGATTAAGATCAATCTAAATGGTAGAACATGTGCCGATTTTTAGGAGCATTTACCTTCATGTGCATGTTACGGCACGCAACAGCTCTCGTTGATCATTTCTATGAAAGACATTTATAATGCACTTCACAAATAATTGACAGCTCCTCTTTTGTCTGTGCTTCATGCTAGCTAATGGAAATTGATTTAAATAAAAAATGATTTACATGTTCTTATAAGATTTCATTGAGTTTACGAGAGCTGGAGCACACCACATTAATTATTGCTATGTCATTGTGGCAAGCTAGCGAGAAATTAGATATAAAAACTGAGCAAAAACTATATATAATTACCATTAAAATGAGTTGGGCATGAAAATTAATCAAAGGGATTTGGAAAAACATTATTATTCCTGTCAACAATAGCAGACCAGGTCTTTTGCTAAGAACTTTCATTTTGATTTCCACTCGCACTCATTCCATACTTAGCTCACTTTTGTTCTGCAGCATAAATATTCCTTTTCTTACTTCCAGATGTGTTTACACAGGTAGGCACATGGGATTACTTGAATTACGAGGGATGTAATCCCATCCTTTCCTGGTCCTGGTTTTGGTGGCTACCAAGCTCAGATAGATACTTCACATCATCCTGGTTGCTCCTGTTGGGCTCCCATTGTTACTTCAGGGTGTTGAAGCTATAGGGAAGAGTCCAAAGAGGTCACTGTGTGCAATTTGGCCTCTGGAAGCTTTCAGCTTGTTCTCAGACATGAGGAGAAGGCTGTGCATAGTTTGCCTGGGTTCAGCTTGCAGCCTCTTCCTCTAATCTAATTTAAATACTCTAGGGCTTGGTACCGCACCCATAATACGGGATTACTTTTTTGCCTCCTCCTTGATTCCTCTATTTCTACATATATTCTGGCAAAAACTATTGTCGTCCTGCCTGGACAGCAGTGTCTTAGTGTAGATTGACTGTTACATGGCTGTATATTCACATTCAGGTGCATTATGAAAAGACTTTATTATTGTTCATGCTTTTTAAATAAACTACTAACAAACTCGTTCACCTTTTTTCCAGGCAAACCAGTAATGATAGTGACCGAATACATGGAGAACGGTTCTCTGGATACATTTTTAAAGGTAATGCTTAGGTCCTTTTTCCAGGAGGACTCTGGTTAAAATGTGGGTTCTTCGCAGATGGTTAATATCAATGAAAATGTTTGCTGGGTGCTGGTCCAGCTGTTGATGCTGTCTGGAGGCAGGAGTAGCTCAGTTGTCTGTTTGATCTATATTTATACAGCATCATGAAGAACCTGGTTCATGCATTGATACAAACAGATAAGAATAAATTGGAGGATATTGTATTTATTTTAGAAAGCAGTCCGCTGCATGGAAATGATTAACTTATCCTGCAAAATTTGTTTCAAGAGCACATCTGTAGGGGAATAGACAGGGATCGGCGACCGGAAGATCACGGGATGTGACGGAAAGATAGGCTCCTCCCCATAGGAGTGGCAGGAACAGGAAGCGCAAGAGCTATATAAGCGTGTGACGCAGCTAAATAGACGGACATTTTGTATCCATCATATTGATGTCTGTGCATCACTGTCCCCAGGGTGGGTAGAGCCCTGTGTCCCGGAGATATGCGGCCCAAGATAAGTTCTCCCGTAGAAGCGTACAGCTACAACATCCACACTGCATTATGGCAAACCCCAGACGTGTCAGAGTATTTCCATGAAACATAAGAGCTAGAGAAGGGAGGTTAGAGGAAGTGATTAGAAATGCAGTGTGGCAACATAGGGAAGAGCCCCTACCCCCAAATATCCACACGTGGACCATTACAGGTAGGATTTCCATGCAACTTGGTGCCATTCAGTTGGCTGACTCAGAGACAGCCCACCCCAGTGCCTTTATACACATAACTACATGTGTTCACTTGCAGCCACAGGCTCTTTATCAGTCACCAGTGGAAATAGTTCGTTCCTTCATCTCCAGTTAAAAGAACTACATTTCCCTAGCTATGTCTCTGGAGATCCTAATCCAAACAGTGAAACTTGGAAAAGCTTTGTGGTCAGACCATGAGAGTAATGAATTATTAATTTCACGGTTTTTCTTCCCTGGAGACTTGCTTTTGCATTTTTATTCACACACACGCAATGCTGAGGGTGCAGAGACTATCAACTGATCAAATGTCTCCTTCCTTTTGCAGAAGAACGATGGGCAGTTCACGGTCATTCAGCTGGTTGGGATGCTGCGAGGCATTGCATCAGGAATGAAGTACCTGTCTGACATGGGTTACGTACACAGAGATCTGGCTGCCAGGAATATCCTAATCAACAGCAACTTAGTCTGCAAGGTGTCAGACTTTGGCCTCTCCAGAGTCCTAGAAGATGACCCGGAAGCAGCATACACAACCAGGGTGAGTTATGAGGATACCGAACTGATTGAGCTCAAGAAAAATGCATTCCCTGCCACATTTTGGTGTTCAGGCCCTCTAGCAAAGAGGTTTCTATAAATCCAGAGCCTCAAAACTGTGCACAGGGGTTTGGCCAGGTGTTACCAGTTAATTGTTATCAAGTTAATTTTGCAAATTCATGTGACTTTGTAGTGGGAATGGCCAAATAAGGCAGAACTTAACTAATAACTATTAAGTTTATGTTGGGCACCTGGGTCAAATAGCAAACTTTGCAAAGGTGCCGTGCTGCCAGCTCTATTCTGTCCTCTTTAGTGAATACCAAAGGAAGGAAAGAGCAAGAGCAAGTGCTTTGCTTAGGCACCCATGCAGAGATGTAAGCCATGGTCTTCTGGACAATTTGACCCTTTTAGAACATTGGTAAGCATGTAATGCCCATTGCAAATGATACACGTTGCCCTCAACATTACCCTGTAATTTCCCCCAACCTGAGAAGGAGCTGCTCCAGCCTGAGTGCTCTGCCCCTTTCCATCTTTGATCCATCCTTTCAGGGCATCAGGCCACAAGCCCCGGCACTGCGGGAGGGGATGGACAGGACCCATCCTCCACAGCACAGGCTTGGGGAGAGCCTCCAATATTCATGGCAGTGATTGGCACACCTGGACATGTCCTATTATCATGTTTTCCCAAGGGTATTGTTTTACTGGTGGTGGGAGCTGTCTGGGTCACGTTCCCACTTCCCGCGGAGATCTGGGAAAGGCCTTTCAGCTCTTGGCAGTCACGGCCCCACGACGGGGCTCGGTGCGTGGCTGGACTGGAGCCTCTCTGCAGGCTGGAGGGCTCTCAGCCAGCCCTGCTGCGGCTGCAGTGTGCTGCCATGTGCTAATTGGCACTGCTGAGAATCTGGCCCCTCAATTAGGGCATGTGCTGATAAGCCTGTGAATAAATAATTATTGGAAGAAGGGACTTTTTGAAATTTGCTTTAAAAATGTGTTCCAAATTCTACCTTTTTCTAATAACAAACACTGTTAGGGGCATTCAGGGAGACCTTCCAATATTTAGCTCAACACTGAGAGGAAGGGACTTCACAGTAAAATGTATTTTGATATAAATCAAGAGAGACAACTCTTTAAACCCAGTGAGAAAAGTATTCCTTAATCCGAACTCCCTCTTCCCTCCCCTCTTCCTTTTCAGAGCTGGTCTGAAGCTTGGCTTCTACAATGGTAGAAAGGGTAAGGGAAACAGCAAAGCACATTTGACAGCTGTGGCACCATTTTCAGTCCCACAGCAGAGGCCAAGCAGGCTGGGCAGGCTGGTCTTTGCACACACAGATTTCTGTGCCCGCTACGCTGATCTCTCTGCAGGATAGGGACTGCATTAAAAAAAAAAAAAAAAGAAAGAAAGAAAAAAGGGGCATTACTTCCGCAGCAATTTGCATGAAGCCCTCGATAGATCAAAGTCTTCCTCAGCTTCAGAGCTGTCTGTTCCTCCCCCGCTTGCTCTCAGAAACGGAGGAACTGTATTCCCCTACCAACCCGTGCAACGTAATTGAGATGTTGATCCTATACATGTCCCAGCATTCAAACAGCATTCAAACAACAAACCTTCAGGACAGCCAATTAGTAGGCAGTCTACAAATGCTTATGGGCTGAGATAATGTGGAAAGGGGCCCCATGCTGTCAAACAGATTTACTTTAAAATTCGATGTCTCTTTCCAGAGAGAAAATAATATCCCTCGGTGCTCTAAGAAGTGCTGTTTCGTCCTCTTTTGTGTGTTCTCTGCCCTCCTCTGCAATCTGGTTTTGGGTTTTTTTTTTCCTGTTCTTTTCCTTCAAGGGAGGGAAGATCCCCATCCGATGGACAGCACCCGAAGCAATTGCCTTCCGCAAATTCACATCGGCCAGCGACGTTTGGAGCTACGGCATTGTAATGTGGGAGGTGATGTCCTACGGCGAGAGACCTTACTGGGAAATGACAAACCAAGATGTAAGTAAGCACGTGTGAGAGCTGCCACGTGATGGGACTTTGAGGGCTCGGCATTCATTCTGCTATCAGAGAGGCAGAACGGGGACAAGACGAGGAGAGCCGCTGTAAAAATAGCTTTACTTCCCCATGCCAGGCAAAAATGATCCTCCTACTTGATGCTCTTTTTTTGTAGCAGCAGCCCAGAACAGGCTGTGCACAGAGCGAAATGTATCTGCACAGAGGCAAGCCTGCTTCCCCCAGCAGACCACTGGAGCTTCACTAACGCTGTTAGAGCTGGAGCCTGTCCCTCCTCTGCTTAATGACAAAGGTCTGCCAGGAGATAGATGCTGATAAACTGGCAGCATTTCAATTGTGTTTTCGAGCCCTTGCTGCCACATAAAGCAGAAACTCAAGAGTCATGGTAAGGGCTTTGTTTCCCTGCACAACAGCTGGGTGATTTGATCTAGTGACAGTAGTCCAGAGAGTTGCGTCTCAGTTGCCATTGCATTGCTGATCTCAAGAGCATAGTTTTGCTCCTGTGGTGAACATCTTGTAAGCCTGTGCTAACACAAGCTCTCATGGTTTGTTTGTACAGCACCCTTCGAGTTGTGTCCCCTTGCTTCTGGGCCCCGATGCCCCCTTAAGCCTCTGACCTTAAGGCCACCCTCTGAAGCATCTCTGAACAAGGAGATGCCTGGGGACATTGTCCCCTTCCTGACTGACCCCAGCTTGTGTAATGATCTCTTGATCCTAAAGCAGGGCTACCTCCTACCCTGAGCTCACCATATACATATGTCCTTGTCTAAGGCTAAAAACATTTAAACCTGGGGTTCCCAGATTTTATAGGCCCCTCCTTTCTCTTCACACCTCTGAGAACCATGACATGTGGAGGTCTCTGAGGATGCCAGCTACTTCATGAGGGGGTCACCATGAGGCACGCAGGGACCCCAAAGCAGCTCTGCAATGGGGGGAGAAATACACCTCTCTCCATTTGGCAAATCGAGTTGTTCCTCATCCCTCCCACTTCATCTCTGCAGCCCTGCCGCCTGCGGAGATGCTGCTTCTGGTGGGGCAAATTAAGCAGGTCCTTGCTCTGCCATGGGTTTCCTCTGGTCACACCACCTGATGTTTCATCCTTTTTTCATTTTTTGAGCAGCATCCTTGTCCCCATGACTTTCTGCTGTTTCGCTGGCAGCAAAGGCTCTGGCTGAGCCTTCTGTTTCTCCTGTGTTTTGTCTGCGGGTCTTTGCCATCAGTGGATGTTACTACCTGTCACGCTGAGCTGCTGTCTCATCTCGCTTCGAGTCCAGGCGTGGAAATGAGCGGTACCTTTGAGACGGTCACACCATGCTTCTTGCCAGGGAGATGAGCACGTTGTTTGGCATGAATGCCCCACTGCTTCTGCATTCCTGAGGCTGTCACGTTTGCAGGGAGTTTGGTAAATCAACATGTATCTACGCAGGAATTTTTCTCAATCAAATACGGAGACTTTCTTCCATAGCCTGTGCAGAGAATACAGCAATTGAGAGCCAAGCTTTTTTCGGTCACACTGAGCACTGTAACTATCTTTAATGCTGATGCACAGATGTTGTTCAGTAAATGCCAGGCTAAGATTCATGCTGGTGCCAGAGAAATAATGTTCTGTGGCCAGGGGAGTCCCTTGTCTGGATCATAACGCTAAGAATATCCACACTTTGCAGAACTGTTCTGAACAGCCCAAATGCCTCTGCACACTGTGGGGCACAGGGTGAATTTCATACTTGCCTGAGAAGAAGCAGGTGGGGGACTGGTTTCATTAGGAGCAGAAAGCAGAGGACTGGTGAGATGTTTATAAGCATCAGTTCCAGCTCAGACTTTGCTTGGGTTACCTCTCTGCCTATGTGCAAGTGGCAAGTGCCTGGGTGGTGGTAGCCTAGGAAACTTAATTTCAGTGCTGTGGCATGTTTCTCATGTCATTTTTGCCTTCGTCCTTCATCTTCTGAAGGCCTCTTCTTCTTTCCTCCTCTGCTTGTGTTGGCAGAAGAATCAGTGGTGTTAGTACAGCATTGGCTTTCCTGTGGAGGACTGGGGGGCTCTGCCTGCATGAATTTCAGACTCAGTTGCACAAGAGTGAGTTGTTGCATGGCTTGTAATTAAAGCACATTGTTTGCAAGCACAGTCAGTGATGAGTAAAACAATTCTCACCATGTTACAGACAGATTTCTTTAAAGGAGGTGCAGTGCCGTAGGGCAGGCAACGTTGTAACTGCAAAAGCTACAAACCACATTTTAAAGTCGTGCTGGTTTCTGGATAGCCTAAAAACATGCTTTGACTCGACCACAAGATAAACCTTTGATGCAGGAATTGTTGAGAGGTATTTTGTGGCCTGTGTTACACAGGTAGCTAAGCTGAATGATCACAGTGGTTACTTTTTAGTCTTCAGACTGGTGGTTTTATGAAAACATAGAGCTAAAAGTGTTGCTTTGGTTTACTGGAATAGCCTATCCCAAATCATCCTCTCCCAAACTTCCAGTTTAGTCACCCCAATCCATAAGTGAGTAGTGCTTGTCCAGAAGAGAAATGGGAACAAACATGCCTCTTTATAGGTGCAAATTTTAGCTCTACAAGTCATACATAGCAGAACACACCAATGAGTGGAACAGCAACATGCCATTTTCTTGTTTTCCAAGTATTGTGGTGGCTACAAGTGGCTTGGTCTTTATTCTTCCGTTATTTTTCTCCTCCTGTTGCCAGACCGTCAAGGCACCTTCAGATGCAAGAGTGTATTTCAGCATCCTAGCTCCTCACAGTATTTTGATACCATTTACATTGTATTGCCAGAACGAACAACATCCTGTAAATTGAGTTAACGCTATTGATTGCAATGTTACTGCCAGGAATATCAAACATGCATAACCCCATTGCAGATGTAGTTCAGATATTCTGAGCTGGTGCCAGATGGTCTGCTCCCTGTTTTGCTACTATTTTGTTTCTGCTACAGCTGGAGGATGATCCGTTATTGTTATAAATACGGATGCGGACACAGCAAATAACATTCTCATGGCTGTGCCACACTGAGGCTTTTTTTATAGGGCAGCTGTAAATCTGGTATCAGGGACCAGCTGAAAAGCATGATATGAAGAACAGACAGTGCAGATAGCATGGTGTGGTGGGGCCGGTTTTTGATGCAGTGAGCAAAAGCCAGGCTGTAGAAGAGATTGGTTTACAAGTGCAGGTTGGGTGGAGAGCGGTGCAAGTGCTCCACCAACAGATGAAATCTTAGATGGGCGCAAAAGGACTGCAGGTCTTGTGGGCCAGATCTTCAGATGTGCTCGCTACCCATGGAGAAGATTACAAAGACTCGCCTAAATACTTTTCTACTGTGTAGATCCTTAGGGAGTTTCAGGTTCCCACTACTGCTGCTCAGCCAGCCCAGCTCATTCCTGGGACTCTTCCACTTGGTAAAAAGCCCTGTGGTGGAGGACAATTTTAAAGCAATCCATGCAGTCCTGAATTTCAGAGCCTTCTAAAATGCAATGCCAACCTGACATGGCTCTTCCTGTACTGCTCATACAGGGACTAAAGATCAAGAAAACAGCTTCCATGCTAACCACAGAGCCTTCTTTTTAAACACAGGATGTTATCAGATCATAAGATGGTGCCTAGAATGAATGGCATCTGAGGCAGTCCTTGGAGTCCAACAGTGAAGCGCTGTGGTTTTCCACATAGCAAATAGCTGCGTCCAGCTCCTTTTGGTCAAGGAGTCTTGGGAGTATAGGGTGTGAAGATGGGCTGCTGGGACTCTCTTGGCACGGTCACAGACCCTTGTGGCTTGAAACGTGAGCTGTATTCTCCTGAAAATTGTAATGGTTCAAAATGGGAGCTGCTGGGCTTGGGGCCCTGCTGTAAATCTGCCCCGAACTGGGGAAAACAAGTTCCTTTCTTCAATTCTGCACTCATTTATTCATTTCTGCCTTTCAAGAGAGCAGGCAGCACATGTGCATACCACTTGTTTCAGATATAGAACCATAGATGGTTTGTGTTTGAAATCAGTGCAACAACCCTCCCCTGGTTTTAATTTACATACTCTTGGGCTGACATTTTAAATTCCTGGCAGAAATGTGGCCACACTAAGAAATGACTAGACCCAGACAGTATTGAATGATATATGAGATGGTTATTCTGCCTCTGCCTTGAATCCATCCATCAATTAGGATTCAAAGTATCTTTTGAAATACAGTCAGACTTTTATTACTGTAATACAAATTTGTGGTCTAGCACATGCCTTTTCATTTAAAAAGAAGCCAACATCTGAATAAACAAAATCACTGCACTCAAAGAATATGCCAGAAAGCCCCGTAGGCTGCTTTTCTTGGGCTTAGGGTAGGCTCCAGGAGTTTCCTGGTGTATATATAACCTACAGACCTCAGCTGAGCTTTGAACAAGTGCAACCTGGCGGTTTGGTCCCCTGGTTGCAGCAGTGCCTTGGCTTTCTGGATTCATTTTGCAGTGACCAAAAATTAAGTTATTCAACTCATCCCACAGTAAATATGAAAGATGCGGGGTTTACTGGGTTTGCCTCTTGTGTACAGAGTTGGGGGGCGGTGGGATTTTACATAAGCATGTTGCTCATCCCAAAGTTCTCTGTTGAAGTCAGTTTGCATTTGGGAAAAAGGTGAGAGGAAGAAAAGCAACCCGTCAGCCTCGTGTTTTGTGTCCCGTAGGTGATTAAAGCCGTGGAGGAAGGCTATCGCCTGCCAAGTCCCATGGACTGCCCTGCTGCTCTCTACCAGCTAATGCTCGACTGCTGGCAGAAAGACCGCAACAGCAGGCCCAAGTTTGACGAGATTGTCAGCATGTTGGACAAGCTCATCCGTAACCCAAGCAGCTTGAAGACATTGGTTAATGCATCGAGCAGGTACAAACTCGGGCCAGAGCCATTTCTCAGAGTGAGATCCTTGTTTGAATACCCGCCCCTGGGGTTGAATTACCACTTATTATTTAGCCTGTGTGCATCTGCGGGTGGATGTTCCTCCAGCTTCATTATGCCCAGGGGAGTTTTCCCAAATCAACTTTTTCTTTCGAAATTGGCAGGCAGGTGAGCAATTCTATAAATATAAAATCTATAAATGCAGTGCTGCTTCCACAAAGAAAATTACTGTGGCCTGTCTTTCAGAAACAGGAGTTTCAGCGGTATTTGTAGGTCTGTGATAAAGCTACTTGTGCTCTACCCCAAGGTTAGAGAGGGCAAGACTTGAGTGCATGAAGTAGATAGTAAATGCTGCTCAAATTATCTGCCTGTTGACTTTATCTTGATAATACAAATGAAGAGCGTCTCTTGGGGAAACTCTTAGGATGTGCAAGGCTCACGGATGTCCAAGTGCATCCTCCCACAGCTATTCCCGGGTGTGCTAGCCACCACTGCCACTTCTGACAGTCTTGGTAATCGCAAGAGGATCTCTGTGGTTCCCAAAGAGCTGTACACAAACCATTTACTATAACCACGTTAAGGGAATAGAGCAGCCGGTGTGCAATTAAACATGAATCTGAATAGCTACACGGCTACAAGTATGTAAATACGGACAAGAAATACCAGCACTTGAGGGAAAAGAGATTAATATTTTTCAGTGAGTTCTAGTGTTGGGGTCTCCCCCATACTGGAGTCTTGGAGAGGCTTTTTCTTTTTTCACTCTAAGCACACAAGTATTACTTCTGAGCCGTCTGTGTTGCTAATCACTCAGTCCCTTGCAAGGTCATGAAGGAGTGATGAATATAAATCATCGCTGCTTCACTGATGGCAGTGGAGTTCCCCTAATTAACACTGGAAGAGGCCCTTCAGAAAAGCCTATTCTCAGAGGAGGCAAAAAAGACACATTGTTTTCCTTGGACAGGAATCAGAGGGATGTAAGATGAGGTTAGACTGGTGGTGTGGACCAAAGCAGATGTACTGTTGTGAGCTTAGGCCAAACCGTCTCCGCACCTTCCAAGTGAGTCTTGCACAGCTGCATGTGACCCATCTTTCCTGTGGCAGCTGGACCTCACATCCCTGTGTTGGCATGTCTGCACATATGGCGTCTCATGCACTGGAAGAGAAGAAACATGAAATCTTTGTTATTTAAATAAAAGATCTGATTTGTCGGGCTATTTTACATATATCATTTACCATCTGAAGAAGAAAAAATTACTCTTATTAGCAATTAGATATAACGTCAGTCCCAGCAAACCTGCAGGAAAAGGTTTATGATAGCATAAAGTATGTGATGTTTCACTTTTATTTTCAGTTCAGAACAGTCATTTTCCAGGCCTGTTATGCGGTGGTTCATGCACTCTTTCATACCAAACTGTTTTGCCAGGAAAGAGGAAAGTAGGCAGCAAACCGTTTCCCTGAGCTGCTAAACGCTTTGCTGATGTTTTATTCTATGAACAGGTCCATGCAATTCCAAACCTCTCCTTCTCAGAGCTGCTGTGGGTATTTTCTATGTAGATGGAGCACCTGAACAGCCAGGCTTTGGGACTGTGCTTCTGTAACCATAGGTTCCCATGCCCAGACCACAGTAATTCCAAATGAATCATAATTTCAACGTACGGCAGCTGTAAAGGGTTTTTTTTAATATATGTAATGTATTCTTTATGGAAATTCTCATTAATGCAAATAAGGAAGGAAGTCACTCTTTACATTACAGCATGTGTATATCAGTTTCTACCTCCTGACATTAGTGATGAAAATCCACTTCTCGTTATGATTACTTAGGAGTTTTGAATTCCTCATGTGTATAAAATGTTATGGGAAGCCATTATGTTCTTGGTACTGCAAGTATTCACATTTTATTGGACCCCTCAGCATTGCTATTAAATAAACAAACAATACTAATGTGCTCATAAAATACATGAAGATTCCTGAAGTGCTATAATAATATAATATCCCAGCTCTCCTTCCAGTTGAAAGTCTTTTAAGTGTAATTCTCATCGTCAGAGGCTGACTCAGAAAAAGGTCTTTTACCTGTGGGTAATAATCTTTATGCAAGGCTTGTATTAGCTGTAGGTACATCCCGGTTTACGAAGCAGAGGACAAATCTAGTTTCTTTCCTGGCTGACCTTGGACAAGCCCCCTTTGCCCTCTGCGCATCATTAGCAGGGTGGTGGACCTGTACGTGGCACGGGTCGCTTGTGCCAAGCGCTGTATCGGTCTTTCTGCTGCAGTGAAGGGTTATTTTTTGCCTGAATTGCTTCTTCCACGCATGGCATAATAAAGCAGGTAGCAATAGCTGTGGCAAGGTCTTGAGTGAGTATGCAGGAGCAGGAGTCTGCCTCTGGTTTCAGGGCTGGAGCGTGGCTGGAGCGTTGCTGCTCTCTGCAGGGCTCACCAGATGCTGCCCACATCCAAAATTCCCACCTGACTCTGCGGGAGCAGCCCCTGAAGTGTTAACAGCAGCCTGCCATTGATGGCCACTGCTGGGAAATGTAATCTGGGTTTTGGGGCTTCCAGGCTCTGGGCTGTCTTAAGTTAATTATGAGCTTTAAAGGAGGAGGAAAACAGAGCGGGAGGACTGAAACCGAAGACTTTGCAGTAAGAGTGACTGAGGGGAGCCTGATAGAAGAGGAGCCTGCTTGTGGCCAAGAGGTAATGGGGATGGATGCTAGTCCTCTCCTCTTTCTGCTTGCAGTGAGGACCAGAAATGGCAGAAACTAACTCAAAAGTGGGTGAAGTTACAGGTGAAGTGGTATGTTTGATACACTGCATATCAAACCTGCTGGGAGGATTTAGGGTGCAGCAATCACTGAAAAAGCGATGGAAGAATCACCTTTAGCATATAAAAATGTGAGCAACTGAGTCATGTTGGGTGCATCTCGGTACTGATTCTGTTTGCTTCTCTGTTCTTGCTTGTCTTTAGAGTATCAAATCTGTTGGTAGAGCACAGTCCAGTCGGGAGTGGTGCCTACAGGTCGGTGGGTGAGTGGCTGGAAGCTATCAAAATGGGCCGATACACAGAGATCTTCATGGAGAATGGATACAGTTCCATGGATGCTGTGGCTCAGGTGACCCTAGAGTGAGTACTTCCCAGATCATTTTCACTTTATTTGTTGGAATTGCAGAGTGGAGACAGACAAACAAGTCAAAAACATGTAGGGATGAGGCTGCAGAAAGGGAAACCATTATCCTTTGTTTGCAGTCAGCAGTTTCTCTTTTAGTATCTGTATTGTTAATAACAAGTGCAGGCAAGACTAAAACTTACATTCAGTACATTGGCAGCCAGTACTTTGGATCCTTTACGCACAGAACTTAATGCTTGAGTTTGAATAATTGCCAGGCCGTCCTCGTGACATAATAGCAGTTGATTATTTAAGGTTACCGACAAATAAAATATCCCACCCTACTAGTAAATGTATAGGAGAGTCCCCATTGAGGTGTTCCTTCTGATTCCCTCCCCCATCCCACCACGGCCGGCAGGGGAATGAGCAAATGGCTGTGTGGTGCTTAGCTGCTGGCTGGGGTTAAACCACGACAGGTGTACTGGTTTTACACTGGATTAGCTGGTTTTACCGTTGATCTGGACATTACCAAGCGGACAGTCAAGCCCAGTAAGGCGGGGAAATAACAGAAATAACTGAAATAAGCATAGATACAGTTGAAGCCAACAGAAGAGCATCAGCAAACCCACAGCTCTAGGGGACAGGCTCCCTGGCCAAGAATCTTTCTTCTGAATGTGCCCTTGGTTTTTGCATGTGGCTGTGACTGCAGTTGGGGTGACAGTACTCAAATGACTAGGTAAATGCCTCGGGGCTGCTAATTTGTTATGCTTCACCTTTAATTGCCTGCCTTGCTTGTGTAATTACGTCTGTACTTCCCTCCTGCTGCTTACTCAAACTCACCCCAAAGTCTACCTTTCTAACCGGGTTGATTTGAGCTTGGTTTACTGCAGGCTTTATGGCAGAATGGGAAGGATTACACTCTCTCCTTCTTTGGAGAAGGTTGTCGCTCTTCCAACCACATGCAGATTGCCAGTGCACATACAGAATTGGTGCTAAGGATTAGGAATAAAACAAAAAAAATTCCCACACCCCACAGAACCACAGCATTTCTCCTGTCTGCCACAGGGCTTTCTGTGAAGCTCACTGTACAGGGTAGGACATGCTTTGCATGTGATGCAGGTCGGTAACATCTCCAAGGAGTTGTTTTGCCTTACATGCATGGAAGGAGTGCTGGAGTGTATCTGCTCTCACTCAGATTGTATTTGTCCCACTCAAATCACCAATATTTGTCCCTTACACCTGGATTCATCCAATATGTCTTCAGGCATTCATGTGAAAAACCTGAGATAGGGATTAAATTATCTCTAGTGACTGTCTAGGGAGTCAGGGTTCATGGATTTCTACCTAGATGCCTTTTTGGGCGCCTGAGACTCTTACATGCAGTTTCCCAGCCTAGTCCTGCAATTATGCGCCATGTTACTTTGGCTTTTGAGGACTCCACAGTTCCTTACCTACTCATCTGATATGGCAGTGCCCAGAAGCACCAGGCTTTGGGGCTCCATTTAGACTGGTGATCTACAAAAGTTGACGAAGGAAGAGGTCAATCCCCAGCGTGGTCAGAGTCTACGTGGCAGAAAGACCTAACCAGAGGGCAAATAGGAAGAGGAGGGATAGGATGAGGAAGCAATTTAAGAGAAAAGAAAAACGTTGGAGCACTCCCCTCTACAGTGCCGCCTCAGTCTTATAACCAGAGCAAGTTCTGGTAGAAAATGCATCATTTTCTGGTAGAAAATACACAGAATCATAGAAATATTAAGGTTGGAAAAGACCTCTAGGATCATCAAGTCCAACCGTCAACCCAACACTACCATGTCTCCTAAACCATGCCCTGAAGTGCCACGTCTACAGGGTTTTTTAACATTTCCATGGATGGTGACTCCACCACCTCTCTGGGCAGCCTGTTCCAATGCCTGAATGCTCTTTCAGTAAAGAAATTTTTCCTAATCTAAACCTTCCCTAATCTAAACCTCCTCTGAGGCAGCTTGAGGCCATTTCCTCTCGTCCTATCACTAGTAACCTGGGAGAAGAGGCTGACAGCCACATCACTACTGCCTCCTTTCAGGTAGTTGTAGACAGAGATAAGGTCTCCCCTCAGCCTCCTCCAGGCTAAACAACCCCAGTTCCCTCAGCCGCTCCCCATCAGACTTGTTCTCCAGACCCTTCACCAGCTTCGTTGCCCTTCTCTGGACACGCTCCAGCAACTCAATGTCCTTCTTGTAGTGAGGGGCCCAAAACTGAACAGAGTATTCAAGGTGCGGCCTCACCAGTGCCGCACAACATAGATTTGTTGATGTTTGGTTGAATTGGTCATATCAAAGGAGAAAATTAGGCTTCACAAAAGCTTCCAGTTAGTTCCTCTTTAGAATTTTATACAATTTCAAGAGCTCCAAAAGAAATGATCAGAAATTAAGTGCTTTGGTTTGGATCAGAGAAAATGTTGAGTTTAAGCCCAAATTAATGGTTGTTTTTGACAGTAAATTAGAAGTTCACTTACGCATGTAGCTTTAAACAGTCTTAGCATCCCTCTGTGCTGACACAGTCTTAGCATCCCATCCCACTGACAAAACTGTTCCTAACCTCCCATTTTCTTGAGTGCAACATTTCAGATTGTAAAATTGTCTCCTTAATTTGACTTTAAAATTTAAATACTTCCCTATATTTACTCTTTGGTATTCCAGAAATTTCAGAAGTACTCCCCAAAATCTTTTCAGGCTACCCAAAAAGTACTTTAAAAATGTTTTTTTCCGATTGGCAGTGAACCAAGTAATCCATTATCTGTACAGTTCTAGCCAGAAAGGCAAGTTGGTTTAAAAGTCTTTAAATAAGATTATAGCTGCCAGAGATGCTCTGACCCTCACCAACTGCAAGCTGCCTCTTTTTTTTTAAGCTGAAAGGAGACGTTTCATGAATCCATCATTCATTTCAGTTGAAACTGAAAAAAGGTTAAAACCAACTCCAACTGGTTAGTTATCTATGCCAGCAAATAAATCCCCCCTCCAGCTGCCTTGGACAGAGATGCTTGCATGAGTCAGGCTTCGTTCTTGAACAGCTCAGCCTGTGCACCTGTGCGTCACACTGGTAGCTTAGCAAGAAGGCTTGACCTGACCCGGGTCTATTTTGGGGAAAACTGTGGAAGGTTCATTAAAAAGCCTACCAGCCATCCAAATCAAGACTTCTCTCATCCCTCTCAGATACAGTAAAAAAAGGCAAAAGATCAGATTCTCAGCTGTTAAAAAAGGAGAAACCATCATAGTAGCTCAAGAGGAAAGGTATCCCATGTTGAAGACCTGAACCATGTGCTCAGGCTGATGTAAACTGGCAGATTGCCCTTAAAATCAACAAAGTAAGGGAGAGAAATGGCTCCTGGGTGGGCTCGGCTGGGACTCTCATGGGTTCTCCAGAAAATAAACACTGCAACAAGCAAAGTTCTTTAAAGGTTAATATATTGGGGGTTTTGGTTTTATGGAGGTTTTCGGGTTTTTTCTCCCCATAAAAGGGAACAACAAAACATTTTGTACTCTGCAAAAGAGAATTCAGGTTAAATGTTCCTTGTCATTTTTTACAGAGGCAACTGTTCAGTATATTCCAGAGCTGGGACTTGGGGGGATCGCGTGAAAAGATGATCTGAACATCTGAAAGTAGCTTGCTTTCCCCAAATGACATCAGTAAAACATTCTTTACAATTTAGGAGGTTACCTTCAAATACCATCCGAAATGATCTTCCCCAAATTCAAATTGCATAGGAGACAGATGTGGAAATTAGATGGAGAAAGGAGAACCGGATAATTGCTGCCAGAGAAAAAATGTGATTAATGTAAAGAATTCCTAAAATCTACTGAAAAAAATTACCAGCGCTGTAGGATGGGTTGGCTGTAACGCTGACGGGACTGGTGACTGTGGGTGCCCAGCTTGTGTCCTCTTTACAGGACCTGGTTGAGATGGTATATGTTCAGCAATTTTTATAAATCTCCCCCCCCCCCGCCCCCCCCCCCCCCCCGGCATGCAAAGCAAAATCCTGATTACTGCCCTCCTTCTTTCAAACTGATAGCTTGATGCATTTATTCCAGAAAAGAGTAGTATTAGTGACAAATTTCTGAAAGCAAAAGATTAAAAAGCTAAAACCAGTGAATATCGCCCCAAGTCCTGAGCTCTGCCTGCTTACGCAAAGACCTGAAAATGTATGTTTTCAAACAAAGAGTGATTTCTACATTTAGCTCTAATTCTTGCAAAGGGATGAATCACCTTGTGAAAAGTGGAGCCTCACCCTCCACCCCCTCTTTCCAACTGGATATCAGACTTGAAGGCAACCTTTCCAGTGGACCAGACCTGCTCTTTAACTTGTGGACCACCTAGTGACTTTGAGTGTGTCTGGAGCTCTTTCAATCCACTGCAAGAATAACTATACCAGGACAATACTCAAGAATAGATAGATCCATGACATGAGTTTCAGTCTGACCCTTGACTGGACCAATTACTAACCATGTGGACTACATAATTCCACCTTTTGAAAGATCTGTACTCACTGAATCTCAGGACACCCTGTTGCTTGTTATTAGATGAAGAGCTCTGAATATTTGTAATAATATGTGCTGTGTTGCTTTGCATTGTATATTTTTTTTCTTCTAAAATAAAATAAATTATTTATTAAAAGTTATACTGAATGAAGAGCGTTTAAGAGTTCATCTGCTCTAGATGCTTATTTTTAACCTGAAATCTCAGTCCTGAGATTGTGATACTGCGTCTGCTTCTGAACAAATCAGTTCTCATCTCGTAACCAAGTAGGATGGGAATAATCACTAAGAGCAGATGAACTCTTAAAAAAACTTTAAGTCATCATTTCATGCAGAAGTCCCTAGCAAGTGGATTCCTCTCTCTTTAGCGTCTTCTGAAGGTCTTTCAGGTTCTTCTTCTTTCCCCTCATTCAAACTGACAACCAACTAATGCTGTGAGTAGTCCCAGTCTGCATGGGCAATTGTAGAGTTACACCATATGAAGAAGGGTGGTGAAATCTGGCCTGGATGGGAGGTGAAATACAAAATATCTGTGGTAGGTTGACAGCTGCCATCCATGGAGGTTGTTCAGGAAGCTGGCCCTTTTGCTTGCATGACTAACTGCCTGGTGAGGGGGCTTGTATTTTATGTGGCAATCCAGTCCTAGTCTACACTGTTTGACAAACTGGTCCATGGTGTATAAGTAGCTCTGTTTGTAAATAAAATGTTTTAAATATATTTCTTACAACGTGGAGACCGTGAATTCAACCCTTGCAAATGGAGGGTATTGCAGGGAAGGAGATACCATGTTGTCCCTGGCACACTGCAGCTGGGCTTTCATCCAAGACAGTAGGAAGAGAGCAGCATGCGCGCAGGCTGTTTGGGATGAGCCGACACCAATTTTCCCCTTTATTTCCTTGGCTTTTTGGCCACCTTAGGTCAGCCTCTAGTGCTCTGTTGGCAAGTGATTTGAACTCCTGCCTGTTTCCGTTTTAAGCCCTATGTGAATGAAAGAGAAATGAAAAGGGGAGACTTCTTCCTGAAACAAGAATAGAAGTTGTCTCCTTACTGGAGGGTCAAGTATTTTGAAGCAGGGAGACCCCACCGCACGTGGGTGCGCGTAGCTCCACGGCCTTGGGGAGCGCCCATGCTGCTGCCGCAGTGGCGCACACAAAACCCAACCCTGGGGGTCAGATCACTTGCACAACAAGGTGCAGCCTGGATCCTAATCGCAAGTGTTGATTGTCCCCGGGTCTTAGTTGTGCCTTTTCTTGCAGGGGATTGTACATTTCTATTGCAAAACCCCAGTAGATACCCACAACACATCTCTGCGGAGCTGAGCCCAGCGAAATTACCAGTTGGCTGCAATAACATGAGCCAGGCAGCTCTGAACTAGAGCTTGAGAACAGTTGTTTTGCAGCCCTTTGGCACAGAAGCTGATTTTTTCTGTCCCAAAACCAGCTGGTCTGTGCACCCATTTTTGTTTAAAATTGGCTTCTGCCTTACGCCGCTTTAAGTCCTTCGGTGCTGGTTGCATGGGAGCATGCAACGTGCTGTAAGTCATGCTTGAAAAATGGGAATTAAAACTCCTGCATTCTCTAGGCGGTTTTTGGAAAGTGGTGTTTCTGGCTTTGCAACACACGAGGTAGCTTTTGAATAAAGCTGCTGATTTTATACTAGGTGAGCATCTGGCTCAGGAGCTGTTGTCTTCTGGTCCATCTTTGCAGAGGTGAAAGACCCCACGGTAGCTTTTTGCCCTCTCTGACGAGTCCCTGTGCTTTTGGCCAGTGGCTCCATATACGAAAGGATTTGATATTAAAAAAAGATAGACTGGATCCCCTGGTGAGCAGCTAATGGATTGGAACCAGAAACTTCTTTTTCTTCTTTCTGTCTTCAAAATCAATGAGGCGCTCCTCAAGGATATTGAGTTAAGGGGATACTCTAAGGGAAAAGAAAAAAAAAAGCTGTGTAGTGAATAGAGGGTTTTTTTATTAGACTGATGGAGCTGAGCGTGAAACACCAAGACGTACATGCCTTTCTCATAGTTTTGGGCTATTTTTTTCTGCGTAACATGCAAAAATATCAGAAATTATATATCTGTGAAATACATGGTGCTGGATTTTCAAAAGAGCTCAGCTTGCACTTTAGATACCTGATTAAAAAAAAAAGCTGAATTTTCAAAAAGTGCCAGCAGAGCAGCACTCAGCAGGGGGAAGATGGATGTTGGCTCTTTTAAAAATCAGGTCCTATACTGGGTTGTTTTTTGAGGGTTTTTTTGATCTTTGGTGTGAACTTCCAACTGTGCTGTGTACATAAAATAAATTGCATGTAACAATAGCATTACTACATTTTCCTTCATTATTAAGATGGCTTGCTGAACTAGTTTCACAATTCAGTGGAGGCAGAAATGAAAGCATGTCCCCCTGAGAAGGTAGACACCTTTTGCAGATGCTGCAGCCTTTTCTCTGCCAGGTAAGGAGCGTTGCTGATGTGTCTCATTGACCTCTCTTGCTCCGTGCCCCTTACATTGTGATTCCCCTATGCATCGGGAAGATGTATCGCTGAAAAAGGATACGATAATGAAATGAAGTGTTTAGCCTGGAGCAGAAAATCTGGTATTTTCCAAATCAAAAGGCCGAAAGTGTGACAATCCTTGGAGAACAACACATCTAGCTTTTGGCTTTAACCAGCTTAAGTGTTAACGTATCAACCGTACTCAGGATTGCTTTTTATTCAAAGCATTGTTCATCTGTGTAATTTTTGGACATGGATGGTTGGTTGTATTTGCACAAGAGTCTCTGTCCAGAATGTGAAGCTGCTGAGAGAGGTACACCTCCATGGGCAGCTCACACAACATTATGTGAAAGTGTTTTGGTGGTCGTTGCACGTGTTCACCTGCAGTCCAGCATGCAGCCGTGCTGTGAGCTGTAGGCCAGGTGATGGTTGGGCTCCCAGGTGTCACTGGTGATCCCCAGCCCTTGCATGTCCCAGCCCCACCAGTGTGGTTTCCAAAAAGCACCTACGTGTTCAAGGCGCTCGCATCCCGCTGGCTTTCAGTGGAGAGCTTTCTCCTAAAAGAATTGCACACAAGGTGTCAGTAGCTCCAGGATTTGCACATATATTGGCAAGACCATAGAGCCGTACTTTGAAAACATCCTTTATTCAGTCCAGCTGGAGGTAGAAAGCAAGGGGCTGATATTTCTCTAGTGGAAGTCTTCAGACAAAGCACCATGTCTCCTCTAAGTCAAACTGCTTTTCTGACAGTCTGTGTCTTATGTTGGAAACACGGATTCACCTGTCTTGATGTTTCTTCTGAGCTTTTATTCCTACAGTTTCTTTGTTAACACTTTTCCCCCTAGAAAGAAATCCCTACAGTTATGCTCTGCCATAACCCATGGCCTTACCTGACTTTAGATGCATCATTGAATCTGATCACCCAAGGTCCTGCTGTAGTATCTCCAGGGGATGACTTGTCCAACTCCTGTCTTTGGATAGGATAAATTGTCCACTGGAGGTGCCTCTTCCACACCATCAACACGAACCTTGGTGATTATTTTTATCTATACACCTGAATTTTAAAGGGCTGAGCTTCTGAGAAAACAATCTTTCCTCCTAATCCTGCATTTCACATAAAATATCTTACTCTACAGCTCCCCTGTAACGGCAGCACAGTAGACAGACTCAACACAAATGCCTTTGGCTTGTAGAATTCACCCCCCAGAAAAAAATCAAATGTGTGTTTACGGGAAGATTTGCAAAGGCCCAGAGGGGAGCTGCGTTGCCAATTCCTGTTGACTTTAGGGGATCACTGGGGTGGTGGCCATGCTCGAGGCTTTTGCCGTTCAGCTCTCTGTAGGAACTGGCTCTAGGATTGCAATTTCTGTATCTTTGGCTTTGCCTAGTCCGAAGAAGAAGGAAGCGTGGATTGACCTCACTCCTCACTGCTCATATGCGAGATCACATACCAGCCTCTCCCAGGAGAAGAGGAAACTGCAACGCAGGCTTTCTTAAATAGCTTGTCTCTCGAAAATAGGACTTTTCACGCCTAGCAGAGTCCTTGGCCAGAGGTGATACTGACACTTTGCTGTCAGGCTTTTCTCCTTGGCCAGCGAGGTGATCTCAGTCAAATCATGTCACCTCTTCAAGATGCTGCCAGCCGTTAAAAAAAATTTTTTAAAAAGTGGGGAAAATTAAACTTGCCAACTAAACTTGGCTTCAGGAGCCGCCAATGGTAAGAGGTAGGCGCTGGCAGCAACATCGGCGCATGCGGCGCGTGGTGTGCGCGGCGGCGTGTGCCTGAGCGGTCCCTGGAACCAACGTTTGCTTTCTCCCACAGGGATTTGAGGCGGCTGGGAGTGACACTTGTTGGTCACCAGAAGAAGATAATGAACAGCCTTCAAGAGATGAAGGTCCAGTTGGTGAACGGGATGGTGCCATTGTAACTCGGTTTTAAAGTCGCTTCCTCAAGTGGGTCGGTCCTGCACTTTGTACACTAGCCCTGAGATTTATTTTGACTAAAAAAAAAAAAGAAAAGATAAAAAGGGAAATTCCGTGGTTTCTATAACTGAAGGACGTTGGCCTCTGCCGCAGCATTTCTAAAGCAGTGTTTGACTAAAGTTCTCCTTTTCTTCCTATTTGTGTCCTCATTTTCATGAAGTAAATGTAAGATGCATGGAACATGGAAATGAATCTGCTGTACGTGAGGTTAACCCATCTCTTAAGCTTCAGCGACGACGACAAGCCTTGCCACCACACGTGGGATATATATATATAGCACCTTTATATACTGAATTACAGCAGTACATGGTAATACTTCCAAGGACTGACTTGAGTGGAGGAGTTTTGTAGCCGTTCATGGGCTCCCAAAAGCTGCAGTTAACTGAAGTTTAACTTCAAGTCTTACTTGTCTACAGAAGTGTATTGAAGAGCAATATGATTAGATTATTTCTCAATAGATATTTTGTTTTGTAAATTTAAAGAAAAAAAAATGCTGTTACACAGCATTAAGTTATAGAGACTAGTGTATAAACATGTTGCTTGCTCCATGGCAGATACAATACAGGGTGTATATTTTTTTTTCCTCCCTCTGTGTTACCAAGTTCTTCTTGTTTGCTCTTCTGGGAAGATAATACATGGTGAAGATGTATATACTGTACAGTTTGTTACGCATCAGGTACAAGATTGGGGCTCTTTCCTCGGTTTGTTCTTTCTTTCCCCTCTCTTTCACTTTGTTTTCTCTCCCTTTTGTGTTACTGCTGTGCTTTGTATTTTTGCTGCTGTTTGGTTTGAGCAACATATAAAGCCTTCAGGAGTTTCGATTACGTATATGAGGTAGAAGGAGTCTGCTTAAATAGAAGACGTCGCCCCCTCTTCCTTTCTACCACAGGCTGGGGACGTCCAGAAGAAGAAAAGTAAAGCATCTGGTTCTCGGTGACCTCCAGCAGCAACCTGGCTTCAGTTTTCATGTGTATGAGTCCAGCCCAAAGATAGCGTGGGATTGCCTCCTCACCGGTGTTTCAGCCCTGCGGTCATCACCCAGTGCAGCCCTCGCCCCTGTCCCTGGAGCCCAGGAGAGAAACCACAGGTGGTTGTAGCTGGAAGGAAGGGATTTTGCTGTTCCTCTTCTCATTATGGGGGTCACATCCTGGGATGTGGTGTGGAGGCGAGCCTGTGGTCATCCAGCATGGAGATTTTGCAATATTTCCCCCAAAGTGGTGGTGGTGGTGGGATTATTTTGGAAACTGTGCTGTCCCAGGTTGTCTCTCTGGGCATTTTCGGTTTGGGTATGGACCTGGCCACTTTGGGGCAGAGCACAGAGAGGAGGGAAGAGGAGAGCAGCCCAATGTGGTCACAGCAGTGGCATCCTGTGGGTGAGAAGGTCCCATCCAATCAGCGCAGTTAATTTGGTATTCATAGGTTGGACTTTTTTTTGGGGGGGGGAAAGATAAGGATTAAAAAATGGCTCAGTGGATGGCAAGTGTTTGCTGTTTCTGTAGATATATTGCTTCCTTAGAGGTTTGGTAGCATCTTGTAGCATCCTTCCTTGGTGATAACATCGACATATTGACTTGCTGCAGCTCCCTTAGTCCCCAGCACTGCAGAGCCGAGGTCAATGAGCTCATCCAGTGCCGCAAGGAGGCCTGTGTCCTTCACGTCTTGCAGAAGCAGGTGTTGAATGCCACCTTCAGCTGTTTCAAAGGTCTTTCTTCCATTTCCCCCAAGCCTTTGGATGAGATTTGAAACAAAGAATGGTTTCTAAGGGAAAGGTCTACAAGGAGAGGGGTTCTTTTAGCAGCAGGGCTTTGCTTGCTTTCAGCAGGGCTTCTTCAGGCAATATTTGCCTGTTCTGAAATGGCCGTCGCCTCCTCTGCAAGCTGCTGCTGAGCTCCTTGGGAATTGGGAGTATTCAGAGGAGGGAGAGGAGCTGTGATGAGGTTTGACAAATCTTGGTGGTGTGATTTCTCATCCTGTTGTTTCATTTTGGCAGCCACCGGACCACAAAAGAGGAGGGAAGATTCAAGACATAACAATTTTGGTGCGGCAAAGAGATTTGTCATATAATAAATAAGATCATTAGAGCTGTTAGCAGAACAGTCTTGGGATTATTTGTGCCTTCCTGCCTGCAGGACTTAGGAAAATAACCTGTAGGAAGACAGAAACAACTCTTTTTGTCAGGAGGAATTATTCGGTTGCCGCCCACATCCATCGGCCGCACTGAGAGATGCGATTAGTTAATACACAGCACTTTCTGCCCGTCATCTCCGCTTGTTCCTTATCTGTTAGCTCTGCTGGAGGAGTTGGGTTTGGTCTTTTTTCATGGACTTCTAACAGCAAAATCCCCTTTCCAGCATTTGTGGGGTTTTAAAGGCGTATGTGGTATGGCTGGGATGCATACCAGGTGCTGGAGTAACCTTCAAAATTATAAACTAGTGAAAAGCAAACTGTTCTTAAGCCAGACTGCATTTGTAAATAGGGCATTTCTTCTTGGTTCCTCCAATAAATAAATAAATAATCTTTTCTATTTATTTCAAGAGCTGGTCTTGCTACAGATCTTTGTCTCGGAGCAAAAAATAAAATAAAATGGTCTTTTAACAAGTAGGGTCCAAAAGTTACAGCTTCTATGTCCATAAGCAAATTCCAGAGGTTTCCATCCACAAACTGCAAGTACGCTGTATTTTGGGCATGATTGTATATATTGGGGTGCAGCAAAATGAGATGACAGTGATATTTTACTGGCTATGCTCTTAGTAAGGGCTGTAGGTAGATTTCCTGCCTATGGGTAAGTCTGAGCACTTTACTTTTCTAGCTCACTAGTGCTGCAGCTGGTCCAACGAATACTTTTTTCCCCATTAGATTTTGCTGCTCATTGTGAGGAAGGTATTTCAGAAGATGTGGGAGGTGAAAAGGCTCTTTTCGATCTAGTTTTTCATTTTGGGAGAAAGAAGTGTCCCCAGGCATGACTTGCGTAGACTGCCCCCCTTTCATTGTGTAGCTACCATTTGGAACACTTACCTGAGCATAAAAAAGGAAGACTAATTTAAAAGAAAAAAAAAAAGTTTAAAATTTTATTTATTCCTTCTATATGCTAACGGCAAGAACAAAAAAGGTAATTTTTTTTTTTGTCTATTCAGTGTTGAATATAATGTAGGAAGTCCCAGTGGTCAAGAAATTGTGACTACTTGGGCTGCTGTGGTCTTGAAATTAGTTGTTAAGGCATATGTAAGATGCATCAGTAGCAGTCTTAAGAGTAACATTTAGTTTCCAATCCTTTATTGTAATTCCTTAGGACAGGTAGGGCGGGAGCTGGCGCATCCAGCGCTGCCAGAGCCGCAGCATCCATCTCGGCTCCTTGCGTCGGCATTTTAACTCACAGGAGACTGTAGTGTTGCTGTATTTATTCCTCCCCTCCCCCTGCCTCCACCTTGGATGCTCTCTGTGCATTTGGTTTGTGTACATGGGTTTTTTTGTAGTGTAAGATATGAGATTTTCTATTTTTTCATAAAAATAAAAAGCTTTGACTAACAGTGACATCCAGTTGTGGATCACACACATGCGTGCCTCCTCAGCTTTCCAGAAAACGTCAGGAATTTCCCCTTGGAAAGGAAATAAATCATCTTTATTTTTTTTCTCTCCTAAATGCAGATTTGGTGCTAATCTTGTGGTACCTCAGGGAGAGAGAGGCCTCTGGGACGAGGGAGACAGGGAGACCCCACATGAAGGCATCCTACCTTGTTACAGGCTGTTCCCTCTTTCCTCTGTTTTTACCTGGGGAGGAGAGTCTGCTTTGTGGAGCAAAGCACCTGCTGAACCAAGCGAGCCCCAGAGCAGCCCCTCTGCCTTTCCCCAACCCTCAGTAATGTCATTTTTTTGTGATCTTTTTTTTCCCCCCAATAAATTTTCTCTGATTTTTTGCTGGGGGGGACCCCACAAGACAAATGGCTGGCTGGAGCACCCACAACCCTAGCCCCATTATTCCCGTGTGCCATGGATTTGGGGGCAACCTCGTGCTGCAAAGGGGCACGGATCAACCTTGAAGAGAGGTGAGAAAAGCCATAGGTGGGAAAGGCTGAGAGGCAAGGGGGAGAAGGTCAGCCTGGGAAAGGTCTAACGGAGGCAGTGGCGGGGAGCCAGCATCTTCTGGCTCCTGCAAGATGACCACTGCTGGAGGACAAAGGGGAGAGCTGCGGATGAGGATGCTGGTTCTCCCGACGTCACGGGAAGCCACAGCTTATGACACGTGGTGTGCTCGTGCCCTGGCCAGGAAAGGCATGGCAGGCTGGGACAGTGGAGGAACACTGCTTTATGTATTAAAGGGAGCACAAGGTCAATTGGATTAGCAAACTGAGGTTGTCAGCAACTCGGATAAAATCTCTCTGGATTGACGTGCCAGTCCCCACGCACTGTTTTCAGCCCAGGGTTGTCTGCTGCTGGACCACGATGTGACAGATGCTGGGAGGGATTGGGGGGGCTCTGAGGACAGGTGAAAAAACAATATTAACTCATCCCACATAGGCAACACCCTTGATAGCTTCATGGAGGCAGAGAGCCTGCTAAGGGGAAGACACAAAAATGGGGAAACTTCTTTAAAGAAGCTGAAAACGAAATAGCTTTGCAGGTGATGGGGAGGCATTGGACAGCTGAGGCTGGGCTCATGGGGAAAATGGGACGGTTTGCCACTTCTAGCAGCTTCAACACAAAAAAAAAAAAAAAAGGAAGAAGGCAAGCAAAAATCTTGAGGAATAAGGGTGTTTAAGAAGGTCTCCCTGATTTCAGCTGCCATAGAAATAGGGATGGTGCCCTCATGAAGACAAGTCCATGACAGCAGCTGCCTCCTGTCCCTGTTCCTTGGCCAACAGGAACAGGAGAGAGAAGAGGATTAGGATGCAAATGGACAAAACTTGCTACTGCTACCAGTAAAGATGGGAGCTGGCTTCAAACTCCTTCCATAACACTTCATTTTAAGTGAGAACTAAGGAATTAGGCAATTTCCTTGAGCCTTTGTGCCCGCCTTGGTTTGGGATCAGCCCTTACACAAGTTTTGAATCAGGGTTTGTTATTATTATCTGCCACTGGGCTCAGTGTGAGAAGAGGCACTTGCACTCTGTGGCTGCCAGCTAATAAATTTACCCTGCTCAGAAAGGTAAGGTGTTTTATCTGCGAAGCAAGTCCTTGAGCATGTGCCTGACATTTTTTGGGTGGTTCTTCTGCACAGCCTTTGACCGGTGTCTGCCATAAATGCGCAGCTGCAGCTCCAGTCACGAACACACACTCTCGAGGATGCTTAGCAAGCCATGAACAGGATAATATTATTCTCTGTGTGACTCTTGTTTTCAGTAAACCTGAAACAAACTACAAAGCAAGATGATCCCAGTGCTGGTGACGTTGCAGGGCAGTGAAACAGCACCTCTGTCTTATCTTTCCTATCCAGTAACCTGAAAACAGGGCTGGGAGGGCTCTGAAGCCCCACTCCTCTACCAGCCGAGCAGGGTTTGAGCCTGTAGGGCTGGCAGCCCTGGAGGATGCTGCAGACCCAGGGCAGGAGCAGTGGGGAAGCTGCTCCCCATCACCCCGTGAAACCTAGCTGCTGTGCAGAAAGCGATGCAAGATTTATGAAGCCGTGGGGAGGAAGAGCGAGGGACTCTTCATGTATTTTTCATGGGCTGAACTGCATAAATAGCATGCAATGCATAAACTGTGACCAGATACTTCCACAAAACAGGGACCAGCGAGCAGAAGAAGAGATGAAAGAATGAGATAGATTTATTCAAGTCAACAGGGCCTGATGAAAGTCACCCTCGAGTGCATTAAGAGGCAGCCCAAACAGCACAGCCTAATCCCAGGGCGATTCATCTTTGCCAACGCAAGGAGGGAGCTGGACCCTGAGGACTGGAGAAGGGCACAAATCGTAGCTGCTTGGTAAAATGGATGGGTGGGAGGGGAGAGACCGCCTCACCCACAATGCCTCCGGTGCGGTGTGGGACTTGGGGAGACGCTAGGATAAACTACTGCGCCAGCAGCCAGGTCAGTGCAGAAAGTGAACCAGCATCGAGGCATTGCGGAAACAGCTCAAAATGGGGTAAGACAGGAAAAAAAGGGCTGAGCTGGGAAACTCCATACAGAGTTGTAGAGGGGGAGTGGTGCAAAGGTGACAGTCCCCTCAGCAGGTGCAAGGGTGCTTCCAAGTGTGCATTTTTAATAATGCATCTGCTGTCAGAGCTCAAACCTCATGTACATGAAGATGGGTATTGAGGAAGCAATCCCAGGCTGAGATTGGGTAAGAAACAGGAACCAGAGCAGCATGGCCAGCAAAAGGCTTTATTCACTTTGCACCCCTGAGAGCAAACCTGGGTGTGCTTGCAGGTATTGCATGCCATAGGGTCTCTGGGGAAAAAGCCTTGGAGAAATTGGGGTGGGGAAGGAGTGATGCTCGCTGAAGATACCCATTGCTGCTATAACAGGACTTCCATTTGGAGTATTTGGGGCAAGTCCTTTGGGACCCACTGGATTTTGGTGGCTACAGACCCCTGCATTACAGTGACCTTTGATAACCCGTTAATGTATGGCTCATTGTTTTCCTCCCGGAAAGGCCCATGAGCTGGCCATGGAGAAGAACAAGGTGCCCACGTAGAATATTTTCTTACCCTAGCATTTCCTCGCCTCCAGCTGGGGTCAGCTCAGCTACTCGTGGCATCAGCTATTAGTAATATTCAGTAAATAAAGTAAAATAAAAGAAAGAAGGTGCTTTCTTACACTGATGTACTGCCTTGATAACCTATAGCAGCTCTAACCAGGATATTTTTTCACTGCAAAACTCTTTGAGCTCCCCAATAAGCGGCCAACGTATGCATTTGTGCTGATGAAGATGACTTATTTCTCTGAAAGCTTATTTTTTTAACTATGAAAGCAAAAGAAAAAACCTTCTGAGCTGAAAAAAAAGCAGCAAAACTGTGAGATAGGCTGCCAGCATTTTCTTGGTTTGTTCCCAATAAAGGCCATATTTATTACAAGAAAATTGAAATCCTATCGATTTCTCTTCTGAGGCACTGTGTTTCAAGCTTGACATTTAAACATGAAACTCCGGGCTCCAAAGTTTAATCATTTACTCGTTGAGAAATAGAGTGTGTGGGGTTGCTGAGCAAAAGGGTATGCAAGGTAAAAATGATATTTCATTGAGAAAAAAAAAAAAAGGGAAATGATATGTTCATTTAAAAAAGAAGATAGGGAACAACCTTTCCCATCTGGAGGGGAAAATGCTGGTGAAATGGTGTCCTGTGATCCCTTTCCATGAGACATGTAGGAGCTCAGGACCACTGGGCTTGCTAATACCTTTCAAATGGAATAAAATTGATGACTGGACTCAGATATTGTAAAGGAGGGGAAAGGAGAAGTGTGTGGATGGATATGTTGCATGCACATGCAGAAGAACGAGGGGATAAACGCTAATTAAGACAAGGGTTAGGGCACAACTGCTAAATGAATGGCAGCAAATAGCCCGGGAGTGAGACTGGACTGGGCTGAAAAGAGGTGGTTTTGGGCCAGGTGGGGAAGATAAATGGGGTATCAAAGTTTGGCACTGGGAAGCATTTGGCGTCAATTCATGATCCTGGGGAGGTGGATGGGAGGGAGGTGGTGCTGGAGCAGCCCCAGAAGGGACCGCGATCCATCCCACCAGGCAGCTGCCAGCTGCCGAAGCAGGGAGAGGGGATTGAATGGGCATAAAGTGGCCAGGAACATGTGTTCAGCAAGAAACTAGGAGAAATTAAGCAGAGAGGAGCTACGGGCACAGCTTCCATCCTGGCTTGGCCACAGCTTCTGGGCGTGGAAGTTGCTTGCAGACCTAAAGGTTGATCCCTGGTTCCTGGGAGGGGAAGGAGTATGTTTCTTTGGCTTGGAGTCAGTAGTGCTTTTGGAAGTTTTTTGTGTTTCCTGGTGGACAAGCAGGCTTTTGCAGCCAGGGTTTGGGAGCAGCTGGGTGCACATTGAACCTGCACAGGGCCTGGCTCACTCAGCACCTGCTAAAATCTGATTTTGGGTGATTTTTAAGCCGTGAACATGCCCTCATGTGTCCTTCCCTTGGCCTGCCAAGGGGAGAGGGAAGCATGACAGGTGCCTTCACACCCTTGAAGCCCAGTGTTTGGAGAACAGGGCTGCTGAGCCAAAATCACAGGTCTTTTTGTAGCAGCAACTTCTCCTACTCAACAGAAAACAATTAAAATAAAATAAAATAAAATAAAATAAAATAAAATAAAATAAAATAAAATAAAATAAAATAAAATAAAAATAAAATAGTAAATCTGTGTGGGGAAAGGCTAGTAGTGGCTCTGGCAGAGGCAAGGTTGTGATGCCCCTCGGGAGGGCAGTGCAGGGGTGCAGCATGCCAAATCAATGTGAGTAGTTGACTTCAGGGTACAGAAATCAGCCCTGCAATAACTTTATTCCTCTCCCAGCCCTAACTAAGAGCTGTGGGTCATTGGGCTGCCCTCCCATTTTATGCAGCAGACAGAGAGACACCAAACCCTTGGCCCCTGCACTTTGCATTCTGGGGGAGGGGCTCCAGCCAGAGGCAGAGCCCTCATCCACTATCCATCCCTCCCGAATGTCCTGAAATCAGGTGATTTCTTCATCGGGGAAGGCAATTAACATTCAGGTGCTGCTGTTAGCATAATCAGAGGGGCAAAAGGCTGACAATGATAGCTGCAAAGCCAGGGCCCAGGTCAGAAAAGTAATGGAGAAATAAATTACAACAAGAGAGCTGTATTTTTCAAAGACCACATTCTGATGTGGTCTTTAGCCACATCAGGTATGGGGGCAGAAAAAAGCCCTGCCTCCTGCTAGTTTATCATCCATGCTCCGATGCTCCTCATGGCCATGGCCGATAAGCAGCTTGGCTTCTCCAGCACCGGTAGCATCCCTGCAGTGAGTGACTGAGACTCTGGGTACCGCCCAGGAAGGCTGAGTCCCCTCGGCACCACATCCTAGTTGTTGAAAGCCAGACCTTGCCCTTAAAAAAAAAAAAAATTCAGCTTATTGCGGGTGCCTTTGTGGGTGTTGCTGCTGGGGTTTGTGATGGGGGGATTTAAGGGCCCCAGGGTTTTGCAAAGTGCTGGCTGGGGATGTGCACACCCCAAAACTGCTGAAAAGGGGGGGGGAAATAAAGCTGGAGCCTGATGGCTTGAAGCAGAGTTGGGTGTAAAAATAAGACTTAAAAAAAAGGGCTTATCATCCTAGTGACCGCGCCATCCTTGTAAATATGGAAAGCCTGAGTACAGCTGAGTTTAGGGAAAGGAAGAACCAGGTTGTGGCCCTTTCCTTGCAGCCATGGTGCTGCAGCAGGAGGCTGTGCACCATGGCACAGCTCCCTTTGAAATCAGGCTCCCCTCGAGCCAAAACTGAAATCAAACCAAAAAACAGGCAAGAAAGGCAAAAGGCCCATTTTCTTAAAGAAAAAACACCAGGAAGCTGAGCAGAAAGCTGAAATGCCTCCATCAGCGATGGCATTATACGGGCATCTGTTCCCTGGACATGGCAGGGGACAGTTATCCCTGTGTAATCTCTTTTTTTTTTTTGCCAATGTTATTTCCTATTCAAAGGGATGAGTTTTCTTATTTTCTAAAAGAAAGAGGAAAGGGACAGTATCTCTGCTCTAGGTTATTTTTTATGCTGTGGAAGCATCCCACTGATGAAGCTGTGAGTTTGCCGGAGCTGATAAATCAGGAGTTGAATGGAATATGGGTGTTTTTTCATTCCCCTAGCCCTGTGATTTGATTTTATTTTAGCCTTAATTGAAGCTGACTGTTGCCAAAGCCCTTTTATATTCCTCAGGAAGGTTTACCATAGGGCACTGCAACCTCCCCAGCTTTGACAAGTGACGGCATGGAGGGAGGCTGTAAAAATATATAAGAGACTATAAATATATATAAGAGACTATAAATATATATATAAGAAGAATATATTAAAAACATAAAAATACATTAAAATATATGTATATAGTACAGCCTTTATAAAATCAAAGTTAAAGGTCCAGAAATGTGATCTTGTGCTTCCCCGAAACAAGGGAAAGCAAGATCAGCTCTCCAGGCCTGCCACACTGAGGACTTAGGTCTGTGTATGTATCTGAGCAATGCAGAAAGGGAGCTGAACTTGCACTAATAAGCAGCTCCTCAATACGCCTTGATGAGTGAATGTATTCAGCGCCTATAGAGAGCACAGTGTTTGCTGCGGCGAGAATGGCAGATGATTCCCCTCCTGTGAATTTGCCTAAGTACAGAATAAACATCTATTTTCTTTCTGCTTTCCCCTTTTTTTCTAAAGCCCAGCTGTCTGTTAATGCATATAATGATGGTCTCGCCAGGGACCAAAACCTGAATTTCCATTCATATGCAAAAATAATAAGTGACAAACTTTAGATTTGGCCCAAATAACAGCGTGCTCTTCTCCCAATGAAGGAAATTCCAGCTTGCCGTGTTTTTCCTGCCCAGTGCATGCCAGATGTCTTTTTAAAAAAAAGGGGATGTTTGTTGCTGCTGATTATTCCTCTGTGCGGAGCCAGAGCCGGCGGCAAGGGAAGGATGCCGCTGGCATCCCCATAGCATGCTGCCTCCACGCGGGAGTTTGGTGCAAGGGAAAGTGGGGGGGGGAGTGGAGGGAGTGGGGGGGGGGGGGGGGGGGGGGGGTGCGTGGATGTGGACTCATCGTGCTCACATGGGCATGTTGCGTTGACCACCAAACCTCTCGTGAATGTCTGATGGTGACCTTGCGAAAGGCAGCAGCCGCGTCACGATTGGATGCATTTAGGGAGCCCTCAGAGGCTTACAGAGCTTTGCCTTTTTCTTGTGGCCGTGGCCTGAGCAGTGTGTGTAAAGGGAGTGAGGCGATGCTGTGCAGTCCAGCTATGGGGGATATAACCTGGCCATCAGGGAAGATTAAAGTAGCTTGAAAAAGTGGAACAGCAGCCCCCCGCCCCCACCAGCACTGCAGGGCGAGCAGTGCCCTGCCCGTGCTGCCTGGGCGATAGCAGTTCTTCCTCCGGCACCTTACAGACAGTGGGAGAGAGCGGGAGCAGGGAAAAGGGCTGAATATGACAGCAAAGGCACTGAGGCAACTGGGAAAATCAGCTAGTTGTGCAAAGCCAGCTGCTGGGTACTCTCTTTCAGGCAGCCCACTCAGTGCTTGCATGTTGGTCAGTGCCAGCGCTGACGCCCTGCCTCAAGCCACTCTCTGAGAGCCTGCGAAATGTTCATACTAAGGAAAGCAGAGGCTTAGGCAGCTCCTTTTAGGCTTCACCAAACCATTTTGCTTTTAAAGGAAGCTATCTGGCATGGTAAGAGAGCGTGCGCTGAGCAGAAAGAGGTGGGTGATGCTTTGCAGTGAACCTTTGCTGGCGGCAAAGCACTAGAGCAAGGGCTAAGGCTCATTCCTAGGGGATGGGGCTGATAAAATTTTGGGGAGAAATAGCTATAAACAGCCAGTTTGTTATTGGGGGGGGAAAAACCAAACCCCCCGGTTATTCCTCCTTTGGGAGGCTCAGGCATCACCACAGAGTTACTTCAGGGGGCTGGGCAGGCTGTGTGTGGTGGGCAAGGCATTTTTCAGGCTGGATACCTGCCTTGGGACTGTGTGCTTCAGCAAGAGGAAGTGATTTCGAGGAAGGCAGGCAAATGCAGGGCTTTTTCTTTTTTTCCCATGGAAGATGAAGGGTCAGGAGAATATTTCTTCCCCACTGTCTCAAGATGAATGGGGGCTTCGCGGCGATGAGGCAGCGGCGGTCTGTTAAGAGACTGGGGGATTTGGGCTGGCAGGGGTTTTATGCTGAGCCTCACAGCTGGTGCAGGTGCATTTCCAGCCATAAGAAGTAATAACAGTCCCGGTGGAAACATTCAGCTGCGGTAAAAGCAGACGGAAATCTATTATCCATGTGAATGCAATGTCAATGTTTACAGAGGGAGGTCAAAGAAGAGAGCTCTGCTCGGGAAATGTCAGCTCCGGAGGAGGCGGAGGAAGAGGCATTAGCAGCATTTGCATTCGTGATAGAGCAATCCCTGCAAGGCTGGGGAATATTGAGGAGGTTTGGTGCCTTCCAGCCCTCTTCACCCCTTCTTTTTGCACCACTGCAGGGTCAACCGCAGCAGTTTTGGGCACCTCTGCATTGCCTGGAAGTGATGCTGGCTGCTTCCTCCGCGCTAGAGATGCAAGTGTGGATGCAGTTGGCTTTCCTTGTCTGCTGTTAACAGAGGCTTTTGCAGAGAAGGAAAGACAAGGGGGTGCAAAAGGGCCAGAAATATGGTACGAAGCAAAGCACGCAGGGTCCAAAAAAGCCCCCGGGTAAAGCCAGGCCAGCAGCCACTGCTGAAAGACTGCTGGTGGGTAGGCGATGGTAGAGAATCCCTCATGCAGAGGCTTCCTGGCAGCAGAGGGGACAGGAGCCAGAAACCCCTAGGTTTTTTTATACGGCTGTCTTTTTTGTAAAACTTTGTAAAGTCTCACAAAACACCAGCTCCATGCAGCCAGGCAGGAGCCATGTTTTACCTGGACCAGCTGAGGAGAGCTCTGCTATAAATTGTATTGCTATAAATTGTATTGCTAGATATCAAGACAAGAAATTACCAAATTGTCATGACTTTTCCTCCGGGGTGGCGGCGGGATTATGGATTTAGCTAAAGGAGCTAAGATTATTTTGCTGCAAGCTTATTGCTTAGGGTGGAATGTGCTTGAGATGGGTTTAATCCCCACTGCTCAGTGTTGTTAGTACTTATTAGTGGTAGCACAGGACTTGCCGGGTCCTTATAAATGAAGACCAAGGCTGCTTTGTGTGAGCATGGATGGTTCCTGCTTGGGAGAAGTTGTAGCCATGGCAGGGACAGGCAGCAGAAGCACGGGCAAGGGCGCAGCCTCAGAAACAGTTTTTTGCCCCTGTATCCAGCTGCCACCCACAGATATTGCCCACAGGAATGGCAGGATCCACAGGTGATGCTCCCAGGTGTCAGAGAGCAGGGGAACATCACTGTCCCACAGAGTAGGTATCCAGCCCTGTGGCTGCTGGGAGGGAGTGGGTGTTTCCCCCAGGAGTATTTTTAACCCTGGGAAGGAGGCTCCTGTTATCCCAGAAAAGCTGAAAAACTCCCATGTGTTTCTCAAGTGGAAGAAATGCCTCTTGCCAAGGAGTGAGTTCCTTCCTCCATTCTTAGGCTGACTTTTTGCCTGTAATTCTATTTACACTCAATGAAAACTTCAGGTGGCCTGGGAGGATGTGGGATGTGCCAAGCTGTGATTTTTAATCAGCGCCCAGTGGGCAGCAATACATAAACGTCATGGCCAAATGGGTGGGAAACCAACCAGAGACAGTGATGTAAAGGGGCAGCAGAAACCTCCTTCTGCTTACCTGCACACCGGGTGCTGTGCCTACGTTGGGCTGGACCCAAAGGCAGGAGAGTTGGGAAGCTGAGGGGGTTGAACGTGGGCAAACCTCTGCTGGAGCACTGCCTTCAGGGGACGGGGCAGCCCTGCAGGGTGCAGAGCATCCCCTGGCTCTGTCCCATGTCCCTGGGGTAGCAAAGGACACCTCTGAGGCATGGAGAAAGTAATTTCAAGTTTTCCAGCTCCTTCCAGATTAAAGTTTATTGTATTGGGGGGATATTTTGGAGCTGTTTCTTTGCTGGCCATTTTGCACATAGCAGTTTTATTAATAAAACAAAATTGGCAGCAATCTTTGGCAGGTTTCTGCCACTTGGTATTTAGAGCCAGATGATACGGATTTATTCTGCACAGGATCTCATGATTTGCTCTCTCTGCGGTGTTAGTCAGCTGTAATTGAGTTGATATTAACACCAATTAGAAAAAAATAACACACTATGTTGCTAACACCTGAGCGCAGAGAAGGATATCACTATGGGGGGGGCGGGGGAGCAGAGATTTTTTGCAGCCAGCAGAATAGCCAGCATTGTCTCTGTAAAAATTAAGCCCCATTAACCATGCCCCTCGTTTCTACAGGGTCTGCAGATGCCGCCCCCCAGCTCGCCCCAGCTCCCCGGCAAGAGCAAAGTTTCTTTACGTCTCGTAATTCCCATGCCCATCTCGGACTTCCACGCCCGCCCCGCTCCCACGAGCGTCCTCCTGCTGCCGCCGGGGGGGGCGCCGCGCTCCGCGGTGCCACTCCCGTCCGCCAGGGGGCGCCACTGTGCCGGGCAGGAGCGAAGCGGCCCCGAGGCTTCAACACCCCCCGCGGCCGCCAGGGGGCGCCGCCGCCGCGGGAGCGGGCCCGGGCCCGGCGGGGGGTCCCGGCTCCGGGCGGGCCGGGGGAAACTGGGACAAAACCGGGGAAAAGTGGGTCAAACCGGGGACGCCTCCCCCCTCCTCCCCCCGCTCTCCGGCTCCGGTGCCGGGCACCGGCCGCTGCCCCTTCGGTGCCGCCTGAAGCTCAGGCCCAGGCCCTGCCCCTCCCCACGGGCGGTGCCGTGCTGCCCCCTCCCCTCGGTGCGGGACCCCCCGCGGGGGCCCGGCGGGTTTCGGCACCCACCCCCTGGGCCCCCTCTCGGGGGGCGGCAGCTGCAGCCCGGCCTTTGGGGCCGGGGGTCCCCGACAGCTCCCGGTTCCCACCACGGGATGAGCCCCAGCTCCATCAGCTCCCGGTGCCGGCTCCCGGCCGTGCGCCCTGGGGGAGGAGGGGGCCCGGCGGGGGGCTGGGGGTCTCCCGGGGTGGCCGGTGACCCCTCCTGCCGCCGGGCTCCCTCCGCCCAGCTGGTTTCTTCTCCCCAGCTCTTTCCCGGAGCAGCTGCCGGAGCCGGGGAGAGCTGGAACCAGCGCGTGTGGGAGCTGCCGCTGGGGAGCGCTGGGGTTCGCTGGGGTTCAGCCCCTCGGCCCTGCCCAGCACCACCCTCGCAGGGGCTGCCCGAGGGCCGGGGCCGGCAGCATCCCGGGATCGGCCCCGGCTCCCGCGGCCCCACCGGTGACACGGCGAAGCCGGGCTGGCCGCGCACGGGCACCCACGGCCGCCCTGGTGCCGCGGCCGCTCGGGAGGTGCCGGTGGCCGTGCCGAGGCCTGGGAAGGCTCATCCCGGCGCCGGGGCGGGGAGGACGTGCCCGGTGAGGGACCCCGGTGGGGGGGACCGGCTGTGCCAGCGGGGCCGGGGGATCTCCGGTGCCGCAGGAGGGGCCGGGTCCCCGCAGGGTCCCGGGGATGGAGGCGCGGGCGGCGTCAGCGTTCCCCAGGAGCCCGCCTCTCACCCCAAAAACGCAGGGCTTGGGCTCCGTTTCCAAGCCTGGGCAACGCCCGACTCGTTCCGTGCTGCCGAGCCCCAAAACCGGCCCCAGGAGCCGGGTCTCGATCTCCACACACACCCGGGCGAGCTCCGACTCGCCCCAGCCCCGCCGGTGGTGCGGGGCCGGCAGCCCCGCGCGGTGCCCGCGAACCGGCCGGGGGGACCTGCGGGGGCGATGGGCTCCTGCCCTCCGGGCTTTACTCCCCGTCGCCCCGAGCCCCGCCCGCTCCTCCGCGGAGCTACCGTGAGTCCCCCCGGCCGCGGCCCCGCACGCCCAGCGCAGCCGGTCCCCGGCCTCACCTGCGCCCCACCGGGGCACCCCGCACCGGGCCGCTGCCGGGCCGCTCGGCCCCGCCCCGCGCAGGCGCCCCGAGGCCCCGCCCCCCTCGCGCCGCGCCCTGCCCCGCGCCCCCCCCCCCTACTGCGGTTCCAGCACGCGTCGTCCGCGACGCGGGGCCTCAGCCCCGGCCCGGCCCAGGGGCTGCTGCTGGGGCTGGGCCTGGCGGGGGCCGGGCTGGGCCCTGCCGGGGCGTCCCGGGCGGGGCCGGGGGGGAGCGGGAGTGGTCGTGGCTCGGCGGGGCCAGGGGTCGGTGTCACGGAGCCGACGCCGCCGGCTCAGCTCAGGCACCGGGTAAAGGCTGGGAACCGCCGGCGGCGCTGGGGCTTCCCCGGCACCGCCTGCCCGGGCACCGCCTGCCCGGGACCCGCACGGCGGCCCGATCCGGGGTACCGAGCCCGTGAGCACCGGCCGGGGGACGTCCAGGGGCGGAGAAGGGGCGCCTGGGGTCCGAAGGCACCTTCTACCCCCAGGCCCTCCCTGGAGGCCGGCAACAGCCGGGGGGGCCGCGGAGCTGGGGCTCGGCTGCCAAGCCCCGGAGCAGCAGCGCAGACCCGGCTCCTAGCCCCAAAGCGCAGGACTTGATCTCTGCTTCTGAGCCCAACACAGGACTTAGTCTCTGTTTTCCAAGCCCCAAAATTGGCCAAATGAGTCTTGTTTCAAGCCCCCACAGCACAGGACTTAGTCTTTCTTTTTCAATCCCTAAAACTGGCCAAATAAGCGCTAAAAAATGCAGGATTTACTGTTTCTGAGCCCAAAAATTGCCTGAATGGGCCTGATTTCAAGAACTCAAAATGCAGGACATTCTTAGTCTCAGAGCTCCAAAATTGGTCACCTGAGCATGGTTGCAAACTCCAAAAATGTGGGACACCAGTCTCCATTTTCAAACCCTAAAACTGATGAGCCGGCTTCCAACAATGCAGGACTTTTAGTCTCAGTTTCTAAGTCCTAGACCCGGTCAAATGGTTTCAAGCCCCCGAAGTGCAGGACTCAAGTTTCCGTTTCTGAGCCTCAGTCTGTTCAAGGGGCAAAGGCGTACAGCTCAGCCTCACCCCAGTGCCCTGTTTCTGAGACTTAAAACCCACATGACTTGGTCTCAGTTTCCAAGCCCAGCCCTGGATCCTGCAGCAGCCTCAGCCGCTGTCAGGGCCTGGAAATGCAGGACACAGTCTCTAAGGCCCCAGCCCAGTGAGGTGAGCCCAGCTTTGAACTGCAAAGCCCCTTGGCTCTGTCTCTGCTCCCCAAACCCCAGGAGTCACTTTCCCTTTGCAGCCCCCTGAGCTTATTCTCCAGTCACACCAGCCCAGGTCTTGCTGGTCTGTGGGGTCTCCACACCCGCTTGCCCCCGAGCGACAGGACAGCCCTGCCCAGAGCTACGATGAGTCTCCACAGCCCCTCCCTCAGGGAAATGCTGCCAGGGACAGGAGCTGGGAGGCTGCCTGTCCCAGCTCTGTCCCCTGGATACTGCGGGATGGGGGCCAGAGGCGACAGCACCCAGGGGACCCCCATGGCCCAAAACTGCAGCATTTTCCCACCCTCCATCACTTGAGTTTGTCCCTGGTCCTCGAATAGTTTCCAACGATGACCTCTGCATGCCCAGTCGAGGACTCCGGCCCCTTTGGTTCCCCGCACTGGGGACCCGAGGGGATGTAGTCTCACAGGGGCACCTGGGTCTCAGCTTCCCTCTGCTTTTGTGCCCAATTCCATCCGAAAAGGAGGCTTCTGAGGATATTCAGCCCCTGCCTGTGCGGGTCCTCCCCTCCTCTCCGCCACAGCCTTTTGCTCCCTTTCTCCAGCCAGGACACAACCCTGCAGGAAACAGAGACCTCAAATGCATTCCGGTCCCAATCCCGTCATGACCACAAAAATGCTACCGTGCACAGTGTGTTCACTGTCCACAAAGCCTCACTTGCACCTGGGAACCACCCCTGCCACTTGGCCACCTACAGGGGTGTCCTGTCACTCCCCCCCTTAGCTCTCAGGCACATCTGCCCTCCAAAAGCAGAACCCCAGGGCTGGCTCTGCTGATGCTCATGGGGATGGGATGGCTGGGCAGGATTTTCCTGTCTGCTGCTGTTTTGCCAGCTGGGATTGAGACACCACAGCAAAGTCTGCAGCGACACAACTGGAAAATGTGAGTGTCCGTAGCAGAGGACAGACCCTACCTGGGATGCTCCAGCACCCACAAGTACCCTGAGCACCCAGCCATCCTGCACCCCTCTGCTGCTCCCTGCACACCCCCAGTGCTGGGGATGGCAGAGGAGGAGCCCTGCCACTGGCAGCCTTCCCCCAAGCTGCACCAAGGGACCACAACACCACCTCTCTTCACCTGCCATCCCATGGGCTGCTCGCACCTACCACCTCAGCACAGTGCCACCAGCTCTTTGGCAGAAGTGGCGTGAATGGCGACAGTGTTGGCCAAGTCAGCTTTGGTGGCCCCCATTTTGAAGGCCATGGCAGAACCCCACAGTATTTTGTCAGAGCCCAGCCCTTGCATGTGCAATTGTGCCACCTTTGGGGAAGAAGCAAGAGGCTGGATGGGACCCAGCACTAGCGAAATCCGGGCTAAACACCGGGCTTGGTGCTGGGGAGCTGGATCCCAGCCCAAGACCCAGAGTGAACAGGTCAAATCAGACCACACGGGACAAGAGGACAGCTGCTGTGGCAGGAGGAAGCCAAGCCACCCCCTTGCAGCCCTATTTGTCCCCCTGGTCCTCTCCACGCACCTTCTTCTCCTCACCAGCACACACCAGCTTCATGACACACATAGACATCCTTTGGGTGACAGCATGGCATGAGAGGGTAAAGGACATGCTGTAGATCTTCACGTTCTCCCTCCTGTGCATGGCCATGGCTTCATCTGCAGCAGAAGACATGACACAGCAGACAGGGGATGTACTGTAAAACAGGGACTTTAAGCACATTTTGCAAGGCTCAGACTGCTGCTGGAGAACAGATCACTTCCTTAAGTATCAGACCAGCACCTCTGAGCCACCAAGTCCGAAGCATCTTCCCCTGTGTTGCTGCCTGCTCCATGCCCTGCCTCCCCCCACCTTTGGGGAGATCCATGGTGCTGATGGGTGGGTGGATGAAGATGACGGTGGGGGTGTCACAGTAGCCCAGCCAGGAGTCTTGCTTGCCCTCAAAGAGCCTGTGCACCAGCTTTCTGTGGGGAAGGACAGGGAGCCTGAGGCACAGCAAAACACAGGGGCTGCGCAGGGGGGCACAGCTGTGGTACCTGGGGTGAGGAGGGCTCTTGCACAGATATCCTTGACCATGTAAACCCCTCCTGGTGTTATTCTGCTACTTACTCACTACCATGTGGCCCTTGGCATCCACCTGCATGTCCTGTGTGGGAAATGGCAGCTGCCTTGGCACCTGCCCTGGCTGAGACATGCTACCAGCGGTGCCCGGGGGAGCCTGTGCTGGGCACAGCAGCAGCTGCCATGTTCCCAGCTGTGGTAGCATGGCAGGAATACCCTCCCATAGCAGGCTGTGGAGACCCCCCAGGACCCCCGGAGACCTGTGGGACTCCTGGAGACCCTGCCCATTGGTTACTGGTAGTGTGACCATCCGGTGACTGGTCCCCACCACAAGGAATGTGACGCCTGTGGCGGTGCTTGCAACAGGCAATGCCAGCCACACTGCAGGGCCAGGGATGCTGCCAAAGCTGTGGCCCAGCAAGCGGTACTCAAAACCCTGCTTTTCAGTCCAGTCCTGCCTCTCCAGGAGGGATGGGACAAGCCTCAGGGCTGCTCTGCGTGCCCATACCTGCATGTGTCCACATGTTCACCCCAGTGTTCTCCAGCTCCTGGGTCAGTTCAAGCTGATCATTGATTGAAGGTTCTCAGGGCCTTCAGCTGTCCCTCAACAGGGAGGACTTGGAACCCAGCATGGAAAGGATCCCTGCAATTTCCACCACCACATACCGATGTGCGTACCCATGCACCAACAACAGCACTGCGCCTGTGGAGAAGCGGCGATACTGTGCAGGCATGCGGAGCAGAGGGAGGTGGCAACAGCGCAGGCAAGGAGTCACAGATGCCTCTGCTGGGCTCGCATCAGCCAGCTCAAGTGCTGTGCTTGCCCAGAGGTCAGTCTGGATTAAGGGTGTGTGAATGTCTGCAAGATGGGGGGTGAAGGGCTTCATTGGGAGCGCTTAGTTTTGCTCCAGGTCTGTGAGGAGGTCAGCTGTTACATGGAAGGTGTGCCAGATTAGAAATGCCCAATGTGATTATTTCACTATGACTCTTACGCCATTTAACCCTTAATGGATAAGAGGCTGACATTACAATTCATGTTTTCATGTAGCAGCAAGTGAGCATTGAAATGAGACAGCTAAAAAGAAAAAAGCAAAAACACTGAGGGCTTTTTCCCCCAGATCGCTATTACCACCCAGCTGGTGGATGCTCTGCAAAGGAAGCTAGGGACATCTTTTTGAATGCTTTGGCCAACCCTAATCCATGAGGATCTCTTCATGCCCGTGGTATGACATTTCAGTCTCTGTATGAACCATTCTATGATTCTGTATCAAGCATGAATTATTCCATCCTCAGAAGTTGTTTTCTGCCAGTCCTTGCAGCTACAGCAAATGCTTCCCATAGGTCAGCCCTGAGATAATATCTGTAGCTGTACGCTTCTACGGGAGAACTTATCTTGGGCTGCATAGCTCCGGGACACAGGGCTCTACGCACCCTGGGGACAGAGATGCACAGACACCAATATGATGGATACAAAATGTCCGTCTATTTATCTGCGTCACACGCTTATATAGCTCTTGCCCTTCCTGTTCCTGCCACTCCTATGGGGAGGAGCCTATCTTTCCGTCACATCCCGTGATCTTCCGGTCGCCGGTCCCTGTCTATTCCCCTACAAATATCTTACACCCTTTAGCCCTTATTATTATCTCAGGGAGGGAATGTTTTCCACTCTGGTGTGCTCTAAGGAGTCCTCTGACTATAAACAGGCAATGGGCAAGGGATGTGTCTCAGAAGACAGAGCAAAAGCTGCAGGTACAAAAAGTTCATTTAACACATAACCATTTTTGCTAAGAATTTTAAGAACTAAGATATAAATAGGTCGCTTTGTTCTGCACAGTCCTGCAGAATTATTTCCCAGAAACAGGCAGAGGAATTGACTTGACTAAACCTGATAGTTGACAACTCTGCTTGGGAACCAAGATGAGCATTCCTGTTGCCACCAGCTTGGATTTGGGCTGAGGATCTCCCTTCTGCCTCTCTCTTCCCACTGTGAGACACCTTCAGAGCCAGGAGGGCTTTTGTCTTTGCAAGCCTGCTCTGTCTTTGGGATGACATATTAGCTCCATTTTTTCCAGATTGGGTGCTGAAGTGACAAGCAGGATTAAGTATGAAGACTGTGAAACCACAGGAGGGGAAAAAGTCCATCTAAGTAGTGATCTCTCCTGGTAAAGGCAGGGTAACTCCCAGTGTAGTGGGTTGAGTACTCATTGTCTAAGTGATGGCAGTTTCATACTTAGAAGACTGACACTTCACAGACAACAGTATAAAATATTTGAAGTGTTGACCCTACAGTCCTATAAAACTGGGAGATGGGCATTCAGGTAATATGGAATCGCTTCTAGTTTGGGGTCATTTCTTATATCAAAACTAATGGATAATTGCACACAGAAGGGATTTTAAGTCAGTCTCTCCTGGTTCTGTTTGGTTCTGTAAATCACAGCAGCGTAGGCTCTGCAACCTAATGCTACAAAACAGAGAACTAAATACTCTCATAACTGTTATTTTAGGGCTGTATGAGCCACATGCAAAGAAACTCAAACAAGCTCTCATGTGAGAAGCTGTACAAATTCCAAAATAAGAAGGTATCTTGCTCCAGGAAATATATGTGTGATTGAATGGCTTTTTAGCTCTTAAATGAACACGGGCTGTGGATCTCAGCTATCAGTTTGAACAGAGTACCTTAAATCCTGAGGGCATCACCTTTACAATGCAATCTGTTTGTTATTTTAGGTTTTCTTAACTAAGATTTAATAGGAAATAAAATAAAATGAAATTAAAGTTTATTAAATGGGATGTTTTCTCAACTGGTCAAAAGGTGTCTCCCCGTGACACAGTTCAGAGGTCTGCACTGCTTTTTTCTTTTTTCCCCAGCTGAGAATTATGCCTATTTTATCCATTTGAAAACAAAAATATCTATACTTAGATAACAGAAATGTGCATTTGTGTGCAGGCAGACACATACATCTACACATGAATAAATGCATACAGGCATATACATGAATATAACAAATATAAACCCCAGTTTTCTAACAGATTATTGAAAACTTTTTGAAAGGTCTAAGCAGCTGAGAACCTGACCCTGGAAAGCGGCTCCATGGACACAATCTCTGCTCTTTTTGCAGTAACTGGACTTCTCAGCCGTTTCTCAGATTTTTCCTTCTCTTCTACTTTCATCTGGCAGTAGCAAGAGAAAGGTGACTTCAAAAGTAGAGTATGTGACAGACCCACTCTACCTGCAAATCCCAACATCCTCCTCCCTGTCTGAGCCCATCACCAAACAGAAAGACCTCAGCTGCTTTCTTAGAGTACTCTGTTCACTCACACATCTTGTGGAAGGGCATAAAAGCATCCCTACTTCAAAATATCTGCTTCTGTGTACCTCGTGGACAGCTTAGCTCCAGGTTTCTCTTTAGAGAGCCTTTGTGTATCTTTTTGCTCTTCCTTTATATGAAGTTACAAAGGGGCTGTGTATCAAAAAGGCCCATTTTCTTTCACTCCTTATCTAGTCTTATAGTCACTGACCATATCCAGCTTTGAATCAGCCTCTGCTCCTCACTGTTTGCCTGCACTTACTGTCTTGCTCCTGGCAGAGGGGATGGAGGGCCTTACTCTTCAGTGTTCAACCACACCAGCAGCTCTTCCAGGGGAAAACGATGATCAACCACCGATTTTCCCCACTGCTGGAACAGACCGGTTGCATGGGCCATCAGAGGGAATCACATCAACATCTTGTTTTCTGTGCATCACAAGAACCAGCAAGGAAGCGAAGGGGTTTCATGGGGTCTGCCAGAGCATCCCTGCTGCGGTCCTCTGCATCCTCCACCAGATGCACTGCTCTGATGCAAGGCTTAATGCAGAGATAATCAGACCTGAACTCTTGGGGGTCCGATGCAATTCCTCGGTCTCAACTCATGGTGCCAGCTGAAGATGTTATTGGCCCCAAAATCTGTCCAGTCTTTCCAGGGAAGTTGTTACATTCAACAGGAATGGCAGAGTATGACAGGTATCCATGTCCTTAGCTCCCAGTTCAAGTCTACCTTCACTGGGAGTTCAAGCTGTGATACAGTGGAGCAGCTAAGATGTAGATTCCCCTCTGCTGAGGCTCTCGTGAGAACATCTGTCAAAGCCCCTACTTGCTGGAACCTGATTTACTTGTGGAAGCTGGGGATTAACAATACCATTTCAAAGCTTTCCTCTTTACTCAGCCTAAAATCATGTCTACAGTAAAATTTCTCTCCAGTCCATGGTCATGTAGCAGTCTTCAGAGAAATGTTCATATGTCCTCCCCTAAATTTAGGTCTTTACACTGCTAACTTGGTCCTAAATGGTGCTTCAGATGCCCAGATTCCACTGAAAGCAATAACAGAAATGAATACTTAAATGCCTACTGGAAAAAAATTAGTGTAATGAATGCATAAAACTGCTGGAGAACTCAAGGAGCAATTTTTGTTTCATATCCTAACTGGATTCTAGGGATCTTCTGTTGGAGATGCCAATTACTGATTTTCCTAGTAGCTTAGAAGAGCTTGGCCAGCTTTGAATTCAGCCTTATGTTGGCACATGAGTCTGCACGCGAGAAAACCAACGGGATAATTTCTCTGCAATCTTTTTCTCTGGGAAAACAAAGCACATTTCTGTAGGTTCTCCATAGATCAAGAGCATCTCCCACACAGCAGTTAGGGTTAAAAAGGTCAGCCACGTTTAAATAAGCCCTAATTGACACTTACTTCCCAGAATAAGGGTTATCAAAGGTTAAGGTACAGTTCCCGAGGCAGTCAGTGATCTAATTCTAAACATCATTAATCCATTTCGCTCAGAAAAATAACACTGGCATTTCAAAAAGCCCACTACCTCAAGGGAGGTTGCTGCGGCTTTTCCGGGGGTTGGCTGTGTTGAATTCCTTTGCCAAGAGCTCAGGTCATCTCCCACAACCACTCGTCAGATGACGCTGAAGTTCAGCATTTGGCTTGTTCCTCTACTCATTATTTCTGGCACACTGTGTGCTGGGAGCATCCTGCTGTGGGAGGGAGCACAACTCCTCTTCCTGTTACTGTGCTGCAGGTCACTGAGAGCTTATCCAGTTCCCCACTGCATTCCTCCACCTGTTCTCAAATGGTTGGCAAATTCTCATTCTGAGTGTGGGTTTGAGCAGCTCCTGCTCTGCTCCAACATAGGCTGGAAATTTTTAGGCTCAGGTAAGGGTTATGGGCAACAAGTCACCTGAGTGTAGACTGCATGAAGGACACTGTTATGCACAAGTCCTTTCTCTGGCTCTTGGCTCCTCTCTTCTCTTATCCTATCCATTGTCCTGGGAAGGTGCAGGGCAGCTGCTTTGACTCCACGCCTGAGTCATCCTGCTGTCTAAGCAGAGGTAGCCAGTGTGCTGCCTGAGCATAAAAGCTGTAGTGGTCCTCCTGCCCCAGCTCCACACGAGTCTCCTCGGCAAGCTGATACAGCAAATGCTCAACCCTGACATAGCTGAGAAGTGACCTTCTAGCTGGTAACATATCGCCCTAGCCCTGGGGATGGACATCCACTCAGTTCAGTCCCCACAGGGATTGTTAGCCCATACGTCACTGCACAACCACCCTCGACTAGATCCATTTACCAAGATCAATAGTCTAAACCACTTTAGTAGTAAACAAAAACAACAAATGAAATTATATTTCCAGATAGGAGAAAGATGATATAAAATATTTTCTACATCTCAAAAGTAGTTTGCATATAGGTGACATATGCATATGCATCTTCTATGATACAACTCTGGTTCCATTCAGGCTGAAATCATAGGGATGAGAAGGGCAAGCACTGTGTCTTTCTGAGCCCATATCTCACCTGCTGGAGCAGAGCCCTTGTGTGCTGCAGGTTGTCACCAGGACTGGAGCACCTGGTGCTCCTCCCTGTCTGCAGCAGTGCCAGTCTGATCCCACTGAGAGCCTAAGAGGACAAGAAAAAGAGGTGGGTGACAAGGGGAAGTAAAGAGATGTCAGGATCATCTGCCAGAAGCAGAAGGTGGCAGAACTGGGGGACAGGGAAGAGAGTGCTGATCTCCCACAGGAACCTACATGTCCTCCCATCAGCCCTTCCACCATCCACCTCTTCTTCTGCAACTAGAGGAACGGCTTTGGGAAAGCTGTTTCCCTCCTTTTTAACCCACACACTAGTAGCACCGATATGAGAGCCATCCCTCAAGGCAACTTGCGTCAATTCACTTTCCATGGCTTTGAAAAAGAAAGTTATATTTCTCTCGGGGTTACTTTGATACGTGCAGGTACAAAACCAGACCAACAGATTGCAGATACCATGGATTGAAGTAGTTTCCCCCAGCAAGAAGTTCGTGAACACTGGGGTTGAGCCACCTAGTGAAACCATGGATCCAAGGACAGCTTTGTATTCAGGGCTCAAAGGCAAAAAAGATGTTTTTAGGCAAAGTAATAAGGCATGGCTACTCTGTGTGCTTTGCAATCTTTTATATCAGGCGTGTAGGCGTTTCTGCTGAGAGCCAGGAGCTCAGCAGTGTTTGTAGCAGCTACTTCATTCTTTTTACCCCAATTGCTGGGGCTTAGCAACAGGGATGTTTGTCTGAACCCCATCATTTCAGCTGACCCACATGTCAGCTTCAAAACTGGTAATCTAAGTCTTTACAGAGAAAGAAAGAAAGAATGAGGAAGAGGAGGAAAGGAGAAGGAAAGCAAAGGCACTTAGCACCGTATCCCTATTATTCAGCCAAGACCATGTTAATTTTGGTCTTGTGTCCTGCCCAAGGGAGAAAGAAACTGTTGCTGGAAAAGAGGATATGGGTGTCCTAAGGAGTGGAAGAAATAATAGGAACCCTCCATGAAACAGATTACCCAAATTGCTTCTTATCCCAATTATGGTATTAACTCTCAGAACAAGGGACCTCTGTGTACATATGAACAGCATCACCAGCACAGACCAAAGATCTCTCTGCTGGGACCCTGTGCCCAGGGGCAGGGAAGACATGTCAGAGGAAGGGAAGGTTTAAGTGACTCTTCCCTTGGCTTTACTTTACTCAGGGGCCAACATCTGAAGAGCTTCCTGACCCAGTGGTTGTATCTCTCCATCCCATTTGGTAGCCCCAAGGGGTACATCCTCCCCCGTCTCTTTGAGCCACCCTTACACTTCCCAGAACATCCTGGGGTGAGGACTGTAGCACACACCACCTTCCCTATTAAAACACCTTCTAGATGGGGAAAAATGAGTATGTCTGAATTAATCTGTAACTGATTTTATTTCTATACCGTGTTGCAGGTCTGTACACTAATTTGGATACTAATAGTGCAGGATTAGTGAATATGTTCTCTGCATGGCTGCATGAATGAGATCTGCCATAATACACCAAAAATGGGACACTCTATGTCAAGATGCTCACCACCAAAGATGAGTGGTTGGAGCTCTGTATTAATCTAGGTCTGGTAAAAGCAGGCAAAGGACTACCTGTAAAGATTTTTTTCCAAGGACTGCTACTGACATTATTTATCAGTTTAATAGCACACTATAGGAGGTTTAGGCTCCTCTTAAGTTTCAGTTCAGTAATGCACAGAGCAGTGGGTGTTGTTGAGAAATTAGGTGTTCTCACTCCTGTGGGAGAGGCAAAGCATCAATAAGGTACACACACATTACCAATTTCAGTTCAAGCTTCCAGTAAATAAGCCTCAGCCTTCTGCTGTACATCAGGGTGATGAAGGGGTGTGTGTTGCAGCTCGATTCCCATGATAGCCATTTCTTTTTTCTTTCAACTTAAAGAAATGTCAGCCTACTCTTGACACATTTGAAATATCTGTACTGTGACCTGCAACACCTGTTTCAGGACTTGCTGGAAGACATATTTCATGTTCCTATTTAATTTCTCTTTTTTCTTTTTTTTTCCTAGTCTTGGATAAACTGTTCATTAATGGTTTCCTTTAATGTTTCAGGTTGTATTGTATAAAACACTGCTTAGTCATACAAAGTAACAGCCAAGTTACAACTGTCTTTCATTATTATTTCTAAGGCTATCCAAGTGAGAACAAAATACCTCAGTAAAGATCCTCTTCCCAAGTCTCCCGCTATTATTCCCACTTCACTTGACTGCATTTTTCTTTTTCAGAGTTCATTTCTAAAATAAACCCAAAAAGCAAGTTCCAGCCACATCTGTGCATTGAGAAGCTGCTCACTTTCTGACCCACTTCATTTATTTTACTGGAATGATTCAGAATAAAGCAATTTACACAGGAAAAACACCACTCTCAGACCTCACCTGTTAATATTTTTTTTCCCCTCATGCCATAGTTAGGGGAGGCTGTGGCAGATCTTTTCATGTAAAGGTATTTTCTGCCAGGGAACCCGAAGGCAATGCAATTGCCCTTCTAGGAGCTCAGATGAGGACACAGCGTGTTGCTGGCCCTGTTTTGCTCCAGCTGCTGCCTTGATCCAGGGGAAATGATGCCTGGGTCAGCAGCAAATTTGGGAATTGCCAGAACAACACCTGACCATATTCAGAGCACCACCCTTTAGCTCCAGTCACATGAATTGAATCAGAAATCTGTTTTTCCCCCAGCAGTCTGGTTTTTGGGCCATTTAGAAACCGTGGGGCAATCCTGCCTCTCCCAAGCCACCGCAGACCCTCAGGGCAGAGGCAGCCTCGCCAGCAGAAGGATTTTCTTGTCTCCTGGCATAGCTCCAGCAGGTTTCAGAGGGGCATTAACAGAGCTGAGGAAGGTGCTGCTGGCACTGCATGAAGAAGCACAGCCTCACAGGGCCCCTGGGCTGCCAGGAGCCAGCAGGCAGGGCTGGTGGGGGGCTAACAAGCTGCTGGTACCTGAGCTGACCCCAAGCTGAGACCGGGTCTCTGTTCCTGTCTCGAGACCCGGCACATGTGTCACATGCCCTCAGCAGAGGTTTGACAATGGTGAAGCTCTGTAGTGTGGGGAAACCTCAGCTGCTTTTACTATCTGTCTACAAGACGCTTCCTGCCCTTGGTGTTTACCTATAGGATGCTTTGAGAGGATGAGCTGTTAACACTTGCTCCATCGCATTGGTTGGGCTGGTCCTTGCCAGATAAGTTTACTCTGAGCAGAGAAACTACCTGGTTTTGTTCACTGCTGCAAACCCCCATGGCAACTGGTGCCTCCATTTTGGCTCTGTTGTTGTCAGTCTGGGACGCCATCAGCACCAACTCCTTGGAAGACGAAAGACAGAAATGCTGTCAGAGGGACCTCTTTCCTCGAGGCAGCACATAAAACACGCTGTGCCACTGCAGGATGCTCATCCCTGTTGCATTACTGCCTTGTCAGCATCCAGAAAGAGATTACAGAAGTGTGAAATACGTCCAGATGCACATTAAAAGAGGAATGAATATGCTCCATCTCTGGAAAGAAGACGCAATATCCATCATGTGAAGAAGGAGACTCTTTCCCAGACCTGCTGAGGAAAGACACACACTTGGTCATCATGAAATGGCACTTCCCCGAGGTGCCCATCATGCTTTCTCTCTCTGATGCACACCAGTACTGCACAACTGGATAGAGAGCAGGAGGTGAACCTGCATTTTTTCAGTGCTGTTATGAGTTCTCAGTGCTTCAGGATTTGTCTCTGTGGCTGACCCATGAGGTGGCCTCTAATGGAGGATGCCACTGACCAGAAGCAATAAGAGCACTGCCTGGACCCTTGTGAAGCTCTTTGCCAGCAAAGTGGACCAGAGAAGTGAGGTGATTTTCAATGGACCGAGCCAAATGCACTAGTTCTGCAGCATAAGACACTGATTTATCTGTAGAGGAGGTGTACCAAAGCCAAGCAGCAGCTGATTTCTAGAGAGGTGCTGGTTGTAACCCAGCAGCTTTCTTAGCTGCAAATCACCTGAGGCAACTGCAGAGCCATCCTAGGGACGCAAGAGCACTTGTCTACCAAGAGGAGATCCATTGGATCTCTTCTCTTTTACAGCTTCAAAAAACTGCCAAGACTTGTGTGAAAATATCAGGTGTTATCTTGAATTAGCATTAGCACAGAGATGCTCCATCAGTGTAAGTCCAAACTGAAGTGTACGCTTTAAAGTCCCCTTAATGTGCATCTTCCTTAGGAAGAAAAAGACGTAAACCAAAAAAGAACTGCAATACTACAGTTCCTAAAACAGCATACCTACTGTAACCTGGGTTGCATGACACATGTACATGTAATTAGTATTGCAAATTAATAAGTTTAATTCTAGGAACAGGTGGATTACAGTATTCTCTAACTTCAGTTTTCAGCTTGCCTCTGATCACTCCTAAACAAAAGTGTTGTGGGTAATTCAGTAGATACTTCACTAGGTGACATGATTAAAAGGGAAAAGGTAATTTAAAAGCCTGCGTATAATAAGATAGGTACTTAATTGTACAGTATACCTTAATGAAATAATTATTATTCATAAATTTAATCAGCCTGTGAAGTAATTTGCCTCCAAGGCATCAGATTAAAATAGTGGCAATGAAATCTTTGCACAGTGAGACAGGTACTCTGGACGCAACAGCTCTAAATGAAAAAGACTCCCTGGTGCATATGCCCAGCACCTCTGACAGTCTGGCCACCTCAGCTAAGGACAACAGTACAGAGCTGCAAGGTGAGCCCCAAGAGGCCTTTTACTGCAATAATTTGGTTTGGGTACTCAGCACTTGAAGCTGGCTGTGATGTGGTTCTTCTAAGAGAGGGAGAATATCCTTCCCAGAGGACCTAGTGCTTCTGTCCAGTTGTGGGATAGACTTGACAGCAGCTTTGGAAAGGTGGAGACACAGCAGCAGTGATGTCTGCTCGAAGGGGAACAGAGCTGCAGTGAACAGAACCAAGAACCAGCAGTTCCTCTGAGCTTAGGTGTAATTTCCTATTCTCATTCTTCACATTGTGCCCTATTCTCATTCTTCACATTGTGCTGAGTGTAGAAAAGGTTTTCACCCCAAGGGCACTTTAGTAGACCACAGTCATCTCCAGGAAGCTTTTCTTACTGAGGTTTTTTACCCTTTTGCTCATTTGTTTGTCTCCCCAGCCTGGGATATCCTAAGAGCAATAATTAGTTTACGCTTCTCAGTCCTGCTTAAGAGAACAGGGTGCACCGAGGGCCTATGATCTAGGAAAGGCAGCCTCTACGTGCACTGCTGCCGTAGAAGAGGCTTGTAGTGAAAACACTATCAGGAGCTAAATTTATTTAGCTCAGATAAGAGCTGTGTCGTAAGTGATCTTCTCACGTTACCTGCAACATCTCTTATCTACTGACCTTCCAGAACAGGGAGAATTTGCCAGGCAAAAATTTATTCCCTGCCATAATTTTCTCAATTCCCTTTTTCCATTTCCAGGCTCAGAATATGTTTTAACCTTATCTAGCACTAATCATGTCTTCTACAAGATATTGTCAATAACAGATAAGGATGAGTAACAAGTATTTTTTCCATTTCTTTCAAATGTGAGTCAGGTGATCCCCTGCTGCCGAGTCCTGCAGAGCAGTACTAAGGACCCAGTCTGAGCTTTCCAAAAGAGTGAAAGGGAAATTGAGCTGGCACAACAGGCAGCATTCTCTTAGTCTTTAGGGAAAAGTCCATCCACATCTCTGTATTTCACAGGCACAAGCAGGTAGCAGAGCTCCAGCTGAGTCACTGCTTCTCTAAAACGGCTCAGAAGCAGGATATTGGTATCTCTAGCTGCACAAAGTCATCTCTGTCGGTAAACCTGACCTCGTAAGACCTGGCCATGCTCTGGAGAACTTGGCCCAACACCAAGGATGCAACTCCTCAAAATTGTGGGCTTAATTTTCACTCCAGTTTAGACACCTCATGGTCTCCAGCTCCCTTGATGCAGATACCATCCACTGCTTGATTTACAAGTAAACCAGAAATGCCTATAAATCCTTATTCAACTTATTTTCCAAACAAGTCCGAGGTGGGTTTTTCCCCACCCTTAACCTGTTGTATGGTACCCTACAAGGATCACTTCAGTCCCTTCAGCCTTCAGTCCCTTCCAGACTAAGGCAGAGCTTTTCTCGAAGTCTGGGGAGGCTTTTCTATTTCTTCTTTGGTTTGGAGATCTGTATAATAGTGGGAGATTGTATGACTGTATGATTGTATGACGTGCAGCATTTTTTAACACTTACCCTGAGAGATCCAGGAGAGGCTCATCTGAGAAAGTCTTGCAGCAGGTGCTTAGCTTTGTCAATGGCATAGCTGGGATCAAAGACCTCCATATGAAAACTGAAATGCCCACAAATTAGCAACATCAGTACTGCAGCCTCCCCATTCCTGGTTGGCAGGTTACTTACAGAGCTAGCTGGCTGCTTCCAGGATAGAGGAGCTTTCCTGGCATGAGCGTGCTCATGGAGCACTCTGCCAGAGCTCAACAGGCAAAAACCTACGTTTAATCATCTCAGGATAGCGCCAAGCTGGGCTGCTCTGAGATGAAATTAAAATGTTAGTTTGAACATCAGACCATCAAAAACTCAACACTCAGCCCTTGAATACTGGTAGAAATTTGAAAAATGGGATTGTCCCAGAGCACTTTGCTGGCTGGAGAGTAGTGTGCTAAGGTCCAGCTGGGCAGACAACACAGCTGGGAGCGCATATCACACCTCTACCCTGCAAGCATCTTCTAAGCAAAAAGAGCTCAAATGCTGACTGTGGTGGGGGAGCATGGGAAAGGTCTTGGAGAAAATCAACTGAATGACATGGCTGCTTTGATATTACATTTGGGATTTGGTAGTACTTTCTCTAGTTTGGAAGAAAAGAGTCTGCTGGAATAGCTGAGGAAATTTCCCTTGCTGAAGTTCAATACTTGGAATTCCTTTCTTGATTTCGCCACTGTATTTAACATGCGAAGATACAGTGCTGTGACAGATCTCCTGACCAATATTTCCTTTTGTACTAGTCAATTGCCAAAGACAGTTGAAACCAACTAGAACAGGAGATTAGACTCTGGTGTAACTACATCTACATGCATTAAAAATCATTAAAAAACCTCATCCTGCGTTGTCACGTAAATCAGGACTGATAAAAAGAAATGCACCTGGAAAGCATGCTCTTTTAAAACGTCTACGATGTCCCCTTGTCTTGACTTACAACTTGATGCATGAAGAATTTGAGAAGTTCTATCATATTGCTTTCCTCCACCTCTCTAGGGTTCATATCCTGGCCACATCTTCTGATTTATATCAGTCTGAAGTCAAGATCAGGTTGGTGAAGTTTTGGCCACCTGCAAGTGAAAAAAAAAGCACCAGAAGAAAAACATGTTTGTTTGTGAAATATTCATCTGAGATATGAAACTCAGGATTAAATTTTTGTCTCTCCTATGGAATCCCAATAGATGGCTGGGCAAACCAACTCAATTCTGTGTCCCGGAGCTGGACTGGTTTTCCTGTCTTATACAAGCCCTGCCAGGTCTTATGCCTCGTGTGTGTGGATCTCCCAAACAAACAATATATAAAGACCTCACAAAATTCTCCCTGACTCTCCTTAAAGCAACATCTATTGTTTAACTCAGTGAAACACTACAGCATCCGAGTTCCCAGGTAGCTCAGCTGCTCCTCTAAAACTCATTGCTGGAGAGACAGTGACCTCTGGAAATGAGAGAACGAGATGTAAAGCACTGGGTGTCAGGTTTATACCAGAAGACAGTCCAGAGTTATTGTCCAGAAAGAGCTTATGGGAATCTGATTATATTTCACTATTATGCCTGTATATTTTCCCTTTGCTTTAGCTATTTGTCTGTTAAACGACCTCAGGTAGATGACTTCTTCCTGCCTTCTCCCATCCATCTCCACTGTATCCCAGCAGCAACATACGTGGGCTAGTGGTGAGGATCTAACATAATTTGCACTCTTTCCCCACTCTGCCTTTATGCATGTCCTCCATTCCCTGCTTGTCATTCACTTCAATGTGATGCTTTCCGTCAAAGGCCAAGCCTCCCCAAGCCAAACGGGGAGTGAAGGGTCTTGATTTTGGCATGGAGCCTCCTGTTTTGATGGATTTTTTTTTTCCTTCAATTTGCACTGGAAATTGTTCTCTCTGACCATCCATTTGTCTTTGCCAGCAGAGCAAAGAAGCAGCTTCTCAGTGTTCAGATGGGGCAAAAACCAGGCAGAGCTTAAAGTCACTTCAGTTTTGTTTCCTTTCCAGGTGTGCATCAGGTTTGTGCTGAATAACTAATCTGATTTCCTGTCCATGGATCACACAAAGAAATTTCCAAAGCCTCATCATCCTCACTTTATTTTCGGATCCAAGAGTCTATGTTTGAATCTTTTGCTTGCTTTGAAAATTTCAACACAAGGAACAAAACAAGGGCAAGGGGCTCCAAATGTGGAAGAGAAAAATAACTGCCTCCTGAAATGATACCACCACAAGAGTGTTGTTATTTTTACCCTGGGAAGTATTTTTAAATGTCAAAAAGCTGTTTTGATGTAGTCTGACATATGGAAACTCTATCCTGAATGGCCATAAGGGTGTCAGATGCCACCAGACATTCTATAGGAATCAGGGCTGGAAGGGGCATCAGGAACCCACACAGTCTGTCCTATGGGGTTCACACTTGTGTGTGCAAAGTGGCTGTAATTATACCTCCAGACCCAATTATGTTACTTATTTGTCCCAAGCCCTGCGTTACTTATTAAGAAAGAGTGAAAGAATGGAAGAGGAAAGGGGTGAGGGGAGAGAGAGATCACCAGTCTGGGTTTCAGCGTTGGTCAAGCCAACGGGGGTTGTCTGGTTGGTAGGCACGCCCCCCCTTTTATGTCTACTGGTCACTACAGACTGCCCCCCCCCGGTGTTTTTGCATCTTGTGTTTGAGACATTCCTTGGAGAGGCTCAAGTGACCTTGACCCCTGTCCCCTTACCGAGTTTCATCTCATGGATTCATTAGCTATCCCCACTAGCATTAGCACGCATGCTCCTTACAGGAGCAGGGGGGCAGGTTTTCTCAGTCCTGAATAGAGTCAGTGGTTGTGATCTCCCCCTGCTGACTTTAACTTTCCCCTAGTTATCGTAGTTTTTTACTGACCACACTTTATCACCCAGCTGACAGGTTTGCTTTTATCAGTCTCTTGGTCCTCCAAAGATATAGTTGTAAAACAAATGCCTCCTTATTCTCTCAGCTCCCTCCTCTGACTGTCAAATTCTGTTTTGCAAAGCTTGCATGGTTCAAACAGTTCTTTGTTCCAGGGGGCTACAAGGCAGTCTTGGTGTTAAGCTGCTTGTTCTTCCAGTTGGTCTCCCATAACTACATAGGCATTTTTGCTGTTTTGGGGAAACATTCTTCAGTATGGTTTTTGGGTGCGGCCCAGGAGAGAAAAGCAAAGGCAGGGGGTGTTGGGTGGGAAAAGAGGAACGAGACAACAGTTTCATCTCTGCTAGTTATAGATAAAAGGTTTTTGATTTAAGATTAGGGAAATAAAAACACATCTCTGGGGCTGCGGAGACACAGGTTTTTGTAAATTACAGCCATACAACCTTTCACAGGCAATGAGACTTTTTAAATTCCCACAGAGGAAAATGGGACCTTGTCGTTCTCCTGGCTCAGGCTCCAGCCCTAAATCCAGGCTCCAATCCTGTCCCACTGTCCATATAGACTCCAAAAGGAATTATTATTCTTTATCTTTTTTTTTTTTTCTCCAAATTTGAAGAATATTAGTCTTGGGGCTTTCTACAGCTCATACCAATATCTAAAAACAAGGGAGAAGTGGGAGAATGACATGGGTGGGAAGGGACAGTCTCCTTCTGTAGAAGTATTTGATAGTAAGTGCTGTGGAGGACAGGACACTAAAGAAAGTAGATGTAGGCTTGGTCCTCTGTCCCTGTGATCCTAAAACTCTCTTGTATGCCTTTGAGTGGACCCATTAGCCTTATTATAAACTTTAATAGCCAGATAAGGCAATGCTTGAATTTCTCTACTCTAGAAAAATTGTTTTCTTCTTTCCCCTTTCCACCACCCCTTCCACCCTTAGAAGGCCAGCTACATTTAAATTAAAAATTGAGAATCAACTTCTCCTCTCCTATCTTAGAAGATGAACATATGCACCTAGAATTGCCTTTGACTAATAACATTAAAACAGGAGAAGAAAATAAATGGTAGAAGCCACCAAAATTCTGATTTCTATGCTGGCACCTGGCAATGAAACATGTCCGAAGAAATACGCTCTGAGACTAGATTGCTTTGAATGACAATGAGAAAACAGTGTGCAGGGGTTGCTAAATAGACTTGTTCTGTGCTGGGTGAGACTGTAATACCTTGCTACATCAAGCAAGCACAGCCACAGGTTCAGTTGTTTACACAGTGCTGTTTTGTTCAATACCTTTCTGTCTTTCTCAGACAGAAACAAGTAAAAACCATGCTTGATACACACAGCTATTCTACGTGAAATTAGCAGAGCATTAGCAGTTACATTTCAAAGAGTAAACACTTTAAACAGCTACATTTTAAACAGCTTACATTTTAGTTACATTTTAAACAGTGAAGCTGATAAGTGTTAAATCCTGAAGATGCACAGCCCTTCCTTTTGACATGTAAATTCACATATTTGCCTATTACAGTTTTGCATCATTGCATATCTACTGATTTCACAATGGTATAGTCATGCTGACACTACAGTCACCTACATATTTCACAAGTATCTTCTAACTGTGGAGACACGATAGTGAAGCAGGAACCCTGTAGAATAACTACAGGATAGAATTGTTGAGGTGCCATGTACTGCTCTGCATATACCCCAACTGTCATGAATAACAAGGAAAAATACAAGATCCCTGGAGAGCTGAACTCTAACCCTTCCCCTTTTACTGAAAGGACCACTATCTTTATAGAACTGATAAACCACTCCCCAGTCTCCCTCCCCACACACTGAACCTCCACATCACCTCTCGAGACAGGGGAGCTCTACAGGATTCATCGGCAGTGCCTAATGCAAGAAGCTACTGAAGTATCAGGAGCCTCTAGAGCCTACAGTCAGAAAAATAATCATCTCTCAGCAACACTGCATGCCCTGCATCAGTCTTGTCCAGGAGGTGTATAACCAGCACCTTCAGTTTTCCAGCTTTGCTTGCTGTTTGGTTTTTTTTTTTTTTAATAGGAAGCACCAGGTGTCAGAGAGCAACAAGAGCCAGGAGCCAAGGGTGACCACAGCACAGGCAGAGCAGAGACCTCGCTAACTAGGGAGCAGCCCCACAGCTCCCAAACAGAGCAGGAAGCTGGCAGCAGGGTCCTCTAGCAGGCAACCTCACAAATCAGTCCTGTGGTCCTTTCAGGAAATCCAGACAGGGACAGCAGAAGGCAAGTCCAAAGACAGGGCTAAAAGCAAACACACCCAGAGCACCAACCAGACAGAAGCTGCAAGCCCTGAGCTTAAATGGAGCTCCTGGAGCCATGGGCAAAGCCAGTGGGTGGAAGTCCCAGGTAGGCTGGTCAAGGCAATTAGGCCCTGTTAGTGCACAGCAGGGCTGCCTGCTGCCCATCTACTCTTAATTCAAACAGGCAATATATATAGCTTGTACACTGGGCAAATGGAGGCTGGTATGGGGACACAGTTCATGGTAAAGCCTGTGATGCAGGTATTTTTCCAGTGAGAGAAACACTATAGCACCATAATAGCCTGAAATATCAGTGCTGCTTTGTAGCACACAGCAATAGAACAGGCCTTCCTCAGACTCCCCAAAAAATCCTACTGGCAAAATTGTACCACAAATCCAGAGCTGCTCTGAGTAACAACAAAAAAAATCCACAGGGATGGATGTCAGCTGCTGAGCAATGAGGGACAGAACACAAACCGCAGCAGTAGTGGCAATGAATACCAGTACAGTGCCTCTGCTCTCCAGCCATTATATGTTTAAGGATGACCTACCAAGCTACCCAGTTGATCTGTAGTGGTTTTTTTTTTCTCATTGTTAAAGAGTAGCTGCTTTCTAAGTGGGTCTTTATATGCTTTTTAGTCCTTCAGCTGCTTTTTAGATGCAGTGAGTACATACCTGGAACTCCTAAAAGGCTATTCATATTTGGGGACTGCTGACAGAGTCTATTGCCAAAGCAGTTTCTCTTGTCCTTATAATTTTTATACTACAGGTTAATTTCTGATACACACACTGCATTCTGGTGCTCCTCTCTCAGCACTGTACTGTAAGCTGGTTCTGCTACCGAACTTACTCTATAAGTAGAAGCATCTGATTTGTGCTTACACAGTTCAAACATGAGGCAGATCCAAGATCAGGGACACACAGAAATAGGTAGACTTTTAGGTCCTACCAAGAACCAGAAGTTGCTTAGTTATTCTCAAGAGCACCTCAGTCCTACACAAAGGAGAAAAGCTTACTTAATTTTGCCTTTGAGGAAGTATCAGAACAGATGAAACTAACTATGCCACCTAGCTTTTAAAAAAATCTTTCCAGTTCAAGCTTCATAAAACAAAAATTCTTTAAGAAAATCAGGCATGGGTTTCCACGCATGAGAACCCCAGCAAGCACTAAGAAATGGTCAAAATGGCTCTGTTTTGCCTCTGGTAGCCAAATCCTGGTCTAGCAAAGGGAAAGCTGTAAGGTTCCACCCCCAGGGAAGAGAAAACAGAAAGTCTGATGCTGGAGATGAGCATCTGGGGAAACCAGCTGGGTTCAGAGGTCTGGCAAGGCTGTTGCTTAGACAATGGATATTTATACACAATATTTTGCAAACAGATGTGGGCTCAGAGCTGGTGGCATGGTATTGAGCTAGTAAGTCTCAATGAGAGGGACAGCACCCAAGCTAGTCAGCTTGGGGGCCCACTGCAGCCATGCTAACATTGTTCATAGAGCTTATTATTGTTTTGGAGCAAGTGACAGAGTGACTTGCAGCTGTCTGTAGTATATTTTATAGACATATCCCCAGAGAGCAGCTTCAACCAAGGCCATAGGGCCAAATTTTCAAGAATGCCTCCACTGCCAAAGCCTGACACCAGGTTTAGCAGAAAGCAAGTTCCTGCAGCTCTGTGACATACTTGGCTGGATTTGCAAAGAAAGCCACCATGAGAAAAACAACCCCAAATCCTTCCTATTTGGACCTCTTTTTCAAGACGCCATTGCATTTAGCCATGGTTCCCAAAATGGCAGCTACTGTGTGCTGAGGGTCTTTGCTGATCTGCCTGTTAATATCATTAATAGAAAAGAAATTCTTCTGGAAATCTCACCCCAGTTCAGAGTACGTTTCTGAAAAACTGTATTTATGTGCACACTAATCAAAAAAATCAACCTGCCTTTAATTATCTTCCAAAAGCAGGGCTCCCAAGAAACCGCTGAATTATATTCCCCCCCAAATTAGTAATTCTTCAATAAAATAGCCTGGCCTCTTATGAATGGGGAAAATACAAATGGAATTCCTCACTAGGCTGCTGATGGTCTCATTATTTTATTGTTTTGCCAATTAAACAAGCCTGAGAGCCGTTGAAGTATCTGCTGTGAAAAGATGTTTGACACTGCTGTCAGGCTTCATCATTCCCAATGAAAAGTGACAGTCCTGAGATTAAACTATTATTTCCTTATAAAGATGAGGAGTCACATTTACTTGTAATTAGTATGCAGGCTTTGACAGGCCAGACATTTGTATCACAATTTCAAATTACGAGCACAAAAAAAAAAGAATTATTAACTGCAAATTAATATTTATGAGGTGGGTGAGTGGCTAAATTTTACTTCCTTCAGTGGGAGATTGTTCCATAAAGGAATAGTTGTCCATTTTCCAGGGACAATTATTCAAAACAAAACTTGTGATCACATGCATGCATTTTGTATGTATCTGTTATGCTTGTTCAAATGCAGAGGGAATTCACACTGTTGGAAGAGTACTTGGGAAGCTGCTTTCCACAAGTTATCTCCCACTAAATTGATTAAACTCAGCACAGAGAAATTTCAGGCCAGAAATTAAGAATCTGAACAAGTCAAAGGGCCTGGTTCATCTTCCCATAGCGGACAGGAGCTGGTGAGAGCAATCACAAGAGGAAGAGCCAATCTGGGAGGGAGGCTCAGTTCCCAACTTCTTACAGGCTGCCAGTGGTATGGCTTGCAGCTTTGCACAGCAGAGGCAATGCCTGTATAAAGCAAGGCACTTCCCACACTGTGACGGTGCAGTTAGCTGTTTTGGGAGAACGGTTCATGGCACACTGCTGTCCACCTATGGCCCCTATGGCACACAGAGGGATGCCAAGAGAGTCCTGGTGTTGTGTACCATAGAAAATTTGTGCAGCCCTAAGTTACAAGCATGCAAGAACATGGCCCCTGATAGGTTTTCAGAACCTTATTTCAGCTCCTCCAAGACATTTCAAAGGCGGTCCGTTAGTATCTCCCCCTCACCATGATCACATCATTGCTGTGACGACTTTAATTTTATTCTTTTTGACAAAAAGCCTACTATTGTTCCACACAATGAGGAAGAGGAAACAGCCCTGTGCTCAACGTGGCAGGCCAAGACTTGGGCAGCCGTTCATTTAACATCTCCTACAAGGTCCTGGAAAGGCACAGATTGTCTAGCTACAGGACTGAATATATGGTTTATTGTGGTTTTAGCCACTCTGCAACCTGTTCCTTCACTGCAGTACATCAGAGAACGTCCCCATTCCCACCACGCTCACAGTCAGGCCTAGAGGGCAGACTCCCAAACACGTACACAACCACAGCAAGCTCTGTGTGCATACAGCAGTCTGCTAGGATGGTGTTGCACCCAATGGCAGGCAGGTTTTGGCCTTGTGGCTCTAAGCCAGCATGGACTACTTCCAGGCACTTACACGCTGGTCACCCACACTGCACATAGGCTCAAGGAGCCACACTCTTTTTCGTATTCTGGGAGCCAAGCCTCAGACTGTTCTACCATCTGTCTGTTGACCATCTGAAAGAATTGCAGAAGGCCTGCCATGGGCCAGATATGGATTAGAGTTAGTTGCTTTCTTCCAGACAGAGTACTTCTGGTCGTTTGGGAGGTCTCATAGTGCTGCACAAAAGAAAACATCAGTGACCACAGTACCTGGCAAAGTAGAGGCACAGAGAATCACCAGCAGCAAACGTATGAACTCAGGTTTTCCTGACTTTCCAAGTCTCAGGCCTGCACGTGAGCCATTAAGCCAAGCAGGGACAATCTGAATACATTCAAGGAAGCTTCCCCCCCCCCCCCCCCCCCAATTTAAACACAGTTACTGTTTCAGAACAAACAGAAAGTGAACATGCACTATCAGGTGTTATTGCCAGCAAGGCGTTTGCTAACCACTAATTCCTGAAATAGCTACAAGAAAATGGGGTCAGTAAAGTGCCAACTGTTTATTTAAATTACAGGGATGGAATCCAGGCTCTAATAATATTTGCAGAAACAAGCTTCAAAGGAACACAGGTGGCAATAATTAATTCCTAATTTTCTCCTTTTGTACAGACTGACCTGAAGAAAAATTGTCTGACATGAAAGAATACAAAATAGTTTCTTCAAAGGCGTCTCTGATGTAGTAAACTATACTAGGAGAAAGGAGCAATTCTGCTCACATACAAGAGGCTGATGACCTTTTGCTTCATTAGTGTGAATCACATCCAGCATGGACAGTACTGAAGGAGTGTTTACTGGAGGAATGCTGCCATGTCTGCACATAACTCTTCCAAGGATGAACTAGGAATTACAGACTGAAAGCAAAAAAGAGGTCTTTGTTGAGATGACATGAGTGTACACTGGGAAGACTGGAAGATTTATCAAGCTATGTAGCAATACCAGCCTTTTTTATTTGTTCAGTCATGCAACAGGAACAGTGATATTTAATTCATCACTTAAATGCTTCTACCTCACACAAGTGATTTTCAGATGGTGGCAGGCAATTCATTCCATGCTGGATAGCTTCATCACCAAGATTCACTTCAAGTTACATCATTTCTTCTCTTGTTCCCTGGAAGGTGCACCAAAATTTTGCAGTTAAAAGAAAAGCAGAATCTCAAGAAGCAGCCAGTCTGAGAGCTACAGCAATCATCTGGGCAACCTTTATTCACTGAGACCCAACAGAAGATATCCTGAAGATGGCTGTACATAAGCAATGAACCTCCTTATGCTTTTTAGAGTTAGTGAGGTAACTCGCTACACATTGAGAAGGCTGCAGATGACCCAGTGGCAATACTTTTGGACAGAAACATAAGTTCTTCTATACTTAAAAAGGCAATGATCAAGGCCTCCAACTCCTACTACAGCCCACAGAATACTCATGGTAGTAATAAGTTACAGCAGATGTAGGGCCATAAAATCTTGCTTTCTACCATAACTGCACCTCCTGAAAATGCTATAATTGAAAAAGCAGTGGTCAGTAAGCAAGCGCCAAACAGGCATGAGCTACTGAACATTCATTTCATTTAGAAGCCCTGTGCTGTGGCTCCTTAAATTAATTTAATTTAGAAATCCCATCAATAACAGTGCCAGCATCAAAACACCTATGGGCTAAGACTCTGCAAACAGCCATTCCATCATGTCAGGGTTTCTTCTCTCTGGAAACTCTGGCTGCTAATTAGCTGCAACATTTCTGACAATGGAACATAATTCACCAAGGTCCTTTGCAAGTGCCTGTTTTCTCAGAGTTAGTGTATTTTCAAGGCTTAAAAGAAAAGTGACTCCTTTAGCTGGTTCTCCATCTTGGCAGTAATTTGCCTTATCTTGCACTAGCTGTATTTTGCCAGGTATGAGATACAGTAAAAACGCATATTAAAGAGATGATGGCAGTGTTTAGGTCAGTTTTTCATCTTGGAAACATCTGCTGTCAATTAGGGAAGTTAGCACATACTCTAGGACAGATTCTCTGTTGGAATAAAGTAGCGTACTTCCCTGCAAGCTGATTGTGCCTCACTGATTACTGCAACTGCAGCTATGGATCTCGGCAAGTGTAAGCTGATTTGCACTGGCAAAGAATTGGTCTCATTTTATCAAAATTTGCTAACAGTCCTGTCTACTCGAGGATTCACTAGGGTGCCTGATACTTCTTGGTCCCATTGTAATTCAGGTGAGTGTTCCCATCAACTTCCGTGCAGCATATGTTCTGAAAGGGGCACTGCCATACTCAGTCTGGCCAAACCTAACATTTTAGGTCCACCTCCCCTTCCCCAGCAGAATACCAACTTTACTAACACCCTTTCTGTCAGCTTTCAAAGGGACACGGGTGCTATGCAACTCTAATGTATTTGGAAATATGCCTTTACATAGTAAGGCTTCTAGACCCCTAGATGGAACTTTTTAAACCACCCAAATGTTAAAAGAGTTACATCTCCATCTCAAAACATGATTACCCTTAAAGGTGATTTTTAAACAATTGGATCCTTCAAAAGCTGTCTGGTTTTAATTGGTGTTGGCAATCTATCCAGGAGATAGGGATCCTTCTCACTGAAGCTCTTCCTTCTAGTGTTTAAGCTGTATTTACATTAACGACACCTCCTACTTTTAAGGGTTCTCACTAATCACTGCTTAAGTTGTTGCAGTCAAGCACTTAGAAATGTAAAGTTTTATTCAAATTGTGTAGTCTTCTCTGAAATGCCAAAATCACTGCTAGAAGAGACTTCAGAGCACTCTTAACACTTTTCAAAATGCTGCCTTTAACCCGCGTAGGGGGAGATTCTTTTTGATGTTTTGTATTTAACGCTGCCCTTAGGATTACTCCAGTAAAAGTTACAGGTATCAGGGAGCTGCAAGAGTTGGGTGACTTCTCAAGGGAAAGGAAGCTGGAAGCCGAGGGTGGCCACAACATGAGCCAGGCAGTGACCTCACCAACTGGGCATGATCCTGCGGAGCCTGAGCTGTGGAGGGCAGGTGGAGTGGTGGCAGCAACAGCTTCTATCAACTGTCCAGCAACCATAAGGGAAAGAAACAAGTCAAGTCCACTGTCAACGCAGGAGATGTGAGCAACAATCTGGGAACAGAACTGGAACAGGTACACCTACAGCTTTGCTCAGGCCAAGACTGAAGGTATAGGCTTGAGATTAAATGGACCTCCTAGCCAATGAGCAGACGACGAGGGTGTGGGTCCCAGGTGGCGTCTCTTAGGGTAATTAAAGCACTTCAGTGCACTCTGGACTCTGATAAAATGTGAAAGAATACAGGTTTTAATTACAGCATGACCAATCACACAGTATGAACAACAGATTCAAATGAGTCTCAGCAATTATTTTCTGTAGGCTGAAATATAGCTGCAGAAAATACCTGCTGAATAATTTAGAAAGATGGGGGAAAAAAATCAGTCTTGTTTGCAAACAGTGCAGTACAAAAGTTTAAAGGGGTTAAATTAATCAAATAAAATATTAATTACAATTAGCTCATCCATTAGTGTTATGCTAGCATCTAAATGCACCAGCCAACATCAGGGCTCTTTGTATTGGTCCCAAAAGGGACCTTGAAAAGTACAAACGCAGTCCTATAGGGAAGAGGAGAGAAGACCACCTCCAATTCAGTGACCCACCACCAGTCTGCCAAGGTCAAACTACTCTTCTTCTTACCTGGCCCAGTAAATCATTGTTTTCTACAAGTGAAAGCATCGCTTCAGTAAGAGTAACCATGAATATTGCTTAGCAAGACTCTGCAACCTAGAGGTTAGGCACATCCTGGAAAGTGGAGGGCAGAAGGACAAGAGAAGAACATTTTTGGCAAGATCAGAGCTGAACTGAACCCATTTGCTTCTTCTGTAAAGAATTTAACCACTGAATAGGAACACTAATGGAGAGAGTGTGTGTTGATTTTTCCCCTGAAATGCAGGAACGAGCATTTCTCTTCCAAACAGTGAATATGGGGAGTGGGAAGATGTCTCCCAGAAGCAGCAAGTCACTCCAGCCCTGCGAAGCTTGGATTCATAGGTTGATGGTTACCTCCCCTTCTGACATCCCTGCCCCTAATGTACCCAATATATGCAGGCAGGGGATGAGATCCTGGACTGTGCCTGTGGAAAGAGGGAGCACATATCTCAAAGTGAGCATTACAGTGCTCAGCCTGGAGGAACTTAGATCAGCAGCTTAGAGTTTCAATGACAGAGCAAGGACCAGAGTGTGGGTCCCACAGGTCACAGTCCAGTGCCTGGATTCACTGGACCATAACCCAGATTGCTTAAAAAAAGCCTTAAAATATATGTAGCATGAAGCTTTTGCCTATTACTCTGTCAGGATCAATAGGACAATTCCATTCTGCAGAACTATGTTGTACTAAAACTCAAAAGACTGATTAGAACAAAAGTTTCAATAGTATATTTTTGTGATACCATTTATTATCACACATAGTTTGACACAGTGTAGCATATTGCACCTATAAATCAGTTGCAGCAAATTATTTAATGATGCATTAACTGTGGAATTTCACATATATTACAGTTTTTTAGCCAATGTTGAATGCTTTTTCAATAGCTTAATCCATCCCAGAAGTACTGAAGCAGGCATATGCATCCATCATCAGAGTGCACAGTCTTCTCTTTGCTCTTTTTATTTTATTAAAGCCCTCGATCTACAAGCATGACATTAAATAATTCTCCAGAGCTTTTTCTGCACAATATTCCCACCACCATCCTCACCCTTCTATCACAAAATAACGAAAATCTTTTCATTCTCTATTAGATTCCTGCTATCCTCTGGCACAGCTTAAGCCTGGCATTGACTTGGGCCACCTTGCTGAGAACTCATAGATAACACCACAGCTGCATGTGTGAAGGTATTATAACAAATTCCTTTTGCGTAACAGAAATTAAGTGTTCAATTTGATGAGACATCTTGAAAATACAAGCAGTGAGTCTACATAGAAGGAGACAGAGAGGAAGAAAAGATACAAAAAAGTATAGTTATAGAAGATTTTTTTTTTATTATTATTATTTCTAAGGTATCCCTTGCTGGGAATTCACCTGAGGGCCTTGAGGCATCCAGAACCGGTCCAGAAAAGGCTTTTGGAATTGCTTTTTAAGAGTACCAGACACTGAAATAACCTTCTTTAGTTTTATGATATTCAACTCATGGTGCTGAACCCAACCAGTGCTGTCACAGATAGAAACCTAGTATTTTTGCCCTTCAGCACTACATTTAGTGCCTGTGTAAGAGGATGAGCACTCCTGGACCTTCATGGCATTCTAGCTGTGCACCTCAACAAGTTCCTCCATTAGGGGAAAATCTTTACAACCTTTAGCTGTTAGGATCTTGCATGATCACCTTTCCAAGCATCTTCCATTCCCTCCGGCTGCTGTGTGAAACAGCTTCAATCCTGGAAAGCAATGTGGAGAGCGATGATGGATCTCTCTTCTGCCATTTGTCATTGCTAGCACAGAAAGACAGAATAACTCACTTGTGGCTATTCCTTTTGGCAGTTGTCCCTCCTCGCTGCTCACTCATGGAGATAAAGGCTGCCGTAGTAGAACATAGCCTTAAGGCAACTCTTCTGTACAATGTGCAACGTTAGCATTGCATTTCACTGTATAACATTGGTTTTAAAGGCTCCTCCCATTCAGCTGGTACCTCTTTCACTGTAATATTCATTCTCATTTTGCTACATACTTTTTCTTCCACCTATTCTTTGTGTCCTCCCTCTGGTAGCAATTTATGCAGATCCTGCCAGATCAATCATCTTTATGCAGATTAACAATGGCACAAGGACAAAGGGTTGGATGATATTACTTTCTTTTTCTTCTTTAGAAACGAAGCACACATCTCTGGGGCTTTGTTCCTGGGCCTGGATATCCTTCTTAGATCAAACCTTAGGATACTGATTTTGATAAATGGAAGCACTTTGGAGAGTCCATGTGGTCTCTAGGAGAAGAAATTGGGCTAGAACTCTAAATGCAATGAGGAAACCAAAAGCCTGTAATTCAACAGCACACAGGGAGAAAAGGTCACCCCAGCTGCCTTTCCCAACTGCTGCAGAAAGAAGGCGGGGGACAAGACCAGATTTCTTAAGACGCAAAGCCTGTCCTTTCAGTGGAGTCAGGAGCATGTCTGCAGCCAGCGTACTAGCTTAGTACCTAACACTGAGCTGAGTTACAGCTGCAGACTTTAAGTTACTTGTACAGCACACACACAAACAGATGCACAAAATATAGGAAGTAATGTTGCAGTATTGAAGCAACGATGTAGGAAAGGTCAGTGAAAGACCATAAGGAAGGGAAAGTGACTCATATGGGCACTGCTATGCCACATACTCACAAATACTGAGGTGTGTGCATGCAGTCTGTTCAACATTCAGGCACTAAGAGGCTTTTATCCCATGATAATCATTCTCATATGACACAGAGAACAAAGGACACTGGCTATCCAGTCTATCTTAACATCTTAGGGGGATGACCACATGTTGGTTTTTGACATACTTTTTTTTTTCTTAACCCTGCAGAAGCTGGCAATGATCCCATCATTAGTCTGTCTCATCTTTCAGGCTCATATAAGCAGTCAAGGAAATTTCCAAAGACAAAATACTTTTTAAGGAAATACTTGTCCTCTTACAACTACTTCTTCCAGATACACATACTTCAGTGAGCACCCTCTCAAGGGTTCAGAGCTTATTTTTTTGTGCTGAAAACTAAGAAGGTTACAACATTGCTTTTTGGAGCCCCTCAAATCATCCCAATATGCAAGCACTTTCCTGAAGGTCAACAGGAAATAATTCAAGGGTCATAGTTTAGAATGTCAGAGAGGGCCTGCAGAGGGATCTAGACAGACTGGAGAGCTGGGCCATCACCAGCCGTATGAATTTTAACAAGGGCAAGTGCCGGACTTTGCACCTGGGGCACGGCCACCCTGGATGTACATACAGACTGGGGAACGAGAGGCAGGAGAGAGCTCCACAGAGATGGACCTGAGGGTTCTGGTTGACAGCAAGCTGAACATGAGCCAACAGTGTGCCCTGGCAGCCAAGAGGGCCAACAGTGCCCTGGGGTGCATCAAGTGCAGCCATTTGAGGGAGCTGAATGATGTGCTCTACTCTGCACTGGTGCAGCCTCACCTCGAGTAACGTATGCAGTTTTGGACACCACAGTATATTAAGGATATAAAGCTACTAAGAGCATGCAGAGGAGGGTCATGAAGTTGGTAAAGGGTTTAGAGGGGAAACCATATGAGGAGTGGCTAAAGTCACTTTGTTTGTTCAGCCTGGAGAAGAGGAGGCTGAGGGAAGACCTCATCACGGTCTGCAGCTTCCTCTGTAGGGGAAGGGGAAGAGGAGGGACAGGTGCTGATCTCTTCTCTGTGGTGACCAATGACAGGACCCGAGGGAGTGGCAGGAAGATGTGCCAGGAGAAGGTATAGGTTGGATATTAGGAAAAGGTTCTTCACCCAGAGGGTGGGGGAGCACTGGAACAGGCTCCCGAGGGAGGCAGTTACGGTGCCAAGCCTGATGCTATTCAAGAAGCACTTGGACAATGCCCTCAGAGACATGGTCTGAATTTGGGGTTGTCCTGTGCAGGGACAGGAGTCGGACTTGATAATCCTTGTGGGTCTCTTCCAACTCAGGACATTCTATGATTCTATGAATCAACTTGTTAAAACCATTTGTTGAAGTCGTTTTATGCAAATAACTCTTCCTGCCCCACACAGGATTATGTTTTGCACCTTTCTACATGCTCCTATCCCGACAATTTGGTTATTAATCTCAGCTAAGGATATTTTGCAATGTGTCACTGATCTGGTGATCAATTTCCTCCTTTCCTTATCACTAGGTAAGGAACATTTCATAATTGACACTTTATACAGTCAGTATTAAATCATTTTGGCAGAACTCTTCATTTTTGGTCTTGAGATGATCCTTTTTCCCCCCCTCGCTGTGCAAGAGGTGAAGGAGTAGGGAGAAAGGAGAAGCCAGTCTGTATCACTGAGGGCAATGGGATTTTCCAGTGAAAGGGTGGAAGAAAGAGGAGAACTTGTTCTTTTCTTGGGTGGACTCTCAAAAAACGGGTGGTAGCAAAATCCTGGCCTGACCTCAGTAAGTGCAAGGTGCTATCTGCATCTAGGCCAGTGCTGCAAGTTACTACTTCTAGCCAAGGGTCAGCAAATTCAGGGCTGACTCTGACCTTTCCCTTACATGTATCAACACATTAAGCCTTTGTGCATGAGCAAAGAGATAAAGAGCAGAGGTATGTAGAAAAGAAAGGAGCACAAGAGCTGAAATTAGGGGCTTGGTAGTTTTCTGAACCTCCTGCTCACTGTCCCTAGTGTGCCAGGTCAGGCTGCTCCAGCCCACGTCCCTCCACCACTACGCCTGCTCTGTTCGCTGCTTCTGTCAGGGTGCCCTTGGTACTGGGGGCATCTCCTCCCTCCCTGTGCTGGTGGAAGCACTAACTTACGTCTCATTAGCTGCACGAGGACAGCTGCTTTCTCTCCAGTTACAGTTGTGCAGACTGTCTATCTATTTCTATTTCTGTCTCACACCTCTTTGATCTCTCTGGGCTGACAAGTAAATTTCTTTCACCACCCACAGAAGTTCTGCGTCCCCATCCTCCCTTTTCTTCACAAGCCTGTGGTCTCCTTGCATATCTCTCCTTGCATTCACCCTAAGAGGTAAACATCTGCTAGGGGTGAGTGGAATCACACCCTGTACCCAAGGCATTTCCTCTGTCCTGGCTGGGCATCAGGTGCCCAAACCATGCAGAGTTCCTGCCTGTCTACATACACAAGTGCATCATCACCTTCTAAATGGGAAATTCAGGGGCCACCTCTGAAAGTGGCCCTGTGTCTAAAAGCAGAAGGATCTATTTGTTGGGCACCTGCCTGGCCTTAGCACCCGGTTGCCTCTGGGAGTCAGTTTTGGATGTTCGCTAGCTGATCATTCCCTTTTAATGTCCTCTGTTTGCTGAAAGGCACTGAGAGTATTGTTGGGGAAACTTACTACTTGAGTCATCTGTCTCCCTAATAAAATTGGCCTTATAGTTTTGCAAATGGAGAGATTTATTCCCCCCCGATAAATATTGATAAACCTACTTCAGTCAATATTTACTATCTGCTTTTGGGAAGACGCAAAATTCTAGCCCAAAGTTTAATAGAGTTTGATATCTGATTTTTATCTACTGTACAAACACAGTATCATACTGCTGCCTTGGCAGACAAAGGAAAAACAGTTTTCATTCATATTACTGAAATGCTACGGGGTACCTTGTGGTAGGAGAAGGATGGGAGTCTGGGGATTGTGCACCAGATATAGTCACATTTCTTATTGCCAGAAGCTTTATGTTAGTTTTGTTTTTCTGGGGGGGAATACTGAGGTGTGGATTAGATATGATCTGTCAATTCTGTTATAAAAGGCTGCATCTCCGTAACACGGAGGCTCTCCTCTCATTCCTGCAGGAGTAGATGTTTCACAAGCACCCTAAACACAGCAGCGCTCGCTTACAGAGCTCTTCACTGTGCTGTGTGAAAACATGTGCGTTAATTTGACCTGACATAAATTCGTAATTCTTGACACCTAGAAAATGAACATATTACCTTATTAAATGCTACTCACTCACAAATGTGCAGACCAGCTGTTTCCTCCCTCTATTATCGAACTGTAGCAAGCATTTTCTAGAGGAAAATTAAAAGTAATGATTACAATCAATTAAAAAAATTCAATTTAAATTCTTCTGCTACACAGGGAGCTACAGCATATTTTAAAAATGCTGTGTTCTTTTCTTTTTAAAGTTCCTATGTGTTATGTTGGACCCCCTATAGATAAAATATCTTCCTTTAAAAGCACAGGTTTGTTTACTTTGGAGAACGTGCATACACCTAAGCAGAAAAAGAAAACCCAGCTGGAGAAATATGGGACTCTCCTCATCCTAAAACAATCTGAAATTGTGGTGAAATATAAACTCAAGCATTTCCTCAGGCAGCTACATGGATGATGACTAAACTCTCTAAAAGGGGGCTGAAATTCAGGCATCCCCTAAACCTGTCTGAGGGCTCTAATCAAGTCATAAGAGAATTTTTTTAAAATCAAGCCATTTCAAGCAATATCAAGCAACTACACTCTTTTGCCAGTTCTGGTAATTTTTCACAGTTCAACATGGAATGCTCTAACTTTCCCTGCACATAAAATGCCTTTAGATATGGCTCGCACTGAATTGCACCCAAAGAACATTTTCAGTGAAGGCATGGGATGAAAATTACTCCCTTGCAGGGTTATTGATGCAGGCAGACAGCAGGTGTCATTCCGCCCCCCTTCCCCCATCTTTTTTCTTGCTTTGTAAAGTATTGATTTTTAATGATTACTTTTCCTTTGTATTTTAGCAGCTTTGTAGAAAGCAGAAACCATGTCTTAATACGCATTCTGCAAGACTGCTTTACCTGGCAGAACAAATCGCTGGCTTTGGAGCCAGCATGCAAATCTTGATTTACGACCGCTGTCAATGCTTGCCAAGTGACGGCACTGATGAAGGGAGCCAGAACAACCTTTGTTTGCTGTTCTGATTTAGACACATCCTTCCTTCCCTCGCAACTTTTCTTTTGCGTGCAAGCGTGCGTCAATGTACATTCGCTAAGATTTGTGTCCCAGTTACTTACTTGGTTTCTATCACACAGTGATCGCTGCTGGTCCAAAACACTGATGTCTTTTGCTGTGTGCCCTTCTCCCACTCACTTGACGCTTAGGTGACCTTAGCTTCATTGGTATTCAGTCAGTGTCAGAGATGCTCTTGCTTCAGCTGCTTGGGCCTCGGTGAGCAGGTGGAGAAATGACCGGTTGAAAATGAGTTGTTAAGACCACTACAGCAAAAAGATTGATGCAATTAATTTTTCATTACGTACAGTGTCTGTGGATTGTAATCAGCTTGGATTGTTCTTCCTCTGAGGCACAAATAAAATGCAAATGGTTTTTGAACGAAAGGAGATGTTCTTTCTGAGGTACTGTGCTACTGAGAGCAGCAAAATGGCTCAATATAAATGGCGATTATGAGGAATGTTTTATGAATCCACCTAGGAGAACTTAATATAAGTTTCATGCAGGGAAAACCACAGGTGAGTTTCCCATGAGATGAACATATTACTGCTCAAGCAGCTGCAAACAAGAAAGAGCCAAAGGCTTTAAGCCTTATTTAATAATACTAATACCTAGCTCTTTTCATGAGATGTCAATGCACTTTACAGCGAAGGTACTTATCTTACAGATGGATTTAAATTAAGTATCTTTTTCAAGTCCCTCTCTCCTCTCTACAGCAAGGAGTAGAAGGCATGTCTACTGTGCCCTGCCAAGTGCTTTTCCCCTTAGCAATACATTGGATCACAGCAGCAATCACAGCAGTTCTGAACAAGCCTATTCACACCACAAAGCATTCAGCCAGACAGAACAGTTGTATTGTAAAGTTCTTTCAGAAGGTTGGCCACAGAGTCAGCAAACAAATGCTCTCCATACAGGGAACACGGTACCTAGACATTGTTTTATAACACACATACCTTTCACAATCAGAGCTCCTGCCTTACAGAGCAGACACCAGCTTGGTAGTAGGGCAACTATATCAGCTATTAATTGGTCCCACAGCTCAGGATAAATGAAATATTTCTCACCTAGGCCAGCGGACCCAGGACTCAGCCCACCAACAGTCTTCCTAGTCAAGGAAGGTGGTGTTTAACTGTGGCAGAAAGGCTCTTGATTTTGGCAGCAGCTCTGAATGCCTGTGCATCTCCTGGAGTTTGCATGGTGCTAGTCAGATGGGGATCTAGGGAACAGGGTGGTAGATCTGGAAACAAAACAAAAATTAATTCTGTGTTTCCTCCAAAACAGAGTGAGAGAGAAGTCTTGGTAGGAAGAAATGGGTAGCTTCCCTGCAGTTAACTGCAAGTACATGCAAGCTGAAGTGAAAAGAAGTGGAAGAGAATGCAGATGAGGTTTTACTGCTTGCAAAACACAAACGGCTTTGTCGTCAAAGGAATTGCCACCAACGCCAAGGCAAGGGTTTTGCTAAATTTCTGCTCTATTTTGTGCAGTGAGTGCTTTCTTCTGGATACTGCTATTACACATGCACATTTTCTGGCTTTTAGGGTCATGTGAACTACCAGATAAAGGGCTGAAGGGACCACATGCCTATGGCAGTCAGTTGAGAGCATTGCATTACCAACTCCCTGGTATGGGAAATCCTAACCAACAATGCCACTCCCTCTTCAGAAGTATGAAGTGTCTGGTTCCCATAAGTCCTACACCAGCACGTGTGCTTAAAATCATTAAACAAATCCTGGTGATACCAGTGAGCCATGCAACTTCATTCACAGCTTAGGGACTGTTTTCTTCTCCTGTAGCTAAGAATTAAGCTAGACTGTCAGGCTAGGCAATGAAGACTCTGACAGCTACATGCACCAACAACTCCAGCTGCAGGAGCCCAAGTTGTGTGCCATTGCTCAGGTCAAATGTAACCAGCAGTACGCGCTCATGTGTGCAGCAGGGGTTATAACTGTTCAGCACTAGCCAAAAGGTCTGCTCCACTGAAGTCAGTGTTAATTTTGTTGACGTGTTTCACAGAAGGGCTACACCAAAGATGACTGACTTGGAAAATCCCAGCACAATTTTTCCCTGGTTTTCATTATAAGGCACTGCTGTTTGGTTGTTCTGCATGTTTGGGTTTTGTTTTTTTTTTTACAGTGTGTATCAGTTTAAATCTGAGTATTTAATTTCAGATGATTATGGCAGAGGCTAGCCGTTTATCTGAAATCTGATTGTGTTTCACAACAAAAGTAGAAACAGTTAAATCCATGAATATGTTCCAGTGCTTTGCTTTCCTTGTTTGCATTCCCAAGCCCTGACAAAAACCCATGGATATCAGCGGATAGCAGCAGGCACGTTTTCATAACACCTTAATGCTTCTTAAAAGAATGATTACCTTTGAAAGTTCTAACTCAACAGATTAGACTTATTTGGGGTCAGTGTTAGGCTCGCAACACTTGCTAAAGTTTAATCACCATCTGTAAGCTGAATTATATCAAGGACATTTTAGCACAATGAAGCCCTCTTCTGACTTGGAAACTTTACAAGTCGACATAACATAAGATATAGACCAAAACCTCTTGACCAAAAATGTAAGTATCTAAGCATGATATTTTCAAATTGCATTTGGCTTACACAGTGCACATTTTCTAGCAGACTGAAGACACATTGTATTCAACAGTTCAGAACCTGCAAAGAATGTGTATGGCAAAGTCAGTTCACTGCTAAAAAAGATCCACCTATTGTGCAAGTTAGAAATGAAAAGGAGATGGCCAGTCAGACTCAGGATTGCTTTGTGTTTTAAACTGAAATTGCATACAGACTTTTTTCTGATGCCCTTGCAGGATATATGGCATTTTTCTAAACAGGAAGAAACGAACACTCAGGAGAGAATAGAGGCAGTATGAACCAAATTAGATCCTTAATGGTAGGGAAATGGGAAAGAAAGACTATCAGTCAGCTTAGGTGAAGTCAGGGCTGTGAAGTGTAACATAGTCCCACCTCTGCCCCACAAAACCATCAGTCTATCAGCAAGGCCATTGGCCTTTACTTCATGGTATGATTTTTAATGTGTTGGCTCTTTTTTTTTTTTTTAGCACATCTCTAACCTCATCTGAACTCTTTTCCTTCTCTCTCTCTCCTCTCCTCTTTTTTTTATGCTCTCACTTTGCCCTTCAAAACCTCATTTTATTGTGTTTCTGGCCTTAGCTAGAGAGACTTAGAATAGCTTTTTTTCCTTGATCTACATTTTTGTAATGGGCTTCTTAAAAATGAAGCTCTTTTGTCACAGTCTGTTGGCTTGACATCAACCTAGAGCAAACATGCCAACATACATAACAGCTGCAGATCTGAAGAGCTAAAGGCTAGAAGCTCTTCAGGACAGGGAGGATATTTTGAGTGGAATTTTTCCCCAGATTGTGAAATATCTGTTGTCACTGCAACATCTGAGTCCACAAACTATAAAGCAAACATTTCATATTTATGTGGGTTTGAATTTAAAGGAAATGGCATGTTACACTGAAATAAAGATAGATAATCAACGTGGGCCTGTCACTCAGTAAACTTTGCAGTTTATGTGAAGACTTCCTGACTGACTATATGTAAAATGATGCTAAGCGGCATCAGTGTTTAGTTTTAAGGATTTAACTGCAGAATAAGCATCTGTGAACTATCTTGCTCTCTATAATGCAAAAAACTTGACTTGTTTTTGACTGTTTTGGAAAGTGGCCAGTAGCAGATGCATATGTGCAAGGGTAATACCAAAACAAGATCAAAGTGGTATTTCCCAGGTAAGCTGAAGCTTACAGTAATTCAGGACATAAGGCCCCTTAAATGGGGTGTGGTGATGGAGAATAGCACTCTCTAGTGATTTTTCTGCTTTTCTTGAATTTAGTCAGTGACTTGTTGAACCTTTGTAAGCTCTCAGCATCCACACCATCCTATGGTGACAAGTTCCACAGATTAACTGCGTGTTGCATGAGAAAGCATTTCCTTATATTTGCTTTGAACCTGTTCATCCATTACATCGCGCCTCTTACAAAACCTGTTCTGTACCACTGATCAGACTGTAGATCTTTTTCTGCATACTAGGTTTCAGAGGCTGGTATACCATGACAAAAAAAACCCCCTAGCTTTGAGACAATGCTGAGCTCCTGCTACATGCCTGGACTCTCGATATAAACATGTACTAGCAGCATTTCTGATGGGGGTTGGCAAATTTGCTCTCAGGTGATGATATGCCAACAGATGTTCCTGAAACACACAGAATATGTTTAAGCATCTTGCCCTGATCTGAGAGTATCTGCAGCATAAAGCACAAAGAGAAACGATGCTGTCTGTGTGACAGCCAATTGCTGGCAGTTTTAAGAGAGAATGTCTACATTCATATTTCTACTTTATTGCTTTGCATGTATTTGTGGCCCTTCAAAGCAATAAAAGGAAAATTAAGCCCTCAGTGTCACAACCCATAAACTAATTTTGCTAACAAAGAATGGAAAAGTAGGAGTTCAAGGGGAAGAGAATTTCTCTTTCCATTTGTATGAAGCAGCCAAGCAGCCATGTTGGTATTGCCCTGACCTTTCTTCAGCCATTTGTTCCTCTCTGCTTCCCCCTCAGATTCTTTTCCGTATCACTTAGCAGTCTCGTAAATAATGTCAAGAGGCTTCATGTCATGGAAAGCTGCAGTGAGCCATTCCAGCTTTAATTAGGTAGAGAAACTAATCCCAGCAGTAATGTGTCTGGGGTACTATGAATGTCACAATCTCAAGTCCTTTCTTGGTGAGGGCAAAATGCTGTTTGGAGGCATAAGGAAAGCTACTCTTTATAATAGAAGCAGGTTTTGGTTTTACTGGTTCTGTTTCAATTGGCAAATATCCACTCGGTTGAACAAAAACCTCAGGGTATTCCTCTCTCCATCCCACCTTTGCTCACCTGCCGGTTTTTAAGGCTGGGTTTTTCTAAGAGGATATGGTGAGTAATGATCACAACCAGCTGAGATACTATCTTGAGGTAAATGTGACGTAACTACCTGAGCAGATCAGGCAGCATTCCCAACATAGGAAACACTTTGGAACAGTTTCTGGCTTTCTGAATAATTCTTTGAACCTTGAGGATATTTCAGGCTATGCTGTAAACTGCCCAGGTAGGCCCCACTCTGCTCTCAACGAAATAGCAAGCCCAATTCATCCTGTGTTCGGTTATGGCAGATGACAGCTATTTCGGGAAGCATGGCCCTATAGCGTAGCTTTTAAAGCAGCACACCTTTAAAAGAGTAGGGATTAGGGTTACAAAAAGACTTTGGGCCAGCTGCCTTCCCTGTCACGTGCCTGGAAGGTTGCAGGCCAAACAGTTTTGAAGACAGTCTATCAGAAGGCAACATAAGTAATCAGAAGGCAATGATGCAAGTGAGGACAATTCAACACCCAGTTCTTGACAGTCTGATTGTAGCAAAATTATTTGACAAGTGTGGCTAATACTAACACAAAGCTAATGATCCCCAGTAGAAGCAGCTGAAAAATAATTTCCCTGAAATCCCTATAAGCACTTTCATAATTATTGATATTTCATAGAAAATTCATAAGCTACAATATTTTAGATCTGGTTAAAGATGCCAGTTTTGTAGCTTCTGTGAAAGTTATAGGCCCACTTTTTTTTTAACTTGAAAAACACTACAGTTATTCTAGTGTTTGTAACAACTATTTGAATATCCTGACAGGCCTAGGTGAAATGAACTGAAAGCTCATGACTCACCTTAGATGAACTAATGCTTCTTATCAGCCAGCTGTAATTCATGTTTATCTTGTACAGTTTAACAAGTCATTCATACCTGCAGTTGAGCTAGACAGGTAAAGTTACAATTTTTTTCCTTTCATTTTCCTGGTCAGTTTCTCTCAGTTGTGTGTAAGGGACTTGCTTGTGTACTAGCCAAGTTTTCTGTACAAGCTTTCTATACAGAGTATTTCTGTCCAGGTCTGCCCCTCTGACACTTGCCATGAGCATTTAGTGATACATAAAAAGGATGTAAGAACTGATGGAAGAGGGCTAGGTGCATAAGGTAGGGAGGGAGACTCTTCGACTTTCACTATGGTATGAATCAGACCACAGGAGGCCAGATTATAAAATATGTTTTTCAGAGGGAGAATTCAATCAGCTTATAAACATGGAATGCAGCACATGTTTAGCAATACTTTAAACAGTACAGCTACACAAATCAGCAGGTTTCAGTTTTGCATGGGAAAAAGTACTCCTGTTGAAACCGTTTGAAGGAGGGAAGGCAAAGTTTTTTTCAGAGATAGCAAAAGCACTACACAAATTGATGATTCACTATTCAGAAACACCAAAAAAGTCTATGCTTAGAAGCGGTCATCTCTTTAATAAATTATCAGAACTTGAGCACTTCCAGTTTTCTTCCTTTGCAGAAAGTTCAAAGTTTAATCTAATTTTGGAATTTTCTCTGAGCTCACTGAACAGATACACAATATACTAACTCAGCTGAGATTTCTGTATTAAAGGATCAACATAATCTGCTGTTCAATGCCATCTCAAAGGTTGACCATATCTTACCCAATTCTGGCAAATTTCCTGCCACTTCCATATTTTATATTAAGGAAGATTCTGATTCAGCAAGGTAATTCAAACATGTACAACTAAGCATATGTGAAACAATGAGCATTTATCTAGTTCCAGTACAATCGATGCTAAACTGGGTTTTCAAAGTATAATCAAAATCTCTGATCTGAATCTAAATAAAATACCTAGTCTTTAACAGGAGTTCTTGGTCTTTAGTATTAGTTCATCTTAAAAACTGAATATGGATTTGTACACAACCAAGTCAGAGAGCTTGCATCCTAATCTCAGTGAGAAAACACTATGTAGGATAAAGCACATGGTGAGAGAATTTGCATGCTGCAACCCCTGGTCTTACCTGCTCTTAGCTTTGGCTGTGGCAAAACTGCACTCTAGTGGAACTGAAGCAGAAACACATGCTCTGGGCTGACTCCTTCGATATCTTCTCAGCTCTTTTGCTTTCCTACAGCTCTGCAGAGATGTTTTAGGTGCCTGATGGATTTCACAGGCCTGGAGGTCACTAGAAAATACTCCAGCCTGCATTTCTCCCAAATGACACTCCTGATGTACGATTAAGAGGGACGTTTGCACACCATTTTTACCATATGGCTACTCACCTTACTGAATCAGAGAGCAAAAGCATTCACAAGCTACGCTGTGGAGTCCCTAAATCTCCATGGGGTGCAACACCATTAAACCACCGGAACATATGGGGTTGTCACAATTACGGACAGGTTATTTTCCCAAAACTCTCAGCTCGGCACACCCCACTGTTTTAAGTGACCACTAGTGTCTTATTATTTAAAATGTTCACAGATTTTAAGTGCCTTAATAGGACCTGTGTTCTTTATAATATTCTGTCCCGAGAACACCTGACCTTTAAGCTGGTTAAATCCACATTGATATGCAAAAGTCAAGTAGCAGAGCCAAAGCTGGAGTTATTGCTAGTAACCGAGTTAAAGTGAGGTTAAGATCAGTCCCTGTTACCTGAACAACACAAGATGTGCCTTGGATAATGTCCAAATCTCACCTGACAGGAAAATAGACTAGAACCAAATTGCTTTTTGTTGCTACATATAACCAATAGCCACCAGAAGGACCCCATTCACATCACACTAACTTCACTTGTGTGAACTGTATGTTCTGAACCAAAGCCAAAGGTGAACTGAAAGCATAGGAGGACCAGCATAACTACACCAAATGACATGACATAGGAATTATTGCAGAGTTATTAAAAAAATAAAGGAGGGAGCAAATTTGGGGGCTGAATATTACTTACACTGAAAACTATTTGGCTTTACAAGTACAGATACTGCTGTGAATTCTGCTGCCATCTTCTGTTAGAGAGGCCAGTATGGACATGCTGCCACCAAATAGGTCTGGACTCCAGAATGCTGGGCTGCAGAGCATGGTAAGCAATAGGAGAGGATGCCTAAAAAACTTCTGTTCTCAGATTAAAGAGAAACTTGTGAACACTTCCTCACAATGGAAATTAACTTTGTTTCATTTTCCAAAATTAATGTAAAATTTCAGTAGAATTTGGCAAGTATTCTTGGCCTGAAAAGTAGAAGTAAGGAAACCTTTCTTTTTGGTGTTTTTAAAAATTAAATACTTTGTGAAATAATTTTGATTATCCAATATCTTAATTTCATTTCTGAATATTGAAAAAATAGTCAGAACAAAATATATGAACCAGAAATTGATTGTTTGACCATTGTTTCTGTAGAAGTATTCATTCTAAAGGTTCTGGAGTTTATGGCCTGCACCATGTTTTTGCTGCGGGAAGGCCCTCACCTTCTAGAGGAACGATGCATCAGGCAAGTCATGGTTTTATCTCAGATATACCCTTGGTGTGTGCAGAGCAGAGGGCCTTTGAATCTTTCCTACCTGTGTGTGCAGCACAAAACACAAGGGGACCATGAACGTGATTTGATGACCTAGGATTCACACTGGTACCTCCAATATGAAAGAAACATTTACTGTCTGTATATCAAGACCATATTTTGTGCTTTACATTTTAACCTGCACAGCGAATTGCAGATTTTGTGATAGAGGCAGCACTTCAAGCTGCTTGTTTCAAAAATACAAAGATAGTTTAAAAGCTGTTCACAATTGATTTAGAAAAAAAAGAAACACACCAGGGACTGTGTTTCTGTGGTAGCTGCACCTTCATCGTGACCGTCAGCAATGTGATTCTGTCACAGGCTTTATTTGCAAAACATCAAAATACCTCCCTTTGCAGGGGAAGTGTGTTAGCTATGTCTTTTTGAAATGGCATCAAGGGAATGTGTTCGTCTAATTTCAGTTTCCAGAATGAGAAGCTAAGGTTGAGCTCTTCTGCTTGCACTAAAGAACCAAAGTGACTTAACATCTTCTGTTTCAGAGAAGACACTCCTTTTGTGCTTAATATTCCATGGTCTTGATCATTACCTCTTTTCTTTTTTTTAAAAAAAAGCAACCAAAAAAACCCACCCCACCAACAAAAACCCAACACAACAGATCTCCTTTTTTTTTCCTATTACCATGAAGCTGTAAGACCATACATCATCAGCCAGGTGCATGAATAAAACATTCTGAAGCAATTTTTCCATGTGCCTTGTCCTGTTTTTGTCCCCGTTCAAGCTGTTGGCTTCAGGCAATAATTTGTTAATGCAGGCGTGTCATGTTTTCTTGGGACTGCACAGGGTGGAAAAGTGACTTTGAATAAAGGAGAGAGGAAATTCTAAGGCTGTAACAGAGCTGGGCCTAAAGGTAGGGCTGTGGACTGACAGGCACTATCATCTTACAGCCGTGCCTGTAGAAATTGATTTTTACCTTCAGAGAAGGGAGAAGACTTCTTTCAGTAATTGATTGATACATAGTAATGTATTCAGTAAAGCCCAGTAAAAGGGCTAGGGCTGTAGTTTCATGTCTGTCTTATGCTCTTCTAAACATGGGCAGATCCTCTACCCTCTCACACTACCTTCCCATGGTTAGGCAGTGAGGCAGAGCAAGAAATGGATTTGGCACTGTGACAGCAGCACCCTGCTCAAATTAATCTGTCTTAATGAGGCCACAAAACCACCATCCAAGGTATAAAGGTGTCCATTTTTCCTGAGATTTCTGGAAGGATGGAACCTCAAGAAGGGTTTAGAGATTACAGATGGATCTCCAGGCACTGATGTTCTCCTGAACCATAGGTCCCTATTGCTCATTTGCTCCAAAATTTGGCATCAGCACACTTTGAATCAGGCCTTAAAATTCTACTTTAATCTTTTTGTAGTGAGCTTTGAGGGGGAGTCGTTTGCCTCTTGCAGGAAGGAAAACTGTTGAAGTAAAATAGGAGGAGAAATAGAAGGAGAATGTCAAAGATATTCACATTTAAATAAAGCCTATTTTGCAGATGCTAGGGTTAAGGTGCACAACAATCAATACAGCTGACATGTTTTCCTCTAATTGTCATCCTTGTTGTTCTTTTATATCAAGCCCACATGCTATGAGAAGGAGTGAAGAGACAATTTCATATCTACTAATTATTATCATGATGTTATTAATTTAGACTAAGGATAATAATAAGATAGTGTGCATGTAGAAAGAATTCATTATGAAATTAATTGCTCTGATTAGGGTCAACACTTAAGATAAGGTTTATAAAGCATTTCAGAAACAATTAGTTTTGATGGTTATTTGGCATCCTAAGACATGTAAATCTAGAACATGTATTTTACATTTCTCCCCCCTCCCCATTCATATGCTAAGTCCTCTGATAAACGCTGCTTGTTCAAAAGAAAATTGAAATCAGTGGATTGAAGCAAAGCTGCATAATGAGGTATTATTGATATATTCTGTAAATGCTTCAATTATTCCTGCCTTCGGTTTTGAAATTATTTCAGAGAAACAAAAAATAAATCAAAAATGGCTTTTTACAAAGTCAATTTTAATCTCTCCATTGCATTTGTGGTTGTTGTCTTTTCCCCTTAATAGACATGGAAAGGGCTTGATTATAGTTATCTTTCTGAATGTACTGTTGCTCTTTGTAATTCCTTTCTCTTGACACTCAAGGGCTCTCTCACAGAATGGTGTCCCTCAGTTATGTGAAGCACCTGTTCCCAATTCATCTCTGTAAACGAAACTTAACATGGCTTCATCTCCTTGCATCTTAAATACCCTTTCTTCTTCTCTTTCTTTCTCTCCCCTGAATTCTTAAAGGAAACAACTGACAGAAGGAGCTAGCAGAAATATCCTTAACACGAAAAAGCAATTGTGCATTCAGGGTGTTCTTTACCACAAAGGTCTGCAGCAGTCTGCAGTCCTTCCTAATGCAGTTGAGTTTTGGCACTTGATTTCAACGTGATTACGCTTGGTCAATCATGACAGCTTTCAAAGATCCTATCCTAAACACAGGCTGTTTACAGCAGAGACAATTTAGCTAACTGGTTCTGGATCTTTGTCTGCCACAATGCATGTGCTCTCAGAGGATCATCAATGTAGATGCCCTGATACTAGATATATATATTTTGGTTTTCTTCATCTCCTTTTCTCGTTGTCCAGTCACTCAAACTAACAATGGAAACAATGAGCTCCCCTATGCAACAGATTTGAAGCCCTCAGGTATTTTTTTTAAAAAGAAACAACTATCATTATTTCTGTCTTTGCAGATGGGGAAACTGAGGCCCTGAGGTGTGTAACTAATGTCCTCAGAAGAACAAAGTGCAGCTGGGATACAGCCTGTTTCTCCAGAGCCCTGGCACAGAAAGAACAATAGGGAACTGTGGATGCATGAGCACAGTATATAGACTCACAGAGTCATTTAGGTTGGAAGAGACCTTTAAGATCATCAAGTCCAACTGTAACCTGGCAAAGACAAACCCACCATGAAACCACATCCCTAAGCACCGCCTCTATGCATCCTTTATTTAAAAGATGGATCTTCAGGGATGGTGACTCAACCACTTCCCTGGGCAGCCTGTTCCGATGCATGACAACCTGTTCGGTGAAGACATTCTTCCTAATATCCAACCTAAACCTCCCCTGATGCAAATTGAGGCTCTTTCCTCTCATCCTAATGCTAATTACTTGGGAGAAGAGACCAACACCCACCTCGCCACAGCCTCCTTTCAGGTAGTTGTAGAGAGCGATAAGGTCTCCCCTCAGCCTCCTCTTCGCCAGGCTAAACAATCCCAGCTCCCCCAGCCACTCCTCATCAGACCTGCTCTCCAGACCCTTCACCAGCTTTGTTGCCCTTCTCTGGACATGCTCCAGCACCTCAATGTCCTTCTTGGAGTGAGGGGCACAAAACTGAACACAGTACTCAAGGTGCGGCCTCACCAGTGCCGAGTACAGGGGCACGATCACTGCCCTGCTCCTGCTGGCCACACTGTTCCTGATACAAGCCAGGATGCTGTTGGCCTTCTTGGCCACCTGGGCACATGCTGGCTCATATTCAGCCAGCTGCCAGCCAGCACCCCCAGGTCCTTTTCTGCTGGGCAGCTCTCCAGCCACTCCTCCCCAGGCGTGTGGCATTGCATGGGGTTGTTGTGACCCAAGTGCAGGACCTGGCACTCGGCCTTGTTAAACCTCATACAATTGGCCTCCGCCCACCCTGTCCAGATCCCTCTGCAGAGACTTCCTACTCTCGAGCAGGTCAACACTCCTGCCCAATTTGGTGTCATATGCAAACTTACTGAGGGTGCACTTGATCACCTCATCCAGATCATTGATAAAGATATTAAACAAAACTTGCCCCAAAACTGAGCCCTGGGAAACACCACTTGCAACTGGCCACCAACTGGATTTAACTCCATTCACCATAACTCTTTTGGCCTGGTCATCCAGGCAGTTTTTTAACCAGAGATAAGTACACCTGTCCAAGCCATGAGCAGCCAGTTCCTCTAGGAGACTGCTGTAGGAAACGCTATCAAAGGCTTTACTGAAGTCTAGGTAGACAACATCCACAGTCTTTTCCTGATCCACTAGTAAGTCACCTTGTCACAGAAGGAGATCAGAAGGAAATACCTACCTTTCTAGATTCAAGTCCCTGAGAAACACAGGAGGAGGGTGTGATTAGGAAGGGGAACCAGCGCTTACTGAAGTCAGTGGAAATCTTTCCAATTATTTCAACAGGTATCTGGCACAAGCCCCTGGTGAATCCTCTGGAGCTGCCTGCTTTATGTGGCTTATTAACACAAAATTCATCTTGGACACTTAACTCCACAACTGGCAGGTTTGCAGGTATTTGTGCTTATCCTTCCAGTGCAAGCAGCAGCTAACAGAGTCAGGATGGAGAAAAGAGTGTCAGGGGGAGAGATCAGCCATAGCAAGTCACAAGAGGAAGCACCTTACAGGAATGGCAGGGCTTCTTGTTCCCTTTTGCCAGTCCCCCAGGAGCTTGGCAGAAACCTGACAGCTTTGTGGCAGTTAGTAGAGCAAACACCATTTCACAGCTCATTTTCTATTGCAAAGATGAGTGGTTTGGTACTGTGATTGATTGGTGCTCCTAGTGGGTCAATACTCAGATCACATGCAGTAAATCCCAGAAGCAGTGCCAAAACTGCAATGAGTGACTGCATCTCAGTACACTGCCAAACTCTCCTTCCCCTCCCACACTGGAAACTCACCAAGCTGATAGAGCTGATGCAAGTCAACATCAGCACACCAGAAGCTAGAAGCTGGCTCATTTCAGTCTCTGAGACAACATCGTTGGATACATAGTTTCAGGGGAAAGGTCTAGAAGAAGCAGCACTTTCTCTAGAAGAGAAAATAGCACTGACAGGAATTTTTGAGAGCTACAGTAATACAGTACACTACACCAGGTGATATGCCACTCAAACAATGCCCTGTGTCAGAGCAAGCTAGGTTATTTCACGAGTCTAGTATAATAACCAGAAAAGAAAGGAAAAAAAAAAATAGATTATACAGCAGCAGGCAGCCCTGCGGCTCAATACCAAGTAATAAAAATCAATTGAATGATCAATAAGCTTTTCTGTCCACCAGGGCTTTGATGATTCTGCTGTCATGCTCTCTGCTATAATTAGCACTTGATGAACTTAAAATGTTTAATGACTGTGAAACTGCATTCCTATAGAGACAATCCACATCTGGAATAACAGCATGCAATTCAGGGGTCTATAGAGTCTCACACCATTTAACACAGAACTTCAAATAGAGTTTTCGCCGTGAAAATAGAGCAGGCTCTTTGACGTGCTAACATCAGCTGTAGTCCACTTGCTTCTCAAATCACTGGTGTAGCAGACAAACTTCAAAGAGCTCAGGATTTGCTTTAAAGCAACTATGGTGTTCTCTTGTTTAGGAATGAATGTACTCTCCTAGCAGTAGATGAAGAGAGCCAGACCATTCTTACCTCAATTTCATGTTCATAGTCTGAATGAATGCAAAATGGGATCTATTACTCTATATACCTATCTATCTATATATATAGGGAGAAGAACTCATTGGCAAATGAACCCATTCCAGCTTCAGTATAAAATAAGATGCTTTGTGATATAGATTAGAAAATAGAATCTTTTGCAGGGAGAGAAAGGAGGAAATGCATTGCAAACATGATTCACTCCAACTAACAGTTTTGCAAGGCTGAGAATGCAACAGAGGCATACAGGAAAGTAAATCTTTTCTTCTCCAGAATGAGTATTTTTCACCATAAGTATTTCTGCCTTGTAGCCTAAATGAAAGCAGCACTGTCTTGCCTAGCTGGGGGAACGCACCTGAAAAGGAAAGCTGAGTTGGCAAAGACAAGACAAAGGGCAAGGAGAGGCTGATGTTCCACTTCCCAAGTTCAGCAGAAATTCAGTCATGAGCTCAGTTTAGAATTGATCCCTTCATAAGGCCAGGATAATCTGGACTAATATTTCTAGCTGTACTATTCATTCCTCATCCTGGCGACTAAAACCCCCAAAAAGACGACCCATTGTATCAGACAGATATTTCCAAAGAGCATACATACAAGATAGATCAGGTCATCAACCTTGTTTTAAGGGTTAATGCCAATAGAGTATGAAATCTGACTTTCAGAAGATATTCATCCTGAGAAGCTCGCAGCCTCAGAATGAGGACCCACAATATGGGAGCAACATGTGGCAGCTCAAACTGGCCTAAGTTGCCTTTCTCTCTATGCAAAAGTCTAACAAAACAAAACAAAACAAACAAAAAGGCAGCCTGCAAATGGATTTTGTCCTTCTAGGGCTTTTGAGGACCAACATTCAAAACCAGAACCCTGGCTTTCTAGTATTATGCTGGGCAGATATTAAAAGAAACTGAGGCAGATTCCCAATCATAAGTATCTCCTTTAATGCTGTCTCCTCAATCATGGGATAAAATTCTCTTTCGTCTCCCTACCCCTCCTACCATTGGCCCCAGAGTCCAAGGCCACACAAACATAGGCCTAAATATTTGTAAATATCATTATTTCACTCTGACTACATATGTGTCTGCACAGAAATTCAGCAGGCATTGTTGTTTTAAATCTCATGCTTGATCTCTTCATTTTTTAAAAGACTGCTACAGAAGGCTCTTCATGAATTTATTGTGAAGAGAGAAAAGTAGAAGTGTTAGCACTATGCTAGCATTCATTATGCAGACAAGGTTAATGCACAGTAAGATATGAAGGCTGGATACGAATCTATAGTGCTTGAGCTCAGAATTCAAGCTGAACTGCTTAAAGGTTTGTCTATGCTAACATGGCTAGATTTACTGAAGTCACTCCTGTTTCCAGTCTGTAAGGTCTGAAAGCTAACAGTTTTTTCCCCACACAAAAATGCAACGAAGATCATATGTTGCTGAAACAAAGCAGTATCTCATATTTAAATAAACCTGCAAAAATATAAATGATTATGGATTAAAAACAACAATAAAAAAAATCCCTTCATCTATCACATGAGAAGTACCAGTATGTGTTTTCTGTCTGCTTTTGTAAGGTGCAAGTAGAACCTTTTAAAAGCTAGGGGTTAAATATTCAACCTTTACTTTGAGCTTTCCCACCTCTGAAGTGTTTCCACAGGTACTTAATATATAAGACAACCTGACCTTTGACAGGTGTTCTATTGACTTTTCAAGTATTATCTGATTGTAACACTTTATCCCTAACGTGTTCTCAGCTTCTGTTTCCTACTAGTATGATGAATTTCTAGTTTTCGCTCTGTAGTGGCAAGGGTTTTTTTCTTCAGACTTTAGTAGCACAGCACTGGAGTGAGCCTTTGCTTCACCAATTCTTTGATCACCTGAGTTCTCACAACAGAACCACAGCAAAACCATAAACACTAGAAAAACTTTGTGAATTCAAGTCCCTACTGCTCTTAACCCCCATCCCCCTTTTTTTATCTTTTTCTAGAGTAAGCATAGTTGTAATTAGCTCATGTTTGCCACTTCAGCCGTGACAGGCAGCAAGAGAGCCTGAAGATACAGCACATCTTTGCTTGGCTATTCCTCAACTTGTTACATGGGTAGCAAAGGCCACGCCAAATTCCTACCCTGTCCTAAGAGCATATCCCAGCACACAGCCTAGAACATTAGTTACTGATCTACTGCACCCGGGTTGTTATATTAATCTAAAATGACTGGATTATAGATTATATTTCAGGGAAATATCCCAAGTTACAAGACCTGGAGGAGCTGGGCCATTGACCTCAATGAAGACATGATAATTTATATCAGCCAGAGCAGCAGCTTAGTGGAGATTTGCTGATTTAAACCCGTGGAGGATTTCACCCCTTATCCCTGGAAATGTTCCACAAAAATACAACGTTCCCTTTAGTCCCTGTTGTCATTGTCTTAAGCAATTACTGCACTACATTCCCAGGAAACAGTATAGGAATATATTTTAATCTCAAGGTGACTTACTGCCTGTTTTTCCATAACGAGATGACTGCTTTACTTCAATAGCTTTTATTAGTGGTGAAAAAAGAAAAGGCAGTGATCAGATTTTGTAATTGAAAAGAGAAGGTAATTTGCACTCCAGTCTTCTTGGAAATGAGGCTTTTTATTAGAAAAAGGAAAAGGTCTGAAAGGAATAACTGTCTTTCATGCATTGTGGTACATTAAAAAAAAAAAAAAAGCAATAGAGTAGTGGGGGCTGTCCCTTTCCTCCCTTTTGTACTTTTTTCCTGGAGAGAAAACCAGAGCTACATCCTAGCCAGATCTCTATGGCACTGCCCAGTTAGTTGGCTTACTGTCTCTCAGGGATCCTGAATGTGTGCAGCCCTTGTAATCATGGGACTCATCTTGCACTGAAAATACCCAGAAGCAGCACAGGGGAAAAGAGGGATCAGGTTCTGGAAGAGTGTGTGAAGACAGCATGAAGATCTGCATCATGTTCCAGCCTGTACCTAAGGAGACAACCTCTCCGCATCCTATCTGCCAGTAGCCTACAGAAGCCATCGCTGCAGAAATTATAGAAACAGACAGTAAATACATCCTTCATTGCTGACATATTTGAGGCAGGAGTACTGCTCCTGCAAAAATCAGATGTCATTAAAAATGAGCGCTGTGTACTCTAGCTGTAGGTCAGGTGGCTGTCTAAAGAAGTAGAAAGCCTCAATTTTAAATAAAAGGCTTTGATTTTAAAATAATGTCAAGAACTTAATGAATGAGACTGAAATCAGTGGCTCAGAGAGCCTTGTTTCCACTTGAGTAGACTGGAAGGTGGCTGAAAGCCCAAAGACATCTGTTTCACAAAATATAAAGTAGCAGTTTTGACACCCTTTGGTAAAGTTTCTTGATAAAGCAAAAAAACCCCAAACTGCTTACAAGTGAATTTACATTTCCGTTTAATTATGAAATAGCAATGTCTTTTCATTTGCTTATTAAAAATCCAGAATGAAACATAAACGAAGGTGAAAGTGCCAGCTGTATTTTAGATTTCTTCAAGAAAGAAAGCACAAAAGCCAAACTGCAGAAGCAGCTGAAGTGCTTTTAAGCACTGTCAGAAACTCCCCTGCTCATCTCCTGATTAAGGAACAAATGTAGGAACAGTGATATTTTTCATAGACCTTTTTTTTAAATAAAAAACCCCCTTGAAGTACTGTTTCCTGATTGCATTTTATTCAATGGGATGGATTTTCTCACTGTTTTCATCTCAGACTTTTCTCTGCCTGCAGGCTGTGCCTGCAAGAAACAGATAATGCCACTGATAAATAACTAGAGCAGAACTCACTGGAGCACAGAGTTGAGAATGGTTGGTTGAACCAGCCTTGACGGGAGTTCAGAAGGAGATGACTTGTTGCTCAGAAAGGCACTACATGGTTGTGTAATATGGGGATGGCAGTATCAGCTGTGATTTCAGACTTGAATTGGTCCTGAGTCTGGAACAATCAGAAGCCGCACAACTGGAGCAGAAGAAAAATCTTCTTAAGCAACCACTTCCCTGGGTCACATCCTCTACCAAGAGAGTCAGCTTCTTGAGATGAATAGAGCCCAGGATCAGGCCATCTGGACTTTTTGTACATGTTTTTCAGAGCATAGGAAATTCAGCAGCAGCAGCTACGATCAGGTGCAGCTGAACAAGTGCATTTTAAGCACCACTTCTGTATATATGAAGTTTTACAGTCCAAAATTTCTTGGAGAATCTTCAAGAGGGGAAAGGAGGATGAACTGTGGATTTTAATAAACTGGTGTGGTTTTGGTTTCTGCCTTTACCTTATTTGATTGCTAGGTATATGGCAAGAATAAGTGAAGATAGATAACCTAGGGGGAAAATAACTGCCTTGCAAAAACAGTTCAGCCAAGCTTTATTTTTCAATTGGCTAAAGAAGCTTCTTAAACTTAATATGACCTAGAAACTGCACATTCCCCAACAGTCCCAGCAGCCCTAATTAGTTGAAGAAGCTGAGCATTTTACCACATAACCTTCAAAATCATCTCTTTGAATTCACTCTTTGCTGCTAAATCTCGCTGGTTTCCCAAGTGTTTCCTTGTCTCATTTCATACAGCTAATGAAACAACTCAATCAAGCAGCAGGTTTTTATATGTGAGCAGATTCTGTCTGCATTCTAAAGGTCTGCAATTTGAAATAAATTACCACCTTGTTCCTTAAAGTAAAATGAGTGTCAGCACCACATCTTCTTTCTGACCCACCAATGGTTTGTCAAGTACCTCATGTCCCCCTTTACTGTCAGATCTCAGGAGAAGAGTTTGGCCATGAGAATCCAAAATGCTTTGTTTCTCCTGTACAGCTGCTATTTGAAATGTGTGGCCCCTCTCCAGCTCTACCATTTGAGGTGGGGTATTTTGCTCTGTACCCTGAGAAGGATTTTGTGAACACAATACGGTTCATCCTTGTCAAGGCACTGATGTTGCCAGACCTGACACGTACATGTAGAAATAAAATTTTTATCCAGAGTGAAGGGGGCATCCTGTTCACCAACCACCTCTCTTCCTTTTTTTTGTCTTCCAACAGCTGCTCAGAAATTATTTGTCTTTCAGTGACCTTAGCCCAACTTTCAGGAATAGACCCCCTAACCTAAGACATCTAAACTAAATTGACCAAAGTAGTGTGATCCCATTCCAAAGTTTTGGAAATTGGCCCACACAGAGGAAGTCTGGACTTTGTGCAGCAATTCTAGAGCTGCTTCTGCCTTCCTCCTTGTTGCCTTTCACTCACTTTATTTCACTATGACTAAGTAGGACAAATACAGTTAAAACTGCTATTAGAGTTATTGCCATTGGCAAATCCTCTGCTGGGGAAGAAACTGTTGGAGTTTAATCCATTTGAAATACCAGTCAATACTGTTAAGACAGTTAAAATGTTCATATCACATAGGTACCCGATTACCTTCAAAACATGGGGTCTAGTTGGCTCAGTCAGCTACCCTAGAATCCTCAATGTGGTCACCATTTACGTCTCCCACTTTGAACTGTTAAAAAAAGGCACTTAGTCAAGAGATCTGTAAGCTTATATAACCAGTGTTTTGAGGACAGCTGGTGGTGTGGTTCAGCCACTCTATCCCAGCTAAAACCATGACAGTTGGTAAGCCAAAGAAAATGAAGTCAACTAGCCTGTAAAAGAAGTTTTAACACTACTTTTTTCTAAAAATAATGAACTTGTTTGAACTTGTTCGAACTTGTTCAAAATATGAAAAAATATTACTGGGTTTTCACTAAAGTACTCATATTTCCTCCTGCTAAAGTTGTGGGGTTTTAGAATAACTGAAGAACATTTTGTGTGTGAAAGTGTTTCAGTGAAAAAAACTGGCCAGCCCCAACAGACTCCCAGAGAACTTCTTCCTTTGTCTTACTGTTACTCACATGGGGATAAGTACGTAATGTGGTAAAGAAATTACTTACCAAAGGCTCTTATCTGTCTGCTGAAACAAGCACACATTGTATATTTGATGACTATAAAAACTACAATGAGAATGCAAGCATTAATGCCAAGATGCAATGAAGAGAACAAAGGAAAACAAAAAGGGAAGAGATGAAAGAAACAGGGCATAAAAAAAATCTCACTTCAAGAACCAGCTGGGAATTTTCCATCAGGAGGATTGCCTGATGGAAAAATCCAAACTGCATTTTTTGCAATAAATATTTCAACTCCACAGTGAGGGAAAATGCAATGAAGCTACGTGATTAACAGTTTTCAACATTCTCAAATCCTGCTTTAGTTCAAAGACAAATGCTCAAAGATTGGAATATCCCTTAGGAGAGAGGAAAAAAAAAGTCCAGATTTGCTCGCTTTGACCTTCCTGGGTAAGCTTTTCTTTTGACAACCAAATTCCCATCAGATAGAAGCAAGGCAATGGTTCAGAACCAACTGAGATGTCATTCTGCTCACAGCTTTGACAGCCTCTGCTTTCCTGGATGTTCCTGGAGGAATGTTATTCAGAGTAAGTTTGCTGCAGGTTGCAATTCCTTTCAGATCCATTTCCTTTTCAGATTAACTGGGAACACAAACAGAAACTGACACCATCAATAAATGACCTATCCCCTTTGTTCTGTACCACCTTCCAACTTCTCACAACAGAGTAACCGAGGAGGTTATTTGCTGGGCCTGTTCAGTATCACATAAACATATCATATACCCTTTCTGCTTCAATTGTTATTCTTTCCTAAGAGCTGCTCATTTTCTCCATGTGCAAAATTTCACAGCTGCTTGAAAGCGTGCTTATGTTTCTGACACTATTTTTTTTCCTAGGAAGAGATCCACTCACACAACCAACTTGGAACTTTGCAAAAATAGATTCCACGTTTGTGTCAAAGTTCGGTATTGTGCACCTTTTACCACCATTATGTTACCTGGTACCAACACCTTTAAGCAAACCAAAAAATATTTCTTTAAACACTGTTTCGTTATGAGAAACATTTACACTGCAGAAACTTTCTAACCCATTTAAAATGTATCTATAGTGTAAAGCATGACTGGTTCAAGGGCACACAGCAACGCAGCTGTTACCTTCTCATTCTAACCCAAACCAGTTCGGCTTTGCCTCCCTGGGCTTCTGCAAACTGAACCGGGCCAGTTGCCCTCACCCCAAGGTCTCCAGCCCAGGGCCAGGAGCTAGAAGCTGGTATGCCTGCAGGCTGGGAGAAATGCAGTGCTGGAGCTGGTGGACTGCTTGCACCACCTAGTGATGCCTGTGGGCTTGCACATCTCCTCCTCCTTGCCTGAAGCGCAAGGGAATCCTGGCTGAGGATACTAGCCGTCTCTGGACAGCAAAAAAAAAAAAAACCACTTAAAACATAAATATTGTGACAAAGGCTAGCATTTTCTCCTCAGCATCACTATTTTAACTGGCTTTTCCTCTGACACACTATGTAACACTAAGTACATCCGCATCGCATTTGTACATGTATCAAATGAACTACATAGGGCTTATAGGGCACAAGAAAGTGGTACTGGACTGAACTGGAGCAAGCAGGAGGCAATGCAGAGGGTCAACCACATTTCCACATGCATTCTTCTGTAAAACTAAAGTTTTCAGACAAAAAAAAACAAACTAGAGGATCATTTATATTCTCCAGAAACAACACTTTCTGTATTAAAGAAATGGTTTTCTGTGCAAAAAAAACCCCAACATTTTCACCACTTTCTTTGCACTCATGTAAGTAGTGACCTTTCTGTAGAGGTTTTCCAGGATCCAGCTCATTGCAAGGAGGGATACGTGACTTTGCAAAGAGCTGAAGCGCAGTCATGTCTAGAGGATAAAAGGCTGTCCCTGTTAAAGCAAAACCCAAAAGATCACTGACTTAATTTGGCTCAGGAATTCACTCTTACATTGCTCTACACTTTGATGGGAACAGCAGTATGTTATAAGAGATAAAAGGCAGGGTTTCATGTGTGTTGTGGGTTTGGGTTTTTTTTTTAATTAGAAGTGGGGCGCAGGAATCACAAGTCTCAGGACCTGTGCTGTAAGTTACTAAGCACTTATTTTAATTTGAATTGTATGGCCCATCTCAGTTGACCTTTGTGTAAAATAGGGGTAATTCTTATCGTATTGTCAGACTGTTTCCAGGCTTTGCTGGCTAATGCTTGAAAAAGGTGTAGAAATCTCTGAATGAAAATTCTCATTCTTTCTGTTGAGTTTGAGGGCAGGGAGGAAGGGAAGGGATGTGAGCAGAAGTGAGGTATGGTCCATTTTTCCTCTCACTGTATTAAAATCCAGGTTGAATTTGTGTTCTTAGAGATTAACTCAAGTACCTACTCACAGTCCAATCTTTTATTACAATTATCCAAAGAGGTCTCACCTGAAGAGTTAAGTTGCTGAGTGACATCTATATATGAGCTGATATGTGCACTTTTGGAGTCTGCATCAGTCTAGTAAAGAGCCATGGGAGCTTTTTCATTGCACTTTGGGCTATGAAGATACACATTGCCTTTTCTCTGCCTGAGCATTTCTCTGATGACTAGTCACTTAATGCCATTAGCAATTAATATTAGGCACTCTCCCATCTGTGGCTGCAAAAATGAAAATGCTATTACTTCAGGCAAGCCAAAGGTAATTGGGCCTGAATAGGGGTGGGGGGAGGGCATGTGTGGGGGTGGATTTTCTGGTCTTTGTTTTACTTGATGGTCTTTTCTGCTCTTAATTTCTTTGGTTCTGGCATTTAAAAGGTCAAGCCAGTTGAGCTTTAAATCAATCCTTTTTTTATTACTAACTTGCAAAGCCATTTAGATTTCATATGTTATTTGCTTTTCAGTAGTGCATTATTAAGAATTAAACCCAAAGAGAGCAGACTTTTCAGGATCCTCCAGCAAACACAAACCCAGACAATATTAAGACTACTCTGCTTCTCTTAATACAAAACCATTCTATTGCTGTGTTTCAGACTAAGTGAATGTTTATCTGAAAGCCTTCATTATGCTAATATCAATAGGATCCATCTCAATGCCAGCTTCAACTGAGATGACTCGTTTTAATCTAGATTGTTGCAGAGCTCCATTGCACAGTAATATGAATTTAATGACAGGAGGCCTCAATTAAATCTCTGAGGTTTCCAGGAACATCTTCAGCTCTTCAAAAAGTTATTATCGCCCAACCATGTTGATTGGCCAAAGATATTTTAAAGGCAACCTCCTCCCCCACCTCATTATGAAGGCCTGAGCAAAACTGACATCCAAACAAATGGAGGTTAGTAAATCAGCCTTTTTGTAATGATAGCAAGAGTTAATGGAGTTTGGACATCTTGATTTTAGTATGTCCTTTGAGAGTCATCATCCTTTCTCTCCTGACTTTGCCAGTTTGGTGTTGACCTTCCTTTGCTGTAATTGTACTTGCCCTTCTTTCCTTCCCCCATACTCATACCACCACATGGGTGTTCCCATGAAGCATGTACTCCTCACTGGTATATGCCCTAGAAGATTTTGCAAGTTCATGTAATTGCCTGAGTGGAGTCTGCAGTGACAAAAGGGGATCCTTGACCCCACTCTTCTTATGCTCCAGGGTCTGATTACTAAAGCCTCCTGCTCTTAATGCTTACTCCTCTGATTCACTGGAACAAGCAGGGGACCTTGAGACCCATCTTCTGCTAGCATAGTTCCTGTGAAAACAGTGGATCTGTGCCAGAAGAAAATTCCAGAAGTGTTAAATGTCAGGGCTCATTAGGTCCTTTCATTTGACCTCCTTTACAAACTCAAGGACAGAAAAGAGCCCAAATATTTATATTATTTAAGAACACAGTGCTCAAACAGATACCCATCCAATCTGAGGCCATCAAGCAATGGAGAAACCCAGTAAAGAAAGATTCTCATACATTTTCAGTTGTTAATTGGCCTCACTATCAATATCAAGGTTCTTCCCCCCCATACAGTTATTTCTACATTATTGCCAAATCACATCTCAAGCAGCTTCATGTTTAGCAGAACAAATTGCATTCCTTCAGTCTCCCACTTTAATGCCCTATGGATATAATTATAACATGCAAAGATAGTATTCCTTGTTAACATGTCTGTGTCAATAAAATATGGGTGTGCTTGACAACTGCTGTAATTTTACATCAAGGATCTGAAACTTGCCCTGAGACTGCTATACTTGAAGACAAAGTGAGCTACACTTTACTCTCCACATTACTGGGATTTGTCTTGAAGATGAAAAATTCCCAGACAAGCTCTGCTGTCTGTCACTCCTTGCCTCACACACCTTCAAATGCAACTGACTGCATTCAAACACCAAATCCCTTATTACTGTGCTTCACAACCTGTGGCATATATGAGAAAGTCCGTGTCAGTCAAGAGAAATATGAACAAATGCCCTGTCACCATTGAAAGCAAAGTCTGATTAATTCAAATTCTTTTACAAAGGCTAAATTCATGTATAAATCAGATTGAATAAAAGATTTATCACATCTATCTGCATTATACATACATCTCCCAGGAGTTACATTACTTTAAACATATTTGTCACAGTATTTCTGACATATGCAGGACTCCTGTATCAGTAGCGACATCTGAGTAGCCTCAGAATATCACCAAAAACTTTCAAACCTGGGGATCTTTACTACACATTGCCAGAAATAACTTGGTTTCCAAAGATATTGCAAGGATGCAGGCTTCTTTAAGTAGCTGAGTGGTTTTAGCCATCCTCAGAATGAAACTCCATGTGAGACATGGAGACATGATGGGCTTGGCTTCTTTCAGTCCATGGATGTCAACTTGCACAGACACTTCAGGTTGTATCTACACACGTTTTCTCAGAAGCCGAGTGGTCCCAGCTCCGTCAGTTACTCTCACAGTTCAACAGCTGTTAAATGCAACCTGCATTTCCCACGCATAGGCAGCAAGTGTTTTCAGAGCCGCCAGTGTTTAGAGGAGTGATGGCACTCTAAAGCAGAAGGACCAATGCTCAGAGTATAGGTTTGGTGGGGTTTATTACCAAGAAGCCCAAGTCATGACCCAGAACCAACAGCTCAGTCTGTACAGAAGCTTTATGTCTGCATCTCTTGTTTGTCTGCCGATTGGTTTGGTTTGCTTTAACACACGGAAGAAGAGGTCCTCAAACCAAGAGCTGTGCGAGCAGTCTGGCAGCAATTCTCAGTAGGCATCTTTGAAGAAGCACTGATGATCTCTTTTTGCTTTTATAAATTGGACTGGCATGGGCCTGAGCGTGCAGCAGGCCCTGTTCCTTAAAGCTGTTTTGAAAATGGCTGTGAAAAATTTCAGCACCCTCAAGGGCTTTGGAAGTTTCCAAATCTGTGCCTCTGGAATATTTTAAATTACTAGAGCAGTAACAGCCCTAAAAATTTCTCAGGCCAAACAGCTGCTAGCTGTCATGTTCCCATATTTTAAAATGGTTCTGGGGACCACTTATGACCAGTGCCTTGCAGTTTGGCATGGAAAGCAGACTGTAATTTGGGAACTACTGCACCTAAACCAACAGGCATCAGCTGGCTCCTCCATTACTTCAGCATAGACAGTCTTGTTGAGCTGAAGAGCTTAACGGGGACAGAACACAGGGCATCATTGCGCTCCCCACAGAGATGATTGATACCTTTGAGAGAATGATAACTTGACCTCCCCTTATCCCTTGGAAGAGCCATGCTGGAATGCCATCAATCTGTTTTGCTAGCAATTTAAAACTGACTCCACATAGGCATAAACAACTTAATCTGTGAGAGGACGACATTGAAGCAGGACTGGAGATTTTTTTGCCCTGAAGTTAAAGATTCTTGGTAGCATTTAAGCCAAGACTTTCACATCTACTCAAGAGATTCAGTATTTTTCTGTGCAGCCTTAAAGTCTACTGTTGCTTGTGTACATTGCTTCTGTAGGTGGAGATAGCAGGTACCCTGTGGTACAGAACAAAAATTCCTGCCCAACAGCTCAGAAAGGCCCAAATTTCCAGAATAGTCCCTAAGAAAGTAAGATCCCTTCACAATGACCAAAACTCTGCAGCCCAAAGCAAGCACCCTTCTGCAGCCTTTGAGACAGCAGCAGATGCCTTATCACATCAACCCGCCCTGCAAGAGCCACCGTACTTCAATGGGATATTACTGGTGCAGTTAGTGGTACTTCTCAGCTGCAGAAGACATGTTGGTAGTTGTGCCCTGTGGGCTGTCCATTTTACAACTGATGCACCACTGAACTGAACAGGACCAGATCCATCCTTATCAGAAGCAGACAAGATTTACCCCGGTCTGGCTCTGGACTGGCTTCCCACAGACATATATGGCCTTGGTTACAGGAGCTTCTCTCTGCGTCTGTAAGCAGCAGTAAATACAGCCATCACCCACAGTCACTGCAATTGCTACGCTGTAATCGGAGGTGCAGAAAAATGAAGTCACACAAAAGGTGCAAAGGCTGAGCCAGGCTCGCCAGAGCTGCTATTTTCCAACTCTCAGTCCAGCAGCGCAATTTGCCATGTCACACAACTGATTGGGTGAAACTAAATGTTGGGGAAAACCCACCTGCTCTGAGAAAACACCCATCCAGAGATACTTCTTAGAGAAATTCTGAATCATCACGAGTGCAGTTCCTCCAGACCCCTGCAAAGCTCCCCTTTGGGCTACATTCCTGCACGCCACAATTCAGACTCGGACCCCAATCTTTTCATCCTGAGTAAGTACCCAGCACCAATCTGAGGTTGGTCTCTTACACTCTGTCCCTCAAGAGTTGCATCACAAAGCATATAAAAAGAGATCTAAGCCTCAGACTTCCCAGCACAGCTTCAGATCTCTTAACACAGCAAGTCATCAGCCCAAGCAGGTGCATTTTACGACACCAGCATCAACAAAACAGCCAGTTACGCCAGTCACCCTGCAAAGCGTGCCCATGAGTGCTGGCCACTTCTGCCTGGATCCCACCTGCAGAGCAAGCCCTACCGATCATCAGCACAGCAGTTGACGATGTTGCCAAGTCTCACAATTTTATCAAAAATTGTATCAAAAGTTGTATCAAAAGTATTATGGATCCTCCCCCTCCCCCGCCAGGAGACTTGAGATTTGATTTTATGAGAAGCAGTTTGGTAGCTAATTATCATCACAACCAGGAAAAAAAAAGTCACTCAATCCTGTGCAGGTTTCATGCAAAGTTTCAGCTTTTTTTAAAACCACCACCTAGTCTGAGCACTTAGCTGCAGAAAGATGCTTGCAAGTGGCACATGTTTACACTTGGAAGTCAATGAAAAGAAACCCTAGAGTTTTCTTTGTCAGACAAAACCCCCAATCTCATTATCCGGTGCCTTAGCTGATGATTTTCAAGCAGCTAGGCTGCATGACTTCTGAAGGCTGGTAGTGCAGCAATACTGCCCCCAGAACAGGGAAAATGGGAGCACACCAACCCTTCAGAGAAACTGTGCTTTAAGCATTGGTTAGGCAGGCTTTCCCCCACTGAAGATCACAGGGCATACTGATAACGATGACCAGAAACGGCTGTGCAAACGCTAGACCAGCACACTAGCTACAGCCTCTTCCCTTCTGAGATACCGTGCTGGCTGAGTAGACCCAAACAGCAGGCACACATTTATTGATCAGCAATTGCTACACGCAAAAAAAGCCTGGAGGTGATATCCTTAGGCATTAGGGTGCTATTTGGTACACATGATGCCCTGTGTGGCAAGACCTGTCTACATACTGTACTAGAACCCTTTTTATCTGATGTTTTCTATACTTCTTCCCCATGCTCAAAGACAGGTGACTGTATGTACGTTACAGCTTTTTAGATCCCCTAAGTGCCATTTCCCCTCCTGAAGATATATTCATTACAGTCAACTCCTGCCAGCCAGAGAAACAGCATTTGACTTTTTAAAGCAGCTGGAATTTTCTCCTTTTGCATTATTCTTGCCACACCAGCCAACCCCCTGCTATAATCCAGAATAAGCACAGGCTGCAGTCAGTGGGTATGACGGCAGCATCTCTGGGGAAGGAGTTTCAGGTATCTTGTTACCTAAACATTGATAGCATCCATTCCTTTTTAAGAGTACAGTATTTGCAAAATGACTTCAGGCCTATGAAGCATTCCCATGAATGCCTGCAGCATTTTTACAATCGTCAGGCTGTATCACAGCCTTATACATCTTTTCCTCATGAAGGCCATAAAGGCATTTAGGTTACTTGTCTATGGTCAGATAGCAGATCCATATCTAAAATGGGAATGGAGATTCAGCGGCCCTTGTAGGAAGAAGGCATTGCAATTTTCTTCCGCCAGTTTTCCATTCATGCTGGCAGCTTTTTGCCTTTTATTAAAAAAAAAAAAAAAAAAAAAGAAAAACCCCAAATCAAACAGGCCATAAATATCACAAGGGACACGGAACTGCTTTGAAAGCATTTACTCAGAAGCGGGCGCTCTGGACCAAAGCCTGTCCCAGGCCTTTCCCGGAGAGCAGCGACACCCCCAGAGCGGCAACCGCCCTCCCGGGAGCCGGGGCCAGCTCGGAGGCGGCAAAGAGCCGCTCCGGCGGCTCCCCCGGGCCGGGCGGCTCCCCCCGCACAGCCTGGGCCCTGGGCGGGCGGCCCCGTGAGGGCCTCTCCCGCGTTCTGCCCCGGCCGCAGCTCACGGCGGGGCGGCAGCAGAAGCGCTTCGCCCGCCGCCACCCGCGGCCGCTAGAGGTCACTCCCGCCCCACGACGAGGCTGCGGGAGGGGAGCGCGGCCCGCGGCCGCCGCTGGCGGGGCCGGGTCGGGGCCCGGCCCGGCGCGGCCCGGCCGGAGGGAGCGGGGGCGCCGGCAGAAAGAGCCGTTCCTCCCCGCCGCCGCTTAGCGCCAGGGCTGTCGCTGGCCGGGGGCCGGTCGGTGGGCGAGTTCCCCCGCCACACGCGAGCTTTCCCGGCTCGGCCCCCCGCTACCGCCGGTGGCCGGGCCAGCACCTGGCCGCGCAGAGCACCTGCGCCTTTTGCATATCTGAAGGCCGTCTGTTTCACAGTGGACTGTAAAGTGAAAGGAAGGCTGGGAACTAGACCCAAAAATATGCAGGAGACACTGATCCTTTATCATTTCTTCACATTCACCAGAGAATTCCGAGTACCGACTGCCACTACGTCTTATCTAGAAGTGATTAAGTTAAGATACTCTATGCTTAGCACAAGAGAGGAAAGTGACTGAACTAACAAAGTGTCTTGCTGGTGTAGCAGTACGAGGTCAGATTTTGATCTTCTAAATACCAGAATAGATCCAGAGTGACTTCAGTGGGGGACTCCAGACTTCACAGGTGGAAGTGACAACAGAATTTGGCTAAATAATTTCAGTCCCCCATCAAAGGCTGCTAAGGATTTACCAGCAAATCCTTAGGGAATTCATTATACCTACCCTTGGGAATTTATTATACTTACCTTTTTTCTTCTCACTAGTCAGACAACGCATTGAGCAATTCTCAAAGGAAGCCACAGGAGGAAGAACCGTACCTCTGGCAGGGTGGGTGCAAAGCAAGCAAGTTTGACATACAAACCATCAGGAAGAATCCCTATTCTTTAAAGTTGCATCAACATTTTCTTATTGTCCAAAGAGAAAACGGCCTTCCAAGCTTTCCAACTAGTCAGGGTGATGGATATTTCAACATTCCTTACAAATAACTGCAGGCCAAGTATTTCCAGTGCCAAACTGTCATAAAAAATAAAAACAGCCAATCGCAGAAACTGCCAATATAACTCTGAACAGTTTTTCCAGTTCAGTGCCTTCACCTTCCTCTAAGTGACTTGTGATAGAGTTGAAAACAGCAGCAAAAAATGTAGAAGTGCAGAACTGACCATAATTCAAAAGATGCCACTAATAGACATAGGAGAGACTCTCAAATGAGGCAAAGTGGCAAGAACTGCCATTTATGGTTCCTTGGTTCTTTACACGAAACGTTAGTGTACTCTGGATCGGTAGAGGTATTATGAATGAAGAGGTAAGACAAAAGAATGACGCATGGAAACAAGTACTATCCAGGCCAAGATCGTTACAAGTAGAATTGCTCTTTTTGTACTTGCTCTCTCAGAACATTAGCTATTGCCATTAATTCAATCCAAAATGACATGGCACTTCACATCAGCCTAATCAACCAGCAAAACACAAGGAGCCCAAAACATGACTGGGTCTTATTCCTCAGAGGAATGGAAATGACAGAACAGGTACAGAAATAATGCACTACAAGGGAGGAGTGTCTACAAAAGGAAGAGCAGAAAGAATGATTTAATAAGGTGGCTGATGAGCAACAGGGTATACTATGTAGAACTGTCAGCTGATCTGGTATAGCTGAGCTGATAAAGTCTGTCTGATGAGAAGATACTGCTTTTATTTTAACTTGACTCCATTTCAGGTGTTTTAGGACATGCATTAACATTTAGCAAAAAGGCTTATCCAATTTCTGAAGCTAGAAAGCTACAGGGAAGGGGTTAATTAACAGAAAAAAAAAGCAGCCAGTCTGCTGCAGGACCCCAACAACGTTTGGGTGCCTGTTCACTCTTTTCTGCAGTGTGCTGTAATCTTGACTGTTACAAAAAACCAGGAGCCACCATCTCAATTTATGGGATGCAGGATTTGAGATTCATGAACAGGATGTTCTGCAGACCTTTCAGCATTGATAGGCTACTGCATGCTGGCCTGTGATGGCAGAGGAATGGAATCAGTGGTCAGCGTGGCCTCTCCTGGTCCTTTTTCGCTGGCAGCGATCCACATAGCCAGTTCCCTCTCCTGTACTGTGTTAGGACTCAAAGCACATGCTGGTAACTGAACTACTGCCATACTTTAAAGGGGGTAAGAAAAAGCTTTGGAGAATTGAGATATTAAGAATTAGGGTTACACCTATAAAGCCGTATAGAAAACCTTACTGCACTGGACAACCCTGCCAGAGGGAGTTTATGCTGCTGGCTTTGATGTTCCCTACAACTTCCTTAAGCCGGATACTGATTTTGACATCAAGGGAACACTGTATCAGCCTGAAAGTGTCACAAAAATTTCAAAACCATTTTCACTCTTTTCCAAAAAAGTCTCCAAGAGCTTTTGAGTCTCCAATCAATGCAGTAATTTTATTCTACAACACATTTCTAAAAACGTATGACGTCTGTGAAAGGAAATATAATCTTAAAATTTACCTTTCAAATATTTGGTGCAAGCAAAGAACAGTTCTCTAATATCCACATCACTGCCTTGTTGTTAAATTCATTGAGTGTGGATATATTTTAGATCTGTAGATATTTGCATAATTAGCATACTTGATAAATAATTACTAAGTTACAGTTAATCGTCCAATTAATTATGAGAAAATCAATTTAGAAATTGGAGAAGCCTTACAAGTTGCAATAAGAAGACTGAAGAGCAGATGAAAGGAAAAGGTAAATTCAATTAAAGCCTCATCTAAGTCAACTTCATCATTTTTAAGGCAGAGAAGAGAGGTGGGCAATTTCTATCCTATTGCTGTGAGCTACTGCTGCTCCGCCACTGAGATTTCTAACATCATTAGCTCTGATCCTCTGAACCTTTGCACAGCTGCTCAGCCTACTCCGTAGAGCTCATTGGTCTTGCTGAACTCCAGGCCCACTTTCCCTGGGGAAGGTTTACATACATAAACAGAGATGCTCGAAAGCTTCTGGGTTTACTAATACATTATAGGGCAGTAGCTTTCTATGAACTGGAGTCCTTTCATTCATTTTTATGGGCTCAGAGTAGGGCTTATAGCAAATCTAGCTAGACCATGAGTACATCCATGATGCTGCCTCTAACAGCCTTCAGCTTTGACGACCCTGCTTTGATACAGAGCTGTTAGCAGCAAACTTCAGACCGACTTCTACAGAAAGCGAGAGCCTGGGTCAGTCTGGGTGTATAGACCTGTGCATGACATTATCCACACTGAGGGGAACAGAAAAGCTCATTTAAGGTTTGCTTTTTAAAGAGGAAAGAAAAAAAACTATCAGGGTATTACCATAGAAGAGCTGACGAGCAGAGGGTAAATTGGCCTTTCCACGAACCAGCACTGCAGTTGCTCGAGCATGACAGGACAGAAGGACTGCTCACCATGGTAGGGGGGAGGCAGCATCTTGGAAGAGGCTGGGAAGTTCTGATGTGCACTTTCTTTGACCACTTTAAAGCACAGCCTCTACTTTTCACGCGTCACTTTCCAAGCTTCCCATGTCTTAGCCATGCCTTTGCCCACCAGCAGGTTTACTTTTCCAACAGCACTTGAAGTGAGGAAAGAATAACTGCAATTTTAATAATGAACACTTTCAGATGTGTATTTATTTTTAGTGAACAGTCTGTTCCTCCTTTCTATGCTTTCCCAGGTAATTGGGTACACATGTCCTACTAAATTACCTTTATTCTCTGCCACTGATAGTTGGACTTGATCTCGGAGGTCTTTTCCAACCTTAATGATTCTGATTCTTAGCCATTCTACGATTATCTTCTTACGAAGTTTTCCCTGTCACTCACACTTCCTCAGTAGTTTAGAAAGCTGGTCGGTATGCAATATGTTTTACTGTTTGTTTTATGACACTAGTAATGAAACTCCCTTTGGTTTTTTTCCAATTTTCCTGGACTACAAATTACACAGCATGCAAATACAGTCACTTAGGGTCTGCAAAGTCTAATTTTTCCTCTAGTCATTTAACTATCGAAGCAACCTTCCTCTATTTGACATATAGTTGTTGGCATTTCCTCTCTTCCTCTGCTTTCCTATCTCCAGCTTCATGTAAATACTGATAATAAGAGAATACAACACCTGGCTATTTCAGGATGCCAGTGTTACAGATACTCCTCAAGGAGTAAACGAGGGCACCCTTTATGCCTCTGTGACTTTTTTTTGCCAGGGGTGGTTGGCTGTGGGTGAGAACACAAAGACAGACAGATACCCCAGCTCAGCTCACCGTGGATAACCGTACTGCGTGTAAATCTTCACAATTAGCAAAAAAGGAAAGCTCGATGCTTCCTAGGGCTTTTGACAGTCAGAGCAATCTGCTTTGGAAAGGAGGTTTGTTTTGTTCTTTTTTAGGAAATAAACAATTGTGGTCCTGATTCAAAACTCTGTGTTGCTAACCACAAATTACTGATGCTCTTCAAACAATCTTTCAGTTATTGCTCATATTGTTTCCATGACATTTTCCTCTTCTGTTATTTTAAATGTCTGCTTCTACACAGCTGTGATTACCCACTAACCAGACACTATTGTCTTATGGTGTTGCACTGTAACACAACTGCATTACCTTTTTTTATCAACGGAAACAGGCAGTGTTGAGATGTGCTTGGCATCAGGCAATATCCAGGGAAAAAATTTGTTTGAGAGTGAAGTTCAAGGTCACTGTAAGAGAAATTCAACCTGGTTTTGGAAGGTAACTTTGCCTCAATAATTTTAAAGAATCTTTACCTGAATGTTAGCCAAGCACTTATTGTTATTCATTGTGCAGGGCTGTATTAAAATGCTGAATGCTTGCTTTTTCTCAGTTTTTCCTGTTTCATTCAGCAAATACTGGAAAGTTCTAATTAAGATGGAGGAAAAAAAAGAAATCAATGGAAATTGTGCTGCGTTCATCTCAGCTGCATCAAGTAAATGCTGAAAAACTGGACCAAGTGCAATTGCCAGTAGTAGTTCTGTATATGGTAATATCTGCTGCTCAGCTCCACCAGAATGAAAAAAAAATGCAGTGGTAACTCATAAGTAAGATCATAGAATCATTGAGGTTGGAAAAGACCTCTAGGATCATCAAGTCCAACCATGAACCCAACACCACCAGGCCTCCTAACCCACGTCCCAAAGTGCCCCATCTACACGTTTTTTGGACACCTCCAGGGATGGCGACTCCACCACCTCCCTGGGCAGCCGGTTCCAATGCCTGACCACTCTTTCAGTAAAGAAATTTTTCCTAATATACAATTTAAACCTTCCCCGACACAGCTTGAGGCCATTTCCTCTCATCCTATCACTAGTAACTTAGGAGAATAAACCACCCATCTCACTAAGATATATATATGTGAAGTATATATCTTATTATGAAGTTAAGTGAATATATGCCAGGCTAGTCTGAAAACAAGCAGATCCGCTTTCGGATGATCTTTGTCCTACCAGCCACTACACCTAGGGCTAGGGAAACGGTGGGGTTTGTACAATGTATGTACCTGTACGCTCTGAGGCATATCGCATAGTACCTTATTTGTAAAGGTATTTAGGGGCAGTTTCTTCTAGTGATTTTACTGAGTACAGGTGCCTTAGCAGCTCTTGAAGTATGACCCTTCCATTCTTTGTGCTCAAGTTACCTGGATGTAAAAAAGCAGTACAACATTTCCTCATAGTTAATAGGGATTGGTGTACTCAGATTTGAGATACTGAGGTAGTTTGGTGCCGGGAGGGGTGTAGGTCTCTGAGAAATCCCCAACAAGGATTCTTCACGTACCTAAATTAATCCCTTCATATTCCTGACCCCAACTCGACATTTCTGAGCCTAACTCATCAGCTCCAGTATGGCTGGAAGCAATGCAAGGAAGAGACTCTGCTGGTGTCCCCACAGAGGTGTGCGTGTCTTTCACCGACCAGGCACTACCAGCAGGCCCCAGGTGACAGTGGCACCTTCCCTTCTGGGCTGAATTGAGCTGCACTGAAATCAGCATCACCGTGCTCATCAGTTCCTCGGAAGGGTCATTCAGAGCGGCTTTGTTCTGAGGGACGTACACCACGCTGTATGATGACTAGGGCCTCTGGCAGACTTTAAGAAGGTTAGGTTTTTATATAAGCCTGTTAGGAGAGCCTCAAAGCCTGTTGAATTAACAGACATTTGCCCCTGTAGGTATGTGCCCAGTAACCCCAGCCATAGAGCTCTTTCCCACCTAGCATTATGGTGGCATTTCAGGAGACACTAGGACTCCTGTATTTAATAGGCTTAAGCCAGAGGATCTTCTTCGCCAAGTTCTTTCTTGCTGTACCACTTGATGGCACACTTGCATTAGCACACTGCAGCCTGAAGGCAGGACAAATCAACAAGCAAACCCCATCCAAAGTTGTTCCACTTAATTTGTTTTGCATCATGAATGTACCTGTTTAATTACAGGAACCTAACACTGTAATATTGAGTAGGAAAAAGCAGGGCATAGAAAATAATACACAATAAACCCTGAATTTTGCAATTTTAATCCCAGATACTGTCTTGATAATTCATTACTTTTTCATTCTTTCAGTAAATTTAGTAAGAAATTTGCCTTTGCCTTATTGAGCCTTTTCTTCCAAGGGTAGCAAATTTTCCTTGCCCAATATTTTCTTCTTTCTCTCTATCAGAAGGTTTGTAGCAGGTTTGTTCATTGCATGTGTTCATGCATGGTGCAGGGTTTTCCTTTGCCCTTTCAGTTCAAAAGCAGCAATGAATTGCTACTGAAACTAAACAACGATACCGTCTGTTTGGCTAGGCAGTAAATGGAAAATAATTTATGTCCTCCGAGCAATAATATTATGATCCAACTTCATATCAAATAAACATTCTCCAGTGGGCTATATGAGGTTAAGAAATGAGTATGAAGTGTTATCACATGCCCCTTAGCTCTAGATGGTTATAAATACATCAGCAAATGCTGCAGGTGGTTATAGGCCACAGGTAGACACAACTTGCTGGTCTGTTGGATTTTATAACTTCATGAAGAATGTATTAAAACATTTATTAGCTCTTTATATGCAGAATCTTAATGGCAGATGTAAGTGACCAGTAAAAATGTTTCAGGGACTGAGGTGAAATCTTCAGAGGGGGGCTGACTGTCATAGGAGCATCTTCTGTTCAAGGGCTGGGATCCAAGTTCTGAATGAGAACCTCAAGCGAAAACTGGAAGCATTTCAGTACAAATGACTGAGTGCCAAATGACCCTTGCATTTACCAAGGCCTAAACCCCACAACCCTTTTTTAAAGAATACCTGGTCCACAATGCAGCTGCCCGTGACTTCAACATGACTTCAGTCTTTCCTGCCCATGACTTCAAGGGCTGATCCCTTACTTTGACACTTCATCAACTCCCCTGAGGGGTGACTTAGTGACTGCAGGCTTCTTTGTTCTGTAATTACCCTTGTTTAATTTTTGAATTTGTTCCCCTCCTCCCCCAACACTCCTTCCCTACTCCTTCAAACACACAGGTGAAAAACGAGCTAGAGGTTTAAACTAGGGAGAGCTCATGCTTTTTATTCTTCCTGAAACAATGGAGGAGCAGAGATGGAGCTCTCATGACATAAATAAGTGTCATGGGTAGGTAGCACCTGAGAGGTTTTGAAGCATATACTGTCCTGACTTCCTCCATTACCCGCTGAATTGCATTGGCAACGATAATTGCAGCTTCAGGAAAAATAACGGCTAAACAATGATAGCAGTAAAGCCCTACAGCCTTTCTCAATTAAATTAAGTGGAAATTTAGTCCTTGAGTACTACTTCTGAAACTGGCTGAGCAGAATAAGAGCAAGCGCCCTGGTGGGTTGGGGGACAGTTTAGGGCAGGAGAAAGACTGCTCGCTTTGCTCTGTGACCATCCTTCTTACAGCCCCACCTGAAAAAGACAGTGGCCACCACTGCCCTATACCTAATGTTGGCATGAGAACAAAAGCAACGGATTGCAAGTTGAATCTGCTCTAACAGAGGCCATGTAAGCTGGTGAATTTAGGGGAGGGCCACTGTCATCTGTAGCTGTCATTTCTCTTCTGGTGCCTTAATGCCTTAATGAGCATTATTTGGGATGAAGATGGGATAGGAAGAACAAGTATTTATGGATAAGAGCCTGCAAATTGATATAACCTTTTAACATCTTTCTGCAGTGCTTAGAAAAAATAATCCAAATAAGTAGCAAGGTGTTTAGCCAACCTCTACATAAGGTAACTCTTAAGGAGTGCTGTCTCAAAGTGATACTGTCACTTCAGTACCAGTTAAATGAAGGCCATGCAAAAAATAAAGGTGAGATGAATTTAATGTTTTCTATTCCTACTGAAATAGAGTTTTCTATAGCTCAGAGTATTCACCTCTCTGTACAGTGTACAAGATCGCACATGGGTTTCCATGTAGAGTTTGAAGTGAATTGTATCAATGCAAATACCTTGCATTGAGAACAGCAACACGTGAGTTGGTAGGATAGGAAGCAGTGGCATGACAGAATAACAGTGACTTCTGAAGAGTCTCCTCAGCATGCTGGAGAGAGAATTGATTCAGGTCAGTCTCCAGGGGACATGGCTCCAACTGGTGCTGGGGAAAAGAAGCTAATTTCTCCCCTCCATTTCCTTGGAACATACCTTGGCTGAGGGTCCCTGCTTCTAGCACAGACTGTCCCCAGTGGCAATTGAGGAGTTTTTATCCTAACAGCATTTTTGTCAGGGGTTAATATTGCTTCCTTACATGCATCAGACCTTCTGTGAAGCACAGAACTGGGTGGATGCTTGGATATCTCTGCTGCTCAGTGCAAAAGGGAAGACGAGGATATGTCCTTACGCTTTCTCCCTTGCATCAGGCAATTCTCATTCACTAAAGTGCAGTTCTTATGTGAAGTATCTGAGCAGATTTCTGTATCAAATTTCTTCAGTTTTAGATAGTTTTTCTAAGCACTTTGGAAGGCAGGTTGAAACAACATGTCTGTGACAAGAAAACTGGGTGCGTTCACCTTGTCTACCGCCCAAAGATTGTCCACTGAATTGAATTTGTGCGGTTCTCCCCATAAGGTGACCAAGCTCTTCACAGTGCTTGGGCCTAGCCCGAAGTTCCCTTTCTCCCTTTCATCATCATTTCTCATGCCAGTTCCCCATGGCTTTTGGTGTATTTTGAGCAGCACTTAAGCCCAGCACTCTGTGACAGGCACTTTATCAGTGTAACAAAGCATCTCTGGTCTTGTGGGAAACACGAGTTGTCGTCTGTCTGGAAGCAGCCAAGACTTACTATGGGTTGTCATGTAGAGTCAGAGGCCGAGAAAATAGAACTTGTCAGCCTTACCTTGATAAGCCCACGAGTGTGAAAGACATGCCACATGCACTTTCCATTACAGAGATCACCAGGAATCCATGAGAAGCGTGAATGAGTGGAAGGAGTCAGGCATGCAGAAAATTACTCAGACCAGAGACCTTGGGCAGTTCCAGGTGTGCCTGCTTTCCATAGGAATCAAGGGGATTCTCAAAATTGTCTTACAAGATCAAGAGAAGATCATCCATTACAGAGTACATCATGATAGCAAGGTAATGTTTTCAGATTAACCTTCCTATGTTTTTTCCCCTCAAGCAAAAAAGGTGATAAATTCTCTCACAGTAAGAAAGCAGTTTCAGTATCATCCAAAAATGTTTTAGTGCTTTTCTGCATACTTAGGACCATCTTTCTGGTTCACCTAAGAGCCACGTACTACATCCTCCTTGTCTTTCCCTGACACCGGCAACTTCATCCGCAGGTACAAGCATCCTCTCCCTTTGTGCTGGAGGAGGGATTATGGGCTGTCGGTGGAGTTGGCTTTCGGAGGCTGAGAACCCCAGCTGTCCTTACAATGAGAGGTCAGAAATGAGGATCCATTTCTTTACCAGCATCTCAAATTCTGCAGCTGCACGAGCAACTCGCAGCAAAGGAATGGGCATGCGCCATGCTGCTACGCAGGAAGGTCCCATCCAGGAGCAGACTGCAACTTGGCAGGGAAGACGACTGGCCATCAGCTGGACACCTACCACTCCTTTTCCTCCCTCTGGAGCACAACAATGAATAAAGATCTACAGTAAACACTTGCACTGTGCCACCATTGCCAAGCAGTAGCAGATGTCACATCCTTGAATCTGGGGTTTCTATCAGATGAGAAGCCTTGATTTGAGGCATGTATTTGTACGGCAGTCTGATTAATTCATACTTGCACCAGCCTACGGTGGAAGAGGTCATGGCAGGAAAGACCCCGGAGGAAAGCAGGTGTTGTCCCCCACATACACTACGCACATGCCCCACTGCTGGCCATTAGGACCCTGTCAGCTCAGCAGCTGCCTTGCAGCTGACATGAGTCCAGCTGGGAGATTAAGGCTCATCTTCCTGAAGCTGGCTGGAGTCAGCTGGGGGGGTGCAAGGAGCCATGCAAAGCCCCCATGTGTTTGTGCTTGGCTTCCAGGCACCAACCTTGTTTTAAAAGCTGACTGCAGGTGAGGAAGGAAACAAGCTTTTGTTACTTGCATTCACCCCCTCACACAAAAAGCTTCTGCACCTGGAAGCTGGTAACAGCACAGCATATTATATGAGTTAAAAATACTGTTTTGCTTAGGAAAAATAACTCCCTTTTGAAAACAGCAATTAGTTGAAAAAATTATGTAATATGCTTATAAGATCTTTCAAACCAATGTTACCCCCAGCAAAGTGTTTGTTCATCAATACGGTGCTAAAGTAGCATCACTGTGAAAGTTCAGTAGCCCAGTTTAAAGGACTAAAGTCAGATAATGGTTACTTTTGCGAGACAAGTAGAAGCAAAGGCTGCTTCTGTCAATCAGTATGAAAATGTAATTTAATTCAGTGCAACAGAAATCAATTTTTCTCCTAGGATCTAAGATAACTAAATATCACACAGTCAGCTTAATTAGTTTCTGATATTTGTACAACTTCACCTTTAAACTCTGGAAAAAAGCACAGTTCATGTGTTTGTTCTTTGTAATTCCTTTCTGGTCTGCTTTACTGCTTAGAAGAAGGAGGCTTACAAAGCTTCACAGTGGCAATAAAATCTTACTCCAATTCACACTTTCTTTTGGTGACCAGGAGATGGAATCAATACTCCATCAGATCCATCAGGCCATCTCATTAGTATCTCTAAAGCAAGCTCAACACAAGGAGCAGCACAAATCCAGAGCTCCTTAAACCTTTCAAAAATATCCCTTTTCTCAGCAGTTGCCTTCCTGAGAAGCAGAAGCACATGAACTGCACAAGAACCTCAATCAAACAATTATCTCTTCTCCCCAAAAATGTATCTGTCCAAGCCTTTTTCAGTATCAGTGGCTTCTCTTAAAACTCCTGCTCTGCCATCTTGCAGTCCAGGGGCACCCAGGCCCCCAGGTTTAGGCAAGGCATTCTCATAAAGTAACCCAAGTCTGTTTACCGCAAACAAACTAAAGGCCCTGTGCCTTCATGTTGCTCTGCCCCGTGCATTCCCCAGCTGCATTTTCTGGGCTCTCACACGACACCTGGCCCTGCAAGGAGCATTAAGTTGCCAGCACCAGAGCAACTTGCAATAGCTGTGGCATGGGCAGGCCTCCTGTCCCAGGGGGTGCTCAGCCAGCCTGACCAGTCACTAGCACACAGGGCACCTACCTTGGAGGGCAGCAGCAGGGTGCTGGAAGAATAGGGCTGCTCCATTGCGGAGGACAAACTAGGATGCACAGGTTACCATGCCACAACAACTTCACCAGTGTGGGGCACACTCCCAAGCAGAACAGAGCTGGCAGCAATAACAAGTCCCAGGAACAGCCCAGTTACTATCAGAAAAACGTGCAAGGATGAATTAAGTCCCAGGGCAAACTGGGAAGTCTGGTAAGCAAGTCAGGCTCAGCAGAAAACAAGGCTGGGCCCAAACCCTCTCTACAAGACAGTGCACAGGAAGAGTTGGAGTGGTCAGACCTGACCTTATATAGAGCTTCTGGGTATGGGTGGAGGCACCAGGAGAGGTTGATGAGGGAAATTAGAGTCAATTAAAGCCCTCATGCCATACCAGCTGGCTCTCCTCAGGCTGCTTTGAGTCAAGAATTTACTATTGGTCCCTGCAACACAGCAGATACTTTGGTTTCCAAAATTCAGACTGCACTTCCTCAGCATTTTATGAGTTTTAGTTTTTATAAATGTTCTCAGCAGGCTCCTGCACTCATCCCTTATCCAATATAAGGTTTATAATGGCTGAACTAAATAGACTTTTGCACTTGAGTTTGCACCTCTAAGCCCAAGAGAAGGATAATTTTTGAGACCCCTGCAATGTCTCTTTTCCAGTTTGCCCTGAAACACTGTGCTTTTTCCACATACTCCCTTCTGGCTCCATAGTCCTTTTCCAGGCTCATAGGCTTGCCATGAGCATTATCACTGAAGAGCAAAGCCAGATCTGTGAATTTCAGGCATTCTGAGTAGGCTCGGTCCTACTGTGCTTATAACGCAACCTGAATGGCCCAAGGTCACATAAGTAGTATAGGATGAAGCACAGGTTTCAACCCCCATATGATTAGTGATATTCTCTAGACCACAATAAGCACTTTTATAAAGCCATGCTCATTGGAGGGGGCTTCACGGCATACTGTAGCTATCTAGAGATTTCTTGGCAACTGCTGGTTGGAGAGGGAGGGGGTGGTAGTTTTAGCAAAGCTGTGCACTCCTTTAAGTGCAAAGCCATGATGTGATAAGATGAAAGATGGAAATCTGCATGGCTGTGCAACGTGCAGTGATAAAGATGATTATAACCTCCAGTTCTCTTTAAACTTACCAAGGGCAATGGGGTGAGAGCTTAGTTAATCAATCCTGAGGAATCCTTTCCTGCTATCTTTTCCATCAGCAAAAGAATGAAAGCACAAATGATGAAGATGATTCATACCCAGCAAACAAAGGCATAAGAAGCTCAAAGTGCAGCTGGCTCAACAAAGCTTAATTAAAACAGGCATTGCAGGAGACTGGTGATAATGCCCTCTCAAATCTCTTCCCTCTGAAGTGGCTGCATCCCAGTCAGACAGGGTCTTGAGGTAAAACACCTCTGAAATAGACGGCAATGAGCGTGTCACTGTCCTACCCTAACACTTAGATACATTGGGCCAGAAGGCAGCAGTAGTATTCCAGGCAGGGTACATATGTCAAAAGTTGTATTGGGATCTCTGTGGTTTTGCCACACGTGTAGCTGCTTGAGGCTTTCAGAGGGATTATCTGAGAGAGAAGCTGGTTATTGGCAAAAGCTGAGGCACAGTGAAAAAAACACACTCCTGCCCTCAAAAGCTCACAATTCAGAATTTCATTATTGACTTTTGGCTTAGTTATAGGACTGCAGAGGTAAAAATGTTGAGAAAGGCGTGCATGTGTGTGGACTGATTGTAGAGGGAAAGAGAAAAACATAAAAATATTAAAATTCAGCCTGCCAGGGAAAGCAAGTTGCAGTGAGGTCAAGCCTCTGCAGCACATTTGATCACCAGTGATGGCAAGAATTCTCTGCATGGTTGAAAGTCCTCACCTTCATATTCCCATTGGAGTTGATTGTAATGGTAAAAGACGCGCCTTTCTAGACTCAGGGCTCCAGTCATTCTCTGCTAAGACAGACACTGCCCTACCAACACTGACATTAAAAACATCATGCATGGGGCATCAAAGATGAGAAGCCTAACTTTTTGTTAGCTAACTTTTTGAAAGCTGATACTGTAGCATAATCAATTTACTCCAAGGGGGTGGATTTTTCCAGGAAACCTCAAAACTTGCAAGGTTCATGCTTAAAATCTCTGCAGATCTGATTTACAGCACAGGGTGGTTTTGGAGAAAAATCAATCCTGTAGCCATAAAGGTGCTCATTATTGTGAGCAGCAGAATTAAAACAGGTAAGTGATGGAAAACAGAGGAAAGATCTCCCTGAGGAAGGAAGAGAGAAAATATGCTTAATTTCCCCTGTATTTCATTAGTTTAAAGATCAGCTAGTTTCAAATTACAGCCTTTAAAGTCCAGAATAATTTGCAGTGCAGTGCACCAGCTTGTCAGAACATCTGATGAGAGCTTGATTCAGGTCTCGGTTTGTCTTTTCAGCCTTACTTGCAACTTTCTCTTCCTGGAAATTGCTGGACAAACTGCTCAAATTTCAACTTTTTCCTGAATTGACTTGGCTCTTATCCTCTTATATAATTCATTTTTCACGTATACTCTGCTACATACAGCACCTCCTTTATGTTACTCAAAGTATGGTTAATTTTGGTTATTTAATAAGACATACCAAGGAATTGTCTAAATAGCAAATATTGTCTGATACAAATTGTCCAATGCTGAACAACTGACCCCTCCGTCTGATCTTTGGTGAGCATGAAGGGCTGTTTATTACTAGTGCTGTTTCCAGCGTGTCTGAGGAGACAGTTTTTATTTCGTTAACCTGCACGTAGGTAATTCTCAGGTGGCAGCCTGTTGTTCCTCTGTGCATAGTTTATGGGATGCAAAAGGTGTTCAGTTTTAGCGTGGAAGGGCAAGAAGCAAGCTACAGTCATCCTTCTAGAAGCTGGCAGTCACGCCACTGTCCCTTATGTAGCTGTTCTGAAAGAATGGGCAGGATGTAATTCCCTTCATCTCACACAGAAAAACTACTTGGCCATGTTGACATTTGCAGCCCTCTGGGATAGCCCCAGCTACTGACCTGTTTGCTAAACACTAGTTCAGCTGTGTCAGTTCTGTTGAAAACTATTTCCTGGCATTTGTGTTCAGCTCGCACTATTTTGCCGTACCCCAGCCATGACTGTTTCCTTTCTTGAGAAAAATAACCTCTCTACTTAGGCCATTCAAAACCTGGGTGTTAAATGCCTTTCATGTCTTTTATCAGCATTGCGTGCCCCCTTCTGTGTTGTGAGAAATCACTGCTGTTCATAGCATGTCCATTTGCTGTGCTTCACGTCAGCAGACTGGCTGTTAGTGGGGTTGTTTCTGAGAAACTGCAGGGCACAAAATGACCTCTTAACGCTCTGGGCGGCACGATGGCATTTATGCTTAGAAGCAAAACTCAGTAGCACCGTCCCTCGTGCAGCAGAAACAGCAACATCTGCCTTGGGCTGGGAGGGAAGCTGAGTCCTGAGAGGCACAAAAGCCTGAAGCTATTTCCTTCTGTCAGTTATTCAGCTGAAGTCATTGGGAAATTACTGAGGACACTACATCTAATTAGAGAGATCAGTTCTGCACATCATGACAGCACTATGCAGTACGCATAGTTCCTTCAGCAGCAAGCAATAAAAGTTACTCACAGACATGCCTGCAATTCTTTGAACGTATTCACGCTGCAAACAACATAGACAAGGAGTAGGTTTCTGTTTGCATAGCAGCTCTAACATTGCTAGGTAATGGTTCAGTTTGGAAGACAGCACTTCTGCTTCATTCCTCTGGTTCTGTGCTGTGGACTACTGTAAGCTCCACAGATGTTCCCCACATATCTCCTAGTGAGCAGGTTTGATCAGGTATTATGCCATTGCATTTCAGAAGCAGCTAATACCATACACTTAACTGGTGCCCACTCCAAGGAGATTTATTTGGGGCTTATGTTTTACTCAATGAGATAAACAGGGCTGAGATTCTGTGATTCAACAAGAGACAAATGCATTGGAGCAGGGAAAAACTACAAAACTATACATGGAAATGAGTTAAGTTGTACTAAATTGTATTTTTTCCAATTATTTTATTGAAAGCATCCACATGTGTACAGCACAGGGAGAAAATATTGAAGGAGACAGAGAGTCTACTGTTCTGATAGTAGCCCAGAATTGGACATAGGCTTGCAACCCATTTAGAAAAAGCCAGGGGCGTCTGGGCTGCCTTTACAGAAGTACTCTGGTGCCCTCATTTGTTGAATGTCGTGCTGAGTCTGGACATTCTGTTATTAGTAGGGAGAGATCAGAGCTGAATGAGAAAAAATTGATGAGCAGATCGTTGACTTGGAATGAGCAACTTGTACAGTATGAGAAAGATTAAAAGTACTAAAGTGATTTACACCAGCTGAGGATCTGAGCTGGTTAGTTTAGTTTTGGCCACTAGCCAACCTAAAGGGTGCGAATGGAGCTCAGCAGTCTGCAAACAACTGAAGGCTATTAAATACCAAGGAGGAAATGAAATAATTTAATGAAGGTGTAACTAGAAGTAGTTGGACTTAATTAAGGAAGGAAAAATTGTAAATGAGTATCCAGAAAGCTTCCGCTAATGAAATATAATAGTCTGCAAAATCACCTTTGCCTGAGACTTTTAAAACCGGGTATGATAGAATACAAATGTCTTGCAGGTTGAGAAAGATTGTATGTTTGTAGCATATGAATTTATAGTTACCATGGGGCTAAGCTAGTTGAGGCTTTACAGTCTTGGGCTCATCATATCGAGTACTTCCCAACAGACACACCAAATAATATGTGCATCTTACCTGCTGCATGCCATCATGTATGTTTGAGAGTTATAAGCACATACCCACTATATTTTTTTGCTCCCTTTAATGTATATCTGCTCCTCTCAATTCTGGAAAAAAAACAAAACAACCCCTAGCCAGTAAGGCACACTTACTAGAGAGCTGGTTTTATGATTAAATGAAAAAAAATGATTATAACTATGTGAAAGAGTAGCCAGGATAACCCTTGCCAAAGTTCTTGAATCCAATTATGTTTTCTGAGCTGTCCCCAAATTCTTAGAAAAAGTCCAGCCTGAAGTGAAGGCACTGCAGAAAGACTGCCTGTGCAGTCCCAGGCAGGAGAGAAACCTGAGCTCAGCTGGAGCATTTAGGTACCTCTGTGATGCATGGAAGAGGTATAGAATGGTATAGAATTGTTACTGCTCCCTTGACGTTAAAACCAGTAGCAACAGACTGGGAGAGTGACATTTCCATTTGTGAACAAACTGTGAATCATTAGCTCAGATATTTGAAAGATGGAGATTATTCTGAATTTGCTAAAATGGCCACATCTGAATTTATTTCACAGCTCATTAGGGAGCTGTGTATAATAAATTACCCAGCATGTTATGTTCAGCTAACCTGCCAGCTCCCTGGTTTGTTTTATGCTCTGGGTTGCTGAATGTGAATAAGCAAATAGTGCCTGTCTGACCATTTTTTCATTGTGCAAATGACAGAGGCAGCGACTTGACAGAGCTTTTTTTTCTTTCCATCGAACCTAAAGTGGTTTCTCACAAACCTAGAGGTGATTTCCTGCGCTCTACATCCATGAGGGCTGTTTCTAGTTGATAAGAAAGGACACATTAGCAGAAGGATAGAGCTACCTAAGGGCAGGGGGGTCTATTTTTCTTTCCTAATTGGTGCCCACAGGCACAGTTCCTCTCTGCCCAGTAATTTCCACTACCCCATGGGCAGGATTTCCAGACAGGCTTGAGATGTCTTGTAGACCTCAAGGACACGCTGGACACAGGCTGTTTTGTTATTCACTTTGGGCTGTGGTTTCATCTGGCTGCTGCACAGCATTGCGCGTAGGGAAAAGTCTTTGCTTCAGTTTCCATCTGTAATAGCTACGTGAGGTTTGGCTTGGTGTGGGGTTTTTTTTGGTGGTGGTGTTTGGTTTTTTTTTCAGTTGACTGTGCAGTCCCAGTTTGCTTTGTGGTCCCACATTTCCATCTCTAGAGTCGTCAGAAGGCACAGTTGCCGATGTGGGGGAGAGGGGCAAAGCAGGAAGAATTCCTCTATGTGTTTTTCTAAAAAATTCAGCTTTTCAAGGAAGAGGAGCCTTTTAAAATTTTTTTTTCCAGAATTTGAACCCTCTTGGCAAGATTTTCTTATTTTTGCTTAATCTTTTTTTTCCTTTTCTATTTTACAGTTATTACCTAAAATAGGTCTCTACAGAGTGAGAAAATATTTCATTAATTTCTTTGGTGTTTCCTGGGAAACAATAATGCATTACTGGAACTAGTGAAAAAAAATATGTATGTATGTATAATAGTATTTATGCTTTCTCATAGCAAAAGCTTTTGATGATGAACAGGGAGCTTTTGTGAGATGTTTCAGTGTAGGCTGTTTCCATTTTCTGTCAGCACTGTTCATCAATGGGATTGATTTTTTTCACAGGCTGGCTGTTCCAGGCCATAATGCTGGCTGCCCGAGACTGTGGGGACAATTCCTGTTTCTGCTTCTCTGGCACGTTTGCATTAAATCTGCTCTAAACACAAAAACTGTACCGACTATCTATGCAGATTTCCCAGCTGATTTCATTAAATCAACAACATCCATGACTTCGATAAGTATTTTAGATTGGAGAGTGCTTTTTTTCAGTGTTCCCTGAGTGATTAAACGGGAAAAAAAAAACCAACCCAGACAAGTACTGGATACTTTTATTTCATATAAAGAGTGTGCTGTGAAATAAATAAGTGTGTCTTTATCAAATCAGATTTCAAATAGATATAGGAAGATTGTTGCTCACATGGACTCAGATTCTTCCATAAAGTAAGTCACAATGTAGACTTTAATTTACAGGCTGTTGTTAAGGGATCAGTAGCATTCACAGGTGCGTGAAAGCAATATGCAGGTGTTAAGACACCTGAAACGAGCAACCGCATTTTTAAAATGATCCACTTCCATCTGCTGGGATAAGGGCAAGGTTTTGTCATGTGGTTGTACATAGTGCTGACCAGCTCTTGCACTGAGCTGGCATTTGAGAACCGCAGGCACCTTGGAGCAGTCAGTAGCTGTGAGCATAACTGGAGGCAGACTGTGCCATGCCTCTGTTTTGCCAGCTGTGGTCAGGGAAAGAATTGCACTCAGTTCTTTATATGTGCTTTGATGACAAGTGCTCTGTTATAGCCAGGCACTAAGGCTAAGAAAAATGGCCTGTTTTTATTCCCCTGTGCAACTGGTAACTCTACTAAACAACCACCCCCTTCGCACACACATACACCAAATAGCTCTGCAAACTTCTCATGTTTTCTGACACTGACCTAACGGGATAGAAACAACCTGCTCTATGCAACAGAATAGAGGGATTTCCATTTGCTCCAAATCGTACAGTGTACCTTAATTGCTTTCCTATATTAATACAGGGATACAGTGTTGGCTTTGTATGAATAATTCAGGGCATTAAAATGATAAAGTTATCAACAAAAGATGGCTTACAGTGATTATTCAACGCATTTCATAGATATTTCAAAGACAAAGATTTATCTGCAGATGGAATGTGAAATACTACATTGAGAATGTGTACAAATGTATTAACTCTATTACTGGGGTAGAGCAAAAATAAGAGTCAGCTGAAGATAGTGAATAAAAGATTTTTACATTCTCTGAAGGTATGCCATCTTCCTCTATTAAATAATGAACAGAAGATCTTTGCAAAATTCACATAATCTCTTGTGCAATAGGTGCACTGTATTTTATGAAAAGGAATGGGAAGACTTGAAGAAAATACAGGACTCCTCTCGTGGGGTGGTTAGTAAGGGTGGCAGTGTGTATGCAGCAGCAATATATAAGGGGACAGGTTTTATGTGTGGGCTACACTTATCTTGGGTGCTAATGATTTAGATTAGAAAGCATGCCCTGCATGCAAAAGCTCTCCTTTCTTTGCCCTCCTCTCTCCCCCAGTCTACATGCAATGCACGGAGTGGGAGGGGTGACCCAAAGTAGCAACTGAAGGCAGGTTAAAAACAAAGCATGAAACGTTGCTGCTCGGGGCTTTCAGGCTGCGGTAGTGTTTTGTGCCGCCTCTCTGGCCCAAGCTAGTGCTCGAGCCGAAGTAACTGAGGGAAACAGCTTTTCTGAGCAAAACCCAGTGGCTACTAAAACCTCTCGATGGCTTCAGCTGTGCTAACAAAAATCAGCGATGGGATGAAGCGCAGCCTGTGTTTCCACAGGTTGTCGTGGTTTAGCCCCAGCCAGCAACTAAGTGCCACGCAGCCGCTTGCTCGCTCACTCCCTACCAGTGGGATGCAGGAGAGAATTGGAAGGGCAAATGTAAGAAAACTCAGGGCTGAGACAAGAACAGTTTAATAATTAAAATATAATAATCATAATCATCATAATAATAACAACAATAATAATAATATTGTAGTGAAAAGGAAAGCCACAAAAAGGAGAGAGACTGGAACGAAACCCAGGAGAAACAAGTGATGCAACTGCTCACCACCCGCTGACTGATGCCCAGCCTGTCCCCAAGCAGCAACTGCTGCCCCCTGGCCAAGTCTCCCCGCTTAATATACTGAGCATGATGTCATATGGTGTGAAATATCCCTTTGGCCGGTTGGGGTCAGTTGTCCAGCCTGTGTCTCCTCCCAGCTTCTTGTGCACCTGGCAGAAGCATGGGGAGCTGAAAAGTCCTTGATTTTGTATAAACACTACTTAGCAATAACTAAAACACCAGTGTGTTATCAACATTATTCTCATACTACATCCAAAACGCAGCACTATGCCAGCTACTAGGAAAAAAAATTAATCCCAGCTGAAACCAGGACAGTATCCCAAACTGGCCAAAGGGATGTTCCATACCATACGACTGTGCTGCCATATGTCCCCAAGTGGGGAATGCATGGATGCTGAATTTTTAGGGACAAGTCTTTACTGCAAAGAACTTTACTGCATGGATAAACGATTTACATAGACCAAACTGTGGTCCAAACTTCAGAGTGACTTGAGACTTGTCCCTAAAAATTCAGTCTCCATCTTTACCGTCTTTGTTCTCCACAGCAGCTGAAAAGCAGTGGTCTTTGGTCAAGTAGTTCTCAAGGTCTAGGTTGCAAAGTCTGGAGGTCTCTTGAGCGGGCTGGCTGTGCCCATGCTGCTGTATGGAGCAGGGATAGCTACACCACAGTCTTTTGAGCCTCCACAGCAGAGGCAGCAGTTGAACATACAAACTGCCAAGAGCGTCAGGCAATTCTCCAAATAAGCATCCATGCATTCCCCACTTCTCCAAGTGCTTATATCAGGACATTGAATGGGAAAATCTCCTTGCTCGAGGGGGAGGTGCAGAAGTCATATGGTATGGTAAATCATTTATCCATGCAGTAAAGTTCTTTGTGTGCATTTAGCCTTGAGAAGTGCAAGAACCACTAGAGATCTGCCCTGAAATAAGCTTGCAGATTTCTCTTGTATTAAGTAAATTGCCTTGTTTTACATTCCCTTTTTTTCAGATTCCTCCACACTTAAAGCAAGTTAAAGAGGAACCTTTACTCTTCAGCATCAGAGAAAAAGAAAAAAAAATCTTGACTTTTTCCTCCCCGTTCAATCACCCTTACCTGTTCACTTACCTGTTCACTATTAAAATAACTATCTAATGGTGGCATTACTTGATGAAGTGATACAGATATGCTAAGTGGAGTGCGACAGATGAATTCCATAATTTGAAAACCTGCTAGCTATGAGGTAGCAAGCACTGCCTTTTTCTGTCTTTACTGACTATTAAAGCTCCATTTTGCAGCACATACTGTTCCAGTGACATAGTTTTCCATGCAAAAAGTCTTGGTTTTTTTTCTGAAACAAAAAATCTTCCCTTATGAGTTTGGGTGGGCTGTGTAATATTGGAGTCATTCATTCAGGCCAAAGAAAATACTTTGTTTTGTTAATAAAATGGCTTTGCATTAGCTTCCTAGAATGTAATTTTTTAAATAGGTAAATTAAAACCTTGCTTATTAATTGCAGTGCAGGCAAGTGCCATTGGCATTCTTTCAGTATACGCGTGCCAAAGCTGTTGCTGGCCAGAATGTGACAAGGCAAAGGGAGAGTTCTGAGGTTGTATGAACCCATCTGGTCTGAGCGATCCTGATGGAAGATCTGATCACAAGTCCCTCCTAATTCCGTTCTGCGATTGCTTTCTGCTCTAATTGCTTTGTGAAATACAGAATTATTATATTTTTGATAAGCTGACATACTTTTTAGACTGAAACTGCAAAGTGTTTTCCTTTGGTGGAGGCTTCCACTTTAATGGACTAGGAGTGATTACAAACTCAGTTAGCTTCTCATTTTGGCTCAATTCAGTTCAGCACCAAACAGCTGAGGAGTAACTTCATTAAACATGTGCTGTGTGGCAGGGGAACATTGCTTTGCCAAAATCTATACTTATTGTGAAGTATGTTATTTTCAAGAGGGAAAGCTAGGATTTCATTATATGTTTATTCCCATAGTAAAGATAATTGTATTTGTCTCTCATTCAGCCACCTTCATGGACTTTAACAAACACAAATTAAACCTAACCTATTTACTCTGCAAACAAAATGATAAATAAAAGCTCTCAGAATAGGCTTTTATTTAATATATGTATCTGTTGTTAATTGGGCTGCGTGCTGAAAAAGGAAGGCCAGACCTTGATCTTGGCTGCCCACTAAGGAATGACAATAAATGTGCTGGGGCTAACAGATTTATGCAGATGTTTTCATAATAAAAAGCTTGTCTGCAAGTGTTAACGTTGGAATGATGACCTTGTCCTTCACTCTCTGGTGGCAGGTGTGCACATGCGCTGCCCTGAGAGTGGGGTAGTAAGTAACTCGTCTTAAGTCTCACGGGAGTCCTGTGCTACTGGAAGGCTTTTTGTAGCTGAAATCTCAAGTGCAGTTTCTGATTACCTACGGCTTGACTGGACCCCTGCCCTCCATTTCTGAGAAGTTCGCCAATTCCAAAATTTAGGTTACATAGTGACTAAAGCAGACCAGAAAGCAGAGCTTTCATTCCTTGTGAGTTTCTGATGGTGGACAACTAGAAGGATATTCAGAGAGCCCAACCTTAGGCATGCAACTCCACAGAAAAGGGAGTGTTTTTTCCCAGGCCTGATTTAGGTGCCTTGTTCTACCTTCTGTCCACTGATTATGTATATAGGAAAGGTACATTTTTGTACCATCCAGCAGTTTCCTGTGCTGGATGGTGTGAATAGCCATATTTTATTAATTTCTAGGCTAAAATAATCTGAATGAGACAACAACTAAACTGAAATATCTCTAAACCTTTTATCCCATAAAATGTTACTATCTTTCTTAGGTTTCAAAATATTTCCTTTTTTAAGTCCTTCATTCAGATACTTTTAATCAAGGACATAAACATGTTGGTGTTAATCAACCAAACCCAAGTTTCTTCTGGCTGCAGCAAAGAATTTCATTTCGGTTTGTGTTGCTTCTGAGCTCAGCCTCCGGGTCACTGTCCACCGAGCACCCTGAGGCCTTCAGTTTTTGGAAAGCTCTCTCTGGCCAAACGCCCAACCCACGCTAATGCACTTGCTGTGGTTTTCAAAATTCTGCCCAGATGGTCTTTTACTCTGGAATAGTTTGCGATGCTCAATCTCCCATTTTCCTCAGGGGAGAAATATATAATTTAATTTGTGGGTTTCAGTAGTCTTGCTAATGACTTTCTGCTTGTTCTGGTGTTTTTAAGTAGTTACAGATGCTACAATGGCACTTTTATATTGTCCTGTATTGTTTCCATCAGTTGTTGGATTTCAGGAGGGAGAGATGTAAACTGTACTTCAGCTTCTTTGAGACAAAGCTGACAGAGCTATTGAAAATGAGGCACATGCTGCTGCTGAAGAGTTTGCCTTTTTTTGGGTTGCATTTTGCAAGAGAGCTGGAAAAGTATATCTATGTGAGAAACTACTGATACTGAAATGCTTGTCTCTCAAAATCTAGAGAGCATCAAGTAGGAACCCATTAATTTTTGGCTCAGAACTTGCCCTTTAGCAATACACAGAACAGTATTAAAGCAATTAAAATTAAGGATTTTGCTGGTGAAGTTGTCTGACTACTTCTTTATCAGCATCTCAGCAGTGCTAACTAAAGGCATGGGCCTGAGGAGCTCAGCCTGTCTCCTGGTCCGCCAGGTTTGCAGGTCTGCGCAGCGCCCCACCGGCAATGACTCCAGCCTGTGCATCAGCCACAGCAGGGGACCTGCTGGGCTGTACGTCTAGGATTCCTGGGGCCTCCACTGTTCTTAAAAGAACCTTTCACTTTGTTTAGGAGTGTTTTAAAAAGGTGCGCTGCAGTAGTTAGCATGTAATAACACAGTTTATACAAGCAGAACAAGCAGAAATTATTTCATCCTTACCTTCTGGTAAGATGTGCAAAAGCAAGATAGACGGTTGCTATGTTTCTGTTCTGACAGATTCTTTTTTACCCTTGAATGCTACAGCTAGCTGAAAATAGAGATATTTTCTGGGAGAAACTTCAAGAGAAACTCTTTTTTGGTCCTATTCATTAAAGCTGTATTTTTATTCTGGCTTAAGAACCATGTATTTAAGTTTAAATGGGTGTTAGTCTGGTAAGGAAGTGCTCTGAAGGAAATGTGTGAGGTCCCGGGCAGGGGGAATGGCCACAAGTTGCTCTTGGGGAGATTCCGATTGGACACAAGAGGAAAACTCTTCACAGTGAGGACAGTCACCATTGGAATAATCTCCCCAGGGAAGTGGTTGACTCGGCCATGTTGGACACCTTCAAGAGTCGTCTGGACAGGGTGCTGGGCCATCTTGTCTAGGCTGTGCTCTTCCTAGGAAGGTTGGACTAGATGATCCCTGAGGTCCCTTCCAACCTGGGAGTCTGTGATTCTGTGAAACATTCCAAGGTGGAGTCTCTGTTTCCCTCTGTATAGGTAGTCCTGTGCTTAGCTTACACCAGTGATCAGCAGCACCACCAGTGGTCAGTCTGCTTTGTTCTAAACGCTGTGAATTCAGAGAAAAGATTTGAATTCAAATGGTCATTAGGAACCTAAGGCTTTGCAATATGTCCATTTTTATTACTAAAACTGTATACACCAACAGTCCCCATGGCAGCTGGGTGCTCTAATAGCTAAACCTACAAAGAAAAACTGTAACAGACAGTGATTAAGTCTCTTTACTAGTTATTTTCCATGTCTGTTCTTGCCTGTTGTTCTTCTGCATGCACAATCAGCTTTTTTTGAGAACGAATGCAACTCCCAATTCCTCTGCATTAACAGCAGCAACAGCAAAGCAGGTTCTTTACCTGTAATGAGACTTGCAGGTACAGCCAGTTCCTCTTGAGGCTGTAATAACACCAAGAGCTCTGGCACAAAGACCTCTAAACTGCGGTACTGGTATGTGGTTTGCTCTCAGTAGAAAGCTGCAGCAGAAAGCAAGTTGGAGCAGGGATTTTTTATGGTAGTGATGACCACAGTTGTCTGCAGCTGTGGAGAGAGAGCAAAAGAGACAGGGACTGTGAAGGTACAGCATGGCTGTCACACATGCCCAGCAAGCAACCCTGGTCAGCTCACACCTCCCAGTCAGCACAACGGAGCAGTACACAGGGATTATGCTTAAGTACATCTGCAGCAGTACCTGGTTTGCCAAATGTCTGACAGCTTGAGGTGCTGGGCATATGGAAAAATATGATGGTCAGGGAAGAAAAAGCAAAGCTATACCTCATTGCTTTTCAGACAGGACACAGGACCGATTATTTATTAAGGCTGTATAGGATGTCTAGCAGCCTGGATGATGAGACTGATCCTTTCAAATGCAGAGAAATACTGCAGTCTCCTGCTGTAAGGTAGCACAGGTAAGCCAGGGTTCTTGGAGAGTTTCCCTATTTGTTAAAAAAAAAAAAAGAATTTATGTATCTCATCAGCTTGTGGAACTAGCGATAACTGCATCAAGTCCCACTAGACAACTATGGATTTTCCCTTTCCACTGGTAAATTTCTAGCCCTGGAAGATTGCAGATGTGATGCTGAATCTTCCTTAATTTCACCCTTATAAATGAGTAGCACCTTCAGCCTCTTAGAGTACTTCTTACAGTTGGGTATAGAGGGAGGACATTATTTCTGCTCAGGGGCTTTATTTTACAGCATTTTTAAAGCTGTCTGTGGATATAAGTTGCCTTCTGCAACAAGAAATCCTGGTGAAGCATGCCCATATCTTACTTGTAATCCTCCAGTGTTGCTTCCCAGACTGTTAAATGCCACACCTCTCCTTGTCACATCTATCTGTCTGACCTTGCCCCCAGGACGGCTATGGAAATTGCAGGAATGCTTTACAGACAGTTGCCAGCCTACAAACAGCATCAGCCTTTTGTTTTTTTTTTAAAGCAAAGATAATTCTGACAGCTGGATAAAACCACACGGTGGTTGTCCTGACATTGTTTGCAAGATGGTCACAGTCAGTCCTGACTAGGAGCTGTTAAACTGGAACTCAGACTCCAGAGGTGTTGAGTGACATGCTGTTGTCCTAATGTGTCAAGCAACAAGTGCTGTCTTTTGGCAGCCTGAGCATACATATCACCTCCTGTCAAGGTTTTAGAGTCTACTGTGGCAACCGTCTGCTTTGGCTTTGCTTGTCCTCAGAGCCAAACTACTTACCGCTGAGTTGTCACATGCTAACTAATATAAGCAGCAAGCCTCTCTCCTTTCTGATTTGCTACAGGACAAGGGAAGTCTGTGCATTGCAAACTTTACACAAATTAGTACACTATTCCCTGCCAACAGTGCTGTACAGAAGCAAATTTTTTTATTTTAAAGTGCTTCTGTGCCAATGTTGGTGTGATAAAACAAAGTATGAATAAATTGGGATGTGCCAGCAACAAAGAGCCAAGTGGAAAATGCTTTCTTCACTAGGAATACAAGCGTTTTACAAGAAGCCACAAAAGCATTGCTAAAGCTAACATTTTTCCTTGGAGCTCAAGTATAAAACCCTGTTCTGCTCAGCTTGTTCCAGGTTGCTGTGTGGTATAATACCATTACACAGATGAAAGGCAAACTTGTTTGTGTCTGTACTTCCTTCTGGTGATTAACAATGGAAGCGAACAGAGGCCTGGAGCTCACATGGGCCCCGTCCTCTTGTGCATGGCAGGATGCCCTGACGCTGTACTGAGATCCATCGACTTCATGTCTGCAGGCAGCTCACTTCCCCTATGGGTCAATTCTGCTTTCTCCTCAGAGTACAAACTTGTAGCACAGAGCACAGGCCACATCCTAAAAGGGACGCAAGTGCTATGGCACTCTGCTCTCGGGCAGGTGGGTCCTGGAGAGGTATTCAGAGTCCAGTGTCAAGGTACCGGGGCACCCTGTCCTGTGCAGGGCAGGCAGGTGTCTCAGCATGGGGTACTTGTCTGTACCTTGTCCTTTGAAGTTACGCAGGGACTCAAGAGCCTGATCTGCTGGACATTCTCCAAGAAGAGAGAGGTAGTCGGGACGCAGGACATCCTGAACCTGGTTTCTGGAGCCTTATCATGTCCAGGCATGAGTGAAAGGGACATCTTGCCCAACTAGCTTGTGAGAGAGCCAACTCTCACAATTCCGAATGGCACACGTGGATGTGCCACCGGGCTCCCCATGAAGCTACTACCTACTGTGATTCTGTCAGGATCCTGCAGTCTGGCTGGGTTTCCTCATGAAAGTCAGGTTTTATTTCAGGGTATGTGTCGGCTCCAGGTGTGAAGATGGCAAGTTCGATGAGGTGGTAATCTTGACCATGCGATCCTGCTGAACTGGAAGTAGTAGGTCAGTGACATTTTCACCCAACCCTGCTGCAAGCAGAGCTGCCTGGCTGAGCCCTGCTGCCCATGCTGGACCGGGCCCCAGCCCTAGTGGAAAAATGGTCTGATCTCAGGTGAAACTTCAATTCTGCTTCTGAGGTATAAATAAAGAGTGGGTTTCTTGTAGTGTCTTAAATATGGTATATTTCCTTTACTGTTTTAAACAACACTAGTGAGGGGATCCTGGTGTAGTCTTGGCAGAAATAAAGATGAAACAGAAGGCACTAGCCCAGGACAATATCCAAGTTGGGGTAGCATCACTTCTTCATCAGGGTCATTACTGAGAATGGTAGTAGTCTGGGGGCAGCTGATTTAGCTGTATAGGCAGAAAAGTCTAAACAGGAGACAAAAATTAGGAAAAAAAAAAAAAGAGTATTTAAATCTGATGAGCATGCTTGCTTTTGTTTTTAAATTTTGCTGCATGGAAACATTTTTTCCAAACATTTCAAGCTTGAAAAAAACTGGCACTGAACAACTGTTGTAACAAAATAAATAAAATCCTCTTTTGATCACTTGTCTAATTCCAAGTTTTCAGGAATTCTGCTGTTTCTCAAAATCGTTCTGCTTGGAGAGAAGAGTGTCACAAGAACATTTTTTAGTCACAAAATGAATGTAGAAGAAAGACTGATCATTTTTCTTTTAGCTCAAGAATAATTTTTGGGCTAAGCCTGAATATTAAAAATGTCATACTAAATGGCAACTTTCCTGAAAACTTGGAAGTTTGTGAAAGAAGGAGGTTATGCTGACAGATGTTTCAGAAACCTAATTAATGAAGCTCTGAAATGAAAAAGACTGAGAACAATCTGACTTCTTGTATGAGAAAAAATAACACGTAATATTTCAAAAGTAATAAAAGACCAACCACCCCAAGAACTTCAAACAAACAAAAAAAAGTAGTAACGTGAAACAGGAGTTAGGCTTCCTTTTGTCATCGTAAACTTTTTAAACCTCTTTCTGGCTAGAACTGGCTGAACGACCGTGATTATATTTTGTGACAATAATTGAGGTTTTAGTATTTTTGTACATTCTACATTAGCAAACAAAACCTTTTGAATATTTTTATGTTGAAATAGGTCCTTTAGGAATCTGTAGGTGTTCTAGTCAAGGTTGTTCTTCCCTCCTACTGGTCAGAAATTATTAGAGAGGCCAAATTGTTCTGAACCTCAGAATCTCTTCATCCAAATAAGCAAACCTTTAGAAGTGCTTCAGCATCAATAAAAACTGCATATTTGAACAACATTTTGCTTTCCTGAAACTGTTCCAAGTGCTTGCAACTTCATCTTGCACATAATAGTTTTGCACAAAAGAAAGATGCATTTAATCTCAGCTGGAAGAGCGTGGTTTTGCCAGTTCTATATTGCTGCCGTTTGTGAAAAATGGCTTTGCCTTATTGTATTTCTTTTCATCTTCCTTCCTTGGTGGCTGATCAGCTTCTGATAATGTGGTTACTCGATCTTATCCTGTGAAATTACAATCCATTATCTCCTCAGGATATGTTCTAGGAGGGGGATTAAAAACATGCTGTCAGTAATACATATACTCAATTGAAATTAAGTGAGAACGTGAAGTAAGGTTACAGTGCTGCAAAGTACAGAGGATCAGCACCTGCCCTTCATTAATCCTCTCAGTCCTCTCTCTTTACACTGTGAAGTGCCATGATAACATAAAGCCACAATGAAATACATGGAAACTTTTTGTCTGTCCATGTTTTGAGGACTCTCACCCACCTAGATGCTGCCTTGTTGCTTGCTTTGCCGCTGGGCATGAGTATGGGTGCTGAGATTGACAGGGAGCTCATCACAGTAACTTCCCTCAAGTAAGCAACGGCACCTGAGAGTGCACAAAGCCTGTTGTGAAACCCTGAAATGAAGCCAAACATTTGGAAGCAAGTTTCTAACCTTTGTTAACTGAGGTGCCAGTTTTATTAGGCAGAATTGATGATACAGTAAGGGGATGTCACACCATATTAAGGTCAATGTATGGAAACACTTGTTGCCATTGAAAGGCAAAGGCTGCTTAAGGAGATGTTAAAAGCTGAGTGTAATGCTGTAGGGAAAATTCGGCAGGTAAAGGTCAGTGGAAGTTTCCTTAAAAGTAGTTCTTGGACAAGCATGGGTGACATTTCTTTGTCTGCTTTCTACTACTGCTTTCTAATCTTTGCCTCAAAGAAACAGTGGGGTACAAAGCATATTGTCTGTGTGAGGACTTAAAAATGAACAGTGTTGATCTCCCTGTCTGTCTGCAAAATGCCAAGACTGGCTTAAAAATCATAGACTTTGTTCAGAAAAAAACCCAGTATCTTTGTTTCTAGACCTTTTGAGATCATGTTTTCAGGCATTCCTGTATGTTTCCAAGGTCTACACACTTACCTAAGTGAAAAAAAGACCATCACATGCCTCAAATAATGAGAGTTAATAACATCAGGAGTAGCACAAGTTGCACGGATTTAATTTAAACAAGAACTGAAAATTCTCTGCTCCACATCTGTAAATATACTCTTTATTGTCAATATCATTAAAAGACTGATCTAGCAGGTCACCTACAAAGATTCCTTTGGGCCTCTTCATCACCAGGAGCATCTCCTCAGGCTTCTTCTATACTGCAGTCCAACAGCTGCCTTTTACAATATATCCTGACTGTCATCAGATTTCTGTATCATGCTGTACTTATTTCTGGTAGAGAAGTAGGTGTGTGTTTGTGTGCGACAGGGACTGGGGGAAGAGGTTTCACTTTATACTTCTTGCAGATAGAATTACTGTGCCTGTCTATTGGCTTTGCTTATTTATCTTATGACTCTTGTGGCTATCTGTGAGGGGTAAAATAAGCACCAGCTTTGGATTTGATTTGCACTGTGAATATGCTTCTAACTGGCACCACCCACACCAAAGGTTAAAGTCAACATTTTCAGTTTTCAAAGCCAGAAGGATAAAGCCAGGCTACTGGAGTGAGATTTTAAACAGCTGGCAAAACTCCATTGCTGTGATAGTCAGTGTTAAAAACTCCTGCAGGGACGAGGTGGGCACTGGAGATCTCTGGGCCCTGTTTGCAAGCGGTTCCCTGGACTGTCCCTTCTCACAGGCTCTGAAGGATGTGGCCTGAGGCTTGTGGCTTTTGGCCATGTAATGTCTCCATTGCACAGCTCACAGGGTCAGAAAGGCTGTCATCCTTTGCTGAGGAGCCCTGCCAGTATAGCTGATGGGGAAGGCTATGGGTGTGCATCACTTTTGCCCTGTGCCTTAGCACTGATAAGGCCTAGTTCTGACTTCAGTATTATTTAAAATAGCTTTAGGATTGTTTTGTGTTACAGAGTCAGTGCATTCTCCTTCTGTGCCATTCTATCCTCTCCATTACTGATTTGTTAAGAGATGTAGCTTCTAGAGAAAAAATTAAAGTACCAAGTAGTTTTAATAGTAACACTGTGGAGCTCTTTTCAAGTGGCTTTTTTATGTGTATGCACATGTCAATGGAATGCTTTAAATTGATTTTGAGGCTGCTAAGGTAGGCATGTGCAGGCAAAGAAATCCCAAAGCTTCATACAGGTTTTTTTTTGTTGTTGGTGTGGGTTTTTTTCTTTTTCTTTTCTTTTTTTTTTTTTTTTACCATGCAGCCTTTATAAACAGTATTTGGGAATGATAGTATCAAATGTCACATAGTATACACTGCTATCTTAGATCTACATTCTTAATTTCTAATAGCTGGGGTTGCATGGTTAGATTTCTACTATGATTCAGAAATGTGGTTGTTACTGATATGATATGGATATCAGAATCAAACCAAATATTTAAAAGCATTAGTCCCCAAAATAACCTGGTAAACCTATTCCTAAACTGTCTGCCAGATGAAGCCAGGAGCCAGACAAACAAGCGTTTTTCCAAATGAGTACATTGTATCAGGTTCTTAAATCCTATTTTGGACACCTCAGTAAGAAGAGACTGAAAGCACAGCTACACTCTTCCCTGGCTCTGAAAACATTAAATCCAAGATTGAAATGGGGAGATGTGGAGCAGCGCTGATTAGATCAAGCGTGGTACCAGGTGTCTGGGCTGCACAGCTGCTAAGCAAGGGTGGTGAGGCCACGGAGCATGGTACCTACCACATGCACCTACAGGTTCAGACCTCCTTTAGCAAGGGGATCTCACTGCTTGTTTGCAACATAGCTGAGCACTTGGTCCCAGTGTTTCCTTCCCCAGCAAAATGAAGGGCAGAATCTCCAAAAATGGGACACTGAAGTTAAGTGTGTGTGACCTTGGGAAATCAATTTGCTTTAGGCTGCATGACCTGCAGCACAAAACCCCATGTACTTTGGGCTCTGGAGTCTTATGTCTTGGGGGCATTTTTCAGTTCTTTGGCATTGCAAAGCCGGTGGGAAAGGAATAACCCTGCTTCCACCAAGCATTCAAAGTGCGTGTGATAAAAAAGCAACTGGTAAGGGGCTGCTGACAAGCATCTGGAGTGACAGAGATGACCCTCTGATGCTTACTTAACAGTCGACATTCTGCAGACTGAGAGGAGATGACCAGTTGTCTGAGGAAGGAGGAGTACAAAACATGACCAAAGATGAAAAGGAACTTCAGAAGCGCCTTAAGGCCCCAGCTGGGATCTTGTGAAATCCCTTTGTGCCAGGCTGTCTGCAAAATCACAGTGCAAGAGAGCCTCATGCAGAGAAGGCATGTGGAATGGGAACGAAAAGCAGGAAAAACAGCAGTTCCCTAACACCTCACAGGAACTCAGTGTCATAAGCAGAAACTGAATGCTAAGTCTTAGTCCCTGCCCAATGCTTTGCCACCTGTTTTGTCATGACCTGTACAGGTTGATGCTTGTTCCAAGATACTGTATTAGATGGGTGCAAAATGTCCACTACCGGTGTCACTTTTGTTGTGAAAATATCAGCAGTTCAGTCAACCAGAAATTACGGCCTTGCTGCATGCTTTGGGGGCTAGCATCCCCTCCCTCCTGGAAAAAGTGCCTTTCAGAAGAATGGCTTAGCAGAATGCCTGACCATCTGCAAAACAGCTCATGTCAGCCAAGTGCCAAGTGAGGAAAGGAGGTATAGCCACAGTTTGAAAGAAGTTATGCCCATCCTCATGGCCCCTCGAAAATATTGGCCCCTTATATGGCAGGAAATTCAGTGCGAGTTGAAGCTGTCAGAGATGATTTAATTCTTGCTGAGTGCTCTTTGACTCCTCTCAGAGTCCCAGAATGAAGCTGAGGTCAGGGACTCAGTGACTGCTGGCTACTAGCCCTGACACAGCTCCGGGAAGCTGCTGTGGCACCAATGTAATGTGGATCAATAAATCTCACAATATAGGACTGATTGCTTGTCCCCATGTGCAGGGATTCCCCATCTCCGGTGTCGGGGACCGAGACGAGGTATGTATAACTGCATTGAAAGGGAAGATGTGCCTTTTGTCCAGCAATTAATGTTCCCCTTCTATGTGCACTTCTACATAGAATGGGCTGAATTACTTTGCATCGAGCCAGAATATCCAAACCCATTGACATTTCAAGCAAGTGCAGCAGTTGTCACGCTAATGGCAAAATCTCCACTGCTTTTATTAATCTCCCTTTTAGAGCTTAGGTTATCAGTGGTAACTCTATCCCTGATTATTTTTGGTAGATTAGCTCTCACCCACCTTGTATGTAAGTAATATGTTTGTTGTAGACATAGTGCTGCAGTCTAATCCTAGACCCATAATTTAATATAGAAAGGAAAGGGCCATCACCTTCACGGAAGCCCTACTAGTTTATGTCAGCAAAATATTTGGCTTTGTAAAGATTGTTGTTCATCAAGATATTGAAATTGAATAAGATCAGCTTCGATTGAAAAAAAAATATTTTTGTAAGCATTTTCCTGGAATTAGTTCAGATATTCAAGCGTTCATTGGTCAGTAATAACATTCAGATCATTTAAATGTCTTCAGTAAATCAAAAGATTTTTTTTCAGAAGCAGCAGCTCAAATGTTATCATTTTAAATAATGTTATAAATAAACCTACGGTAATGACTGCAACACCAGTTTCTTATATACACAGAAATTAACTATGATTATCAATATTATTCTTTATTGCTTTAGAATTGAAATGAATTTAGAAATGAGCTATTACAGCTCATTGTTCCATGGATTTTACAGCTAAAAGGGGATATTATATCAGTTTGTCTCATCTTTTGTACAGCAATTCCTTATAGCAGTCTCTGCAGAGAAGTGTATCTTACACTTGGAATTTAGGACCTGCATGTTCTGTTGTCTTTATCTGGCTGTTTTCAGTAAGCCCCTTACATCAGCCAATAATTTCTTACTCTCCACATTCTGACTAGTTTATACCGAAATGTCTTCTTGCTATATTGACTCCACCAAGGTGGTGGTTCCTTGCACACCTTTCATCTAAACTGGGAAACAGGGGTACTTATAGGCAAGACACTAACTGATTTCAGTATAGCGAAAGTTTAATCCTTATTTGTATTAGGTGACTAATATTGTTACACATCTGCATCCCCACAGCCAGGGCTTTCCACTAAGAAAGCCAGAGGAGGCATTCAAAGGCTGCACAGCTGCATTAACAAGTAATAGGGGCTTTCCTTTCAGACCTTATCTACATAGAAGTTTGGCATGTAATATGGACAAAAAGCATCTTAGTTATGAGTTGGGCTTAGCCTCTTTAGTCAGAGCACCTGGCTAAAGAATCATAAATAAATCAGACTAGTCTTGGTATTGCAAGTATTTTGTCATTGCAGATACCCAGCCCCGTTACCACTGAGCTCAGACCTGTTTGTGAGTTCAGCCCCTGCTAATTTGCTCTTTCCTTCTCCTATGTCTTTTCCGTATGCCTATGAGCAGGACACATTTCATGCATGCAGGCTTGATCCTCCAGAACTTAAGCATATATACAACTTGATGTAGCATGGATTATTCCATCAACATCAATTAGGTAACTCATAGACATGAAGAGGAGCATATCTGCGAATATTGTCAGGAGAAGAGCTTTAGTTTGCAAATTGCCTGTCTTTGGGCATCCCCCTCACTTTCATTTTTAATTCTTGCAACAGCTTATCAACTAGTTTCTCCATTATTTCATAGAGCTTCTTGCTGTGTGTCACTAGAAAAGATGCGGTGACCACTAAATTTTCTGTAAGTTATAGTACAATCAAAGAAAAGAGACCCGTTCTCTTCCCACCCTGCTTCCCAGAGTGGGTATTAGTTGTGCAGCCACTTTTATCTTGTGGAAGGTCTTTTTCACTTAATTAAATTTCCTTAGTGTCACAAACCTATATGATTTTTGTAATAGTGATCATAGTTTCCCTGTAGAAATAGTTTACCATGTAGAAATGCATCCAGAACTTACTCTGTCTCCCCACTGGAAAGAGCTGTCTGCAGGAATCCGTGGTGCCCTTCTCACACTAATCTTAGGCAGCCCAGGGAAATTCAGGGAGAATCTCAGGATGGAAAAGTGCTGCTAGTTCTATTAAATCCTATTAAAACATCATTCAAGGCAAAATGAAGTTCAAACAAGGTTTGGGGAAGCCCTTTTAGAGAAAATTTGTTGTTTTAAGTAATCCTTATTTTTACCTCTAAGGCTACTTTTGTTTTGCTGCAGTCTTGTATTGTGAAAATTACTTGTCAGGAAAGAATAAGAAAAGAGTAAAATGATCCAAGCCCTGAATTAGTGCCTTTATGGTTATAATTTCCTTTACTTCAGTTGAGTTTCCCTAGCAGACCTGCAAGGAAAGCTCTACCGCATTAAATAACAGAGTCCATATTACTAAATACAAGTAGGTAAAAGATCCTCTCTATATTGGCAAGCAACCCCTACATTTTTGCTGATGAACTCCTGGCATTTTGTTAGTAAATATTTCTAGAATAGATGACATCTGACATAATTTTGTAGATACATGCTAAGGGTGCATTCACACACACATATATATAACATGCATATATATACGCATACCTATACCTATGCGCGTAGGTAGACACTTTTAAACATCCGTCTCAGTAGGTAAGAGTGGAATTTGCTGCATTCATACCCGAGTCCTCTGGGGCTCTGGAATTTCAGGATCTGGCTTCTTCTAATAGGGACTCTCTAGATGTGTTATTTCAAATGCTGGTTTAAATAAAAACAAAAAAATAAAGCATCAGCAATACAGCACATCACAATAGCAGGTTAAATATAGACATGGATTACAGAGCCATTGTTTTCACTCCTGCTAAATAAGACAGTACTCTTAAAATGGAACACCACTTGACCTTTCGTGTCTCATCAGGCTGTGATTGTATTTAACTGATGCAGGGAGGAAACATTTTCCCCCTGGAACTGTCCCCTGTGGATATGACGAGCACTACTGCTGGGTCACACCATGCACAGGAGGCAGAAACCCAGCGCTCCAGAACACAAGAGGGATCTTGCAGCTCATGGAGGAGCTCTGTCCATGCCCCACAATGACACACGCTCTTTTTTCAACTTCTCTCAGCTTGTGCTCGCTGCTGGCCATCTTAAATCACCACCAGTGCTCAAACATTCAAAAATCACTTACTTTGAAGTGGAAATTCTTGATGTGCAAAGCAAGAAGCCGATCTGCATTGTGGACAAGGTGAGTGTATTATTCCGGCACGCCGGGGCCACACCTGGTTCACATGGTGCCGCTTCAAGGACTCTGTTTTCACTCTGTTGTGGTCGTATTCTGTAATAGAAAAAACTTTCATTCTTTTCTTTTCTCTGGGAGACACTCATAATTTCTTGTGAGTCACAATCCTTGGCTGTTTTTCTCCAGGATTTTTACAAATAATCCAACACTGGTTTCTCTTAGACCTCCTGGATGCTCTGTGGACTGAAGATATGTCCTTACGCTGTCTCTTGACACTTAGATTACAGTGTTTATTTCAGAGCATGGTACTTAAACGTCTGCTTCAGAATGGATACTCAGTTTTAATACATTTGTAAAGCTCAGCATCTCTGCAATGCTGTGGGCTCTTGTTGGTATATAAACGTACTCAGCTGCACCCTACTTATCAGATTGGGCGGGAATTTGGCAATTTAAAAAAAAAAATTTTTTAAACAAAGGGTCTGAGTCAAGAAAGGTATGTTTTTTTAATAATATGAATAAAAATTATAAACTACAGTCAAATTGTAAAAGTAGGATGAGAGAACTGGGTAGGAAGGAAATTTATAGCACAGTAAACAACAGCTGAAAAAATGCTTCATAAATATTTTCTTCACAGTTTTTGTGATTCATTGTCCCTCAGCAAAAGAGCTGGTCTCTTGCATGCCATGAAAATGAGAACCCTAATCTATTTAGACTATAGGATTTTTCAGTAACATAGTAGAGTTTTGAGACTTACTGTTTTGCTAGAAGAAAAAAATAAAAATAAACAATTCCCTAACCTCACTGGCAACAGCGGGAACCAGTGGATAAATTTGCTTCAGATGTTTAATTTAATGCCTTTGAAATATGCAGGGTGGAATACTACCAGGTTTCTAGTGATCCTGATTGATTAAAGGGTGTTTTTGCAATTTGTGTGACTAGCTCAAGGTAGATGTCTCATTTGGTCATTCTTAATGGGGCAAAACATTTTCTGAGATATTTTTTAATCTAGCTAAAGGGGAAACGTACAAAATGGTCAAACAAATATGATTATTAATACCAGTTCTAATGATAGCGTTTGCATTATTTAATTTACTGAGTGATATTTATGTAGTTATTAAAAAGGGTTATCTAAATTTTATACTGAACAAGGTTTTGATCCAAAAAAAGACTGAGTCTGTTTCTTATCATAAGCTTTCCTCTAGTGTCATTAAAAGAAATATATTAACAGAAGCAGAATTAGGCCAAAAGCCACATTTCAGTAATCCTTCCATGATGCTTGGAAGAGCAGTAGTCTGCTGGGACAATAGCAGACCTGCGTTTTAATCTTTATTCTGAATTCTGATGAGCCTGAACACTTTCTACACCTTCTCCAAACCATAGATTCTGCTCCTGTAGCAGCGGAAAAAGAGTTACGAATGGTGATTGCAAAGTACTCTCTCTCTAGAGGTAAAATACACACAGAGGATCAATAGCAACTGCAAACGGAAAGCGTCTGCTCAGGAATCTCTGTTCAACTTAGATGGCAAATGGCCAGCAGCAAGGACCTGTTCTTATTTTTTTTGTTTTGGCGCAGTACCAAGGGATTGGTGCAAGTTTAGCACAAAGCTGAGATTTCCAAGACTGCCTAAAGAATTTGGCTTTTGAATGCACATTCACATGGTTATCTAATTTGCTGGGATAATCCCTTTCTGAGGCAACCCTGAAAGTACGGAAGCTGAGTTCCTTACTTCCATGAACACTTGTTAGTATTGGTGAACTTAATTTCAGTTGGTTATTAGAGCAGACAAGAGACCGTTTTACTGGATTATGCATGAACTTCTGCTTAATTAGATATAACACTGATACAGACCCAATATGGCACTTCTAATGCCTGTTTTTCTGTTTGTAAGTTACGATTAGCTTCACTTCTTGGGGTTGCATGTAATTTTACTTGTCAGAATTTATAATAGGAGAGAATGGGAAGATTTTTAAAAGTATATATTTATACTCTTATTGCATAGTGTTAGTTGTTCAGACTATTATGATTTAGCAAACACATTTGTAATATTCTCACATTAATAAATCTAAAGGGACGAACTATATTATAATGGCAGAGAGAAGACCCCTTTCTTTCTCCACCTAATAGAAACTCAGGCAGAGTGATTAGATGATTAATGCTGTGTGGTTAAATACCAGTCACTGCTTCCAGAGTGTTAGTTTCTAGGAGACTCTTGCATATGCATATAAAACCTGTTCAGATTAGTGGGAGCTCTGTAAGTCTGCAAAATAATGATACATCTAACTAGCTTTGGTATTTAGAAAGAAAAGGTGTCTTGCGCTCAGTGCAGCGTCAGGGATTTAGAAGAGGTGTGTTCAGCTGGGTGATCTTGAGCAATCATCTGACATCAGTAGGCTTTGGAACCAGCATAAGTAACTGTGAATTAATTCTCCATCAGTAAAATGAAAATAACATTATCTTCTTTGGCTTTCTTAGCCGTCTTACACTTTGGGGAAGGATCAGTCACTTAATATAAGTGAACTGAGTGGTTACTACAAGGTCCTGATCGTCTTTAAGATTGGCTTAAAGGAACAGAATAAACACATATTTGCCTGGTTTTTAAGCCCATAAGATACGTGCACATACATACTGCAGGCTTTTCCACAGTCAGGAAATGCAGAAAAAAAATATTGAAAGAAAGTAGTAGAAGAGGAAAACCCCAGACATTTTGTCCCATAGTGACCCCCTCCAGGAGCTGGGTCTTGAAGAAAAATACCTAATCATGGAAAGCTGGAAGTAAATTCACAAGACTCAGCAACACTGGCAGTTCATTTTACACATGCGTAGTTTGAACATAAAATTCATTATAGGAGTATCATTCCTTTTATTTAATATTACCAACCTGCTTTGGGGACTTTCTCTGCTATGGATACGACATTATGCAAGTAGTTTGGTGCACATGAGATTTTCCAGCAAGTTACTTAAAGAATTTAAAAGAGAAAAAATAACAGCCTTGCTCCTGTTCTTGCTCCCCAGTCTTGCTCCTGGTACAGAAATTAATTCTGAGGTGAGATGTCATGGAGAAGAGGCTTCAGATTTTGGGGGTGGGGAGAGAAGGGACGAAACACAAACTTGTCTAATTTTTTTCCAATTATTCTACAAAATGTCCCCAAACTACTTCTGGCAGGACAGCAAGCACTGGTGATGAGACAAAAGGGGGCTACCTTTGACAGTTGGAAAAAGGCTTCAAGAAGGAGTTAATAGGGAAAGCTAATTTAAACCTAGGCTATAACCCCATCCATCTGTCCTTAAAAGCAGCATAAAAATACTCAGAGGAGGCATCCTGAGACTGTACTCCCATGACCAAAGGTATCCGCACGCTGATCTGGTGGCGGCCGCGGGACAAAAGGCACCGAGGTTTCCAGGAGGGCTATGAGCAGCCTCCTGCTCTGCACGCTGCCCACGGGAGGGCAGGAGCCCAGGCCTGTGGGCCAGTAGGGACGACAGAGTCCTGGGTCTTCCCTCCTTCCCAGGGAGGCAGGCTGGTATCCTCAGGCACAGCATGGCTCGGGGACACGCAGAGCACCTTGCCTGACCTGAGATCCCTCTATGGCCTGGGAGGGGATTTCTCAGAACAGAAAGGTGTTTACCCAAGCAGGCAAATGCCGTACAGGAACTGGTGGCTGAAAGCCACAATTAGGCAAATTTAGCCAAGAAATTTGGCCTGTATTTTGACGATCAAGGGGTGATAAGTAACAGCTGAGCATATTGTGGGTGAATCTTCACTGCAACATGCAAATCGATACTGCATTTTTTTAAGACGTTGTATAGTTGAAACATGAGTCATACAGGTTTCTTGCTCAAGGAGTGAAAGAAGTATTCAGCAAGGAATAAATCTTCTCTTTGGCCAGTGTAAAACAGCAGGTGAGCCTAGATGATCACAAGTCCCTTTTTTCCCTCACAATTTATTAATTTCTATGGAAGAAATTCCTGCCTGTCTCTAAAGAGGAGAGGGCATGTAATTAGTGATTTCTTGCTAGAAATGTTTTCAATGAAAGAGAGTCCTAAAATATCTAAGGATTTTGGCTCCCATATTACTTCCAAAAAGCTACAGAAAACAACAGAACATGCAAAATTCATCAGGTCTTAAAAATGAAAGAAAATAATTCTTTTTTGTATTTTTTTTAACAAATAATCCACATTTTTCATCATCAGCCACAACTTATGAAAAATACATAGCTACTCAAAAACTGTTTTACTTTTACATTATTCCAAAACCCTGATGTAGGTTAGTTTTAAAGTAATGGATGTGCAGTGATTTGATTTATAAATGCTGTTAAGGCAATTCGTAACTGTTTCTCTTATAGCAGCCATTGTATAATTTTTTTTTCTTCAAATTAACTTGTAGTAAAATGCATTTTCCCACAAACATAGTGCAATGTAATTAATTTTGCATGAGTTGCTTTTAAGGCAGAAAGTGTTACACAATATAGTTTTTACAGAATAAATCACCTTTGGGGAAAACGGCAAAGAAAGCTTTTTCCCATCCAAAACCTCAGAGCTCAGTAGTTTCGTGCTATACGATTTTGCAAGTTAAGCTATAAGCTGAGGTGCAAGCTGAGGTTCTGGCTGCTATACAGCAGCCCACCTTTCCAGAAAACTTCTTAAGGCCTACAGAAGAGAGCTGGTTTCCTAAGGTGTGCAGGACAGAGTCTCTTTTCTTGGTGTGCTGCAAAGATGATGGAAACTACTTTCCTACTGTTCCTTAAACCAGCCCTCCAAGCACCCAGCGCCCTCTCCCACTGAAACCTCTTCGGAAAACACAGTTACTGATAGCTGAAGGTTTGTGGCTAATGATATATACTGTAGAAACATTTATATGTTTGTGAGTGTAGCCACACTGTGCAATGCCTATAGTGAAAGTCATGTGAACATTGTTATTTTTCTTAAGTTAAAAGACCCTTGCGTAGGGTCCTTTTGTTACTCATTTTTATTGCGCCCAGTATAACACAGATCTATGCATCAATCCAGTCACTTACATACACAACTCTTCTTGGTGTTAAATATTACACCGTATGTGTATTACTACATCTTTCGCCAAAGATGAATTAGGGCTTATTTTCATTACCTTAAAGGCTCGTCTGTCTCTGAAGGAGTTCACAAACATTTTTGTTTGTAAACCACCTAAAACAACAGTGTCCTCTTATCTGCACACTATGGCTTAGCAATACAACGGATTTATACTGGCATGACAACAAAATCAGACACATGCAGAAATGGTATCTTCAGTACCAGGAATCTATTGCACTCACTTGTGGGTTGCAGCTCTGTCACAGAAACTGAGCAGCCAAGAACAGTCGTCACTGGCTCTCTTTTGCCTAGTCATCTCTAGCAAATAAAAATAACTTCTCACACCATGACTTGGAGGTTAGACACACCACATTTGTTTCATGTGAGCAAATACAATCATTAAAGTACGCAATGCGACTCTGCAAAGGAACTCTTTGCAGTACCAGGACATTTCCTTCATTCTAGGGAAGTATAGTAAAAAGAAGTCTGTTCCCAGAAAAGAGATTAATATTGTTGTTGCCTTGTATTGTCTTTTTTTTTTTTTTTTTTTTTTCCCCTGCAATTTCAGTATTTCACTTCACAGGACTCTATAGTCTTCCTTGTGGAGAATGAGCAAAACCTGTGTACTACCACAGCAGCAGCCTCATTTCATGCATAGGATTTTTAAGATCATCATCTTTCCCATTCAAGCAGTCTACCATTAGAGATGCCCTGCCTCTGATGCAAAGATGACCAAGGGATTGAATAACCAGCTATGTCACAGGAGGAGGCTTCCATGGGAAGACCACATGTTGGTGCCGAGTCCCACAAACTCAGGATTCCCACAGCAATACAGGTGAAGGAACACAGACACAAAACTAGCTGGATGTAGGCTCATTGCTGTGGAAGTCCTCTTTTTTACTTCCTTTTGGAAGGAGGATTTCATAGTGTCTTGTGTCTTTTACTGTATATTTTCACAGCATCCAGCACAACAGGGATCTGGTCCCTGCTGGGAGGCACTGCAAGAAAATACATTACATTTATAAATATGTTATGAAGTCTATGCCTTTTCTTGCTCCTAAGAATTGAATCTGATGTCTACCCCCCAGTGCTGGAGGTGATGACAGTAGTATTTTCTTCCTCAGTTATTAGTTACACTTGGTAAAGTAGGTAAACATATTCAAATTCTGTTGAAGCAATGCATTACACTCGTTTCTTCCTGCTCTACTAGAAATTCACATCATTTTAATGTCAATAAAGATACAGATAGTTTCAGATGAAAAGAGGCAACTAGACACATTAATTTCTGCTTGCTCTTTGCTGTCACCATTCTTGTTTCAATATGGCTTTTAAAATGGAATACCTGGGGAAATGGCCTTTGATTTATCTAGAAGAGAGAGACTGGGGAGGGGAGAAGCTGGTAACTTTAGGGGATTTAGCATTTGTAAAGGTATAATTTAAAGAATTACAGAAGCCACTACAGAAGACTAATGCTTCAGCTGATACTAATTTTCAAAGCTTAGAAGTGCCTTTAAATGACAGGTTTTATTCATCTCTTATTTTAGATAGAAAAGTCTAAGTTTGGGGGGAAGAAAGAAAGAGTGAAATATAATAAATGATCAAAAAAAATCTAAGCTTGATTCAAAGTTCAGTGAAAGTAAGAGAATGGGTTTCTGAGACACCAGTGGTACTCCAGCTCTTCATGAACAGAAGCCATTTTGGCCACCAATAAAACCCAGCTACGCTACCAGAGCAGTGAATATTGCCAAAAGTGTATCTGTAGAGACGGATTCCCAGCCAGCATGAAAAATTCCTCTTTCCCAAGAAAGTTATGACATTTCTCCCCAGCTGCACGTTTGCCTTATTGCATCAAAGATAATTCACACATTATTGCAAATTATAAATGTACTGGAGCAATGTAAGACCATAGGGAACTGTAGGTGTTCTATTAGTCTAACAGTTAATCAGCACAACCCGTGATGGAAATTTAGGTGTATAATGGCATCTCATATAGGCATTATTGTATCATTAAAATACTCCTGCCCATGATTTACTGGTCCATCAGAACATGCTTCAGGTTCTTTCTGAAATCAGGCCTGTGATTCTTCACAAAGTACCTGAGCCGTGTAGTAATGGATCTATAAATATCTAACAGTATATATATTAATGCTATCATTTTAACATATATGCCTACATTTAAACAATTTTGGATTTTAAAAAGTTCTTAAAATGCAAGGTTTCCTTTTTTAATATGTAGAGCTCTTGTACTACACGAGAAGAAATTGTGGCAGCCAGAGAATCTGTACCAGAAGTAGAGCAAGCGTGTCTTCATTGCACTCGCTATAGTGAAAAGTACCTAGATTTCTAACTGACCCGATGACGTCTCATTGTTCTTATATATCACTCTCACTTCCCTTTCTGCTCCCCTTTCTGCTTTTCAGCTTCATACTTCCCCTCATGGACCACAGGGGGCTTCTTGTCTCACCATCTTTCCCTGCCTGCTCTGCCCAGCATAACTTTGGACCTCCTTGTCAAATTTAAATATACATGAAAGAGAAAAAAAAGATTATTTAGTTCCTGCTTGTCTAGCAGAAGCTGGTGGCTGGGTGGGTAGCACACGGTTTCAGAGCAGGGAGCACAGGCAGAGTGCAGTTCTCACCCCCGCCGACCCACAGCAGCCAGCTGGCAGCTCAGTGTGCACATTCTGACTGGCCAAGCAGCGAGCGCACGGCAGCAAAACAGCCCCAGTTTCTTGCCCGCTGGAAATGTCATAGGAGACAGGGAAGGGATATGAGGCAGCTGGAAAACGCTTTGGGGTCCTTTATTAGTAGAAAGTAAGGCTTTATTAGCTCTGCTATTCATAGAACCACTTGTTTTGCCAATTCATGTTCTCCTGTGAAATTTCTTTTGAGTTGGTTGATCTCTTGCAGTCTGTTTTCATACTGTCCCCCAGATAATTTGTGACCATCCTGTGCTAAGCATTGGCTGAGTTTCTTGGGTGCTCTGCTTGATTTTAAATGTTAGCAGTTTGTATAGCTATAAAAAAAGCAAGCATAACTCTCCTCAGTCTTTTGATAGAAAAGGGAAGACAAAATGTAGAGATATTTTGCAGCCAAGCTATATGCTTAATCTGTGCTAGGACCAGCAATCAAAATCCAAACAAAACTCTAAACCTCACCTTCTTCCATTCTTCTTCAGAAGAACTGGTCAACATTAGCTTTTTTTTTTTAAGTGCATATCCAAAATGTTGTTTTCTTTGCAAATTACAGTGAAAACAAATGAATTTTGAATTTTTAATGAGGTAGAATTTGGGAAAGATTGTATTACAGATTAATTTTTGAATAATCCAATCTGTTATGACACAATAGATATTTCAAGTGGAATTTATTTTACAATTTAATAGTGTGTTTATCTGAATATTATTTCCTATTGGATTATTTTCCATGGCATGAAAGCCATGTGTTACATTATTTTATGCTATCATGATTGACATGTCATAAAATAATGCCAAAGTAATGAAAGTTCCATACCAATGAGAAATAAAAGAAAAGAAAATAGCACAAAGAAATGAATTTTCAGCATGTTCCTGAAGCAGGATTTAAAAATAAAATTCTATTTAATTTTTAAAATTTGTACTCGATACAGACTTATACCTCCAGAGTTTTGCCAGAACAATTCCATTTTCCTAATAGAAAAGTGTTGTGACAGAGGCTTCCTGACTGGTTCTGCTGTTAAGCTCTCAAAGTGAATACAGCAACTGTACTCAGTTTCCTTTAACAAAAGGTCAGAAGGCACACAGGGGCATGCCAGTTCTAGTCAGATTTGCTCAGATATAGGTGAACATAGCAAATTCTGTAAATTGAGGGGTGGCCTGCATGCCTTTTGTCTGCTAATGAATTGCATTCTTTTTACCTCCACTCTCATCTTTAGCAGAGGGAGAAAAAGCTCTTTCTGGTGTCTGACACTTTCTCAGAAAATTTCTTGCAAATGGAGAGGACTTTTTTAATGTAAGTACTCAGCTAGCAGTACAAAACCAGTATTATATCTTTAAAGATGAACTTGGCTAGCGTAAATTGACATGACTGCACCTGGAAAGCATGTGGTTATGTGTATTCTTAGATAATTTGTCCCATAGTCACTGGAAATATTGGTCAGTTGGATTATGTCATATGCCAAAATTCATGTGACCACACAATAATCTAGGAGATTACTAAGCAACACAGTCCCCTACTCACGTATACTGGAAGTGACTTGAGCTAAAACCAGTTTCTTGAAAGACTGGCTTGAGATTAGAGCTAGCTCTTTAGCAGGCAGTTCATTGCAGTCTACTGAGTAAAATACTAAATTCCATATAAAGCCTTTGTGTAGTTGCTGACAACACTTGTCTATATGTAGTTAGTTCTATGTCATCTCCGTGGTGGGCTCATCTATTTATATCTCTTTGGACATGACCAGCACACTGGTTCACCAGGCTAACAAGAGAGCAGTGTAGGACACACTGAGGGAGGTTACAGTAAAATGGTACCCAAATTTTAATACTGTCTTCGAAAATTAACAATAAGAAAAAGTAATCTGATCTAGAATCCAAATTCAAAAACACAGAGATCAATTAGAACAGGTGTTTCCCTTATTAACTTTCTGTGAAATACAGCTGATTTCTAATAATTAAGCATGGTCCCAAAGCAAGTACAGGGTGCAAAAGCAGTAATGATGAATTATTTGTTGAGTGCTGAATTTGGAAATGACTTAGCTTTCGCATTAGCTGGTTACCTGTTTTGGGGTCGGATCCTCAGCTGCAATAAGCTGATGTAACCCTTTTGAACAAATTTACCCTGTCTGAAGAGGAGCTGTGTGGAAAATGACTGCCTGTTGGAAAGTAGGTGACTCAGCAGTGCAGCGGTACTCACTGAAAAAACATTCAAAGGGAAATGCTGAATGAAAGATCGCTTATTTGCTAAAATTATATTATTCAGATTCTTATTGATATTCTGCTAAACTCTGACCCCTAAAATAATTCTTTAGTGCAAGAACTGTGTGATGCAATTACATACAGATCATCAGATTTGTTATAATTCCTGGACTTATACATGTGAAAGAGGTATGAAAGTGGATAACTATCTGATTAGATTGCACTCACAGAAGGTAGTATTAAGTTCCCATAATATCCTCCACTTAGTGCTCTTCCTTGAGTCATAGCCTAAGTTACTAATACGGTATTTTAAATCTTAACAAGAAATGTGATGCTTTGTGCATTGCTGCATAAAGGAAGGCTAAAACTGGAATGGATGACCCAGAAGGTCCTTTCATTCTTGAATTCCTAAAAAATGAAGAGTTGCCTCAAATTGAAAAGTATTTTTGCTGTGAAGGTACAGGACAATCAGGATTTGAGGTTTTAAAATCATCCTTTTCTGAATGAAAAGCGCAATGAATACAACACACACCTGTAAAATCTGCATTTCTTCATAACATTTTTTTGTGAAGAAAAAGTAGTCTTGAACCTCACACATGACAGCAACTTACTAGAGAGTTAACTATATTTAAAATCTGGTGCTAGACTACAAATTATGAAGTTGGAGGGGCAACTGCCTTCACCATCAGACATACAAGATACTTGCCAGGTAAGAGGTGGTTTTACAGTGAAATCCGTCTTGTTTTAAATAAACCAAGGGTGGTCTTTCACTCTCTTTTCCCTTTGCATATTTGAAAAGCACTGAAATACAGGAAAAGGAAGGTTATAAAACAGAAATAATTTAAAAGAATAAAAGGAGAGTAAGGCTAATAAATACAGCGAAATGTTCCAGGGTGTTTTATTCAGTTAGCACAAAGGGGTAATAAGAGCAGATGCTGTTCCAGTCCTTACAATTCTTTAGCTTGTATTGATGTACAATGAAAAGAACAAAAGATAATTAATGGACTACGAAGAGGACACTCTTAGTAGTAAGCTGATGTCTCGGCATCCATCTTCACATTGATCAATATTAGAATCTATAACTTCACCAGTTGTTTTATGGGGTCTTTAAAAAAAAGGACACAGAATTATCAAGATCATAAAAAAATGTATGTAATTCTTTTGTGGCTGTAGCTTCATTATTCTGCCTGGGAAAGGACACTGCGATTCCTCTATGTCATAGCCCATTCGGAAGAGGAAGGTATTTGTGTTATTTTTCAACTTGCGATCTGTGTAGTTTGTCTCAAGTGGAAGGGTCCTTCTCTAAGCCAGCTGGCCTGTAAAACAAATGTCTTCCTGCCCTCCTGGCTGGATGTGTGCTCCAGGCCTTCCCTGGGCATGTGCAGCCCGTACAGTGTGGTGCCACACCGAGCTGCCAGACTGCGACTAACCAACCAAGTACATGCTCTGCCTGGGCCTGAGCTGGCAGGATTTAAACCAGCCTAAAGCAGCTTGGATGTACTCAGGCACAGCAGTGCTCTTGCTAATGAGCTCTGCCTCTCACAGGTGTCGTACAAAGAACAGTCCCCCTCAGCTGTAGCTACGCAGTTCAAGTACCGGCTTCGGATGTAGGGGAGGAGGTGTGTGATGGTTCACATCACACCACATGGGTACACTCACTGCTTCCTCTGCTGCAGCAGGCCATTGTAAGCACAGATCCTGGCAGGCACTTTGTAACTTTTAAACACCTAAGGCACGTGACTGGTTCTACAGGTAGACCTAAAACACAAGCTTAGATGGATTTTTTGATAGCTAAAGTTAGGTGATATGAATCCCATGGCTGGCATAGCAGGAGGGGAGAAAGCACTGAAAGCCTCACGTTGAAAAATGGGAGAGGGATGTAAAAGTAGAGTTTCTAAGAAGGGCTAGACTAGAAATTTTGCACTGATTGAAAGCAATGCTGACCTGAAGTCAACACATACTCAGAAGTGCAGGAGATGGAGACTGTGGGCTCTGTTTTGAGCTAGCGCTGCTCTGTTAGCATGCCCAGCTTAACAGTTTTTCAGCTTCCCTTGACTTAATCAGATGATCAGCTTTCCAGAGCATGGGTTGGCCCTGGCTACTCTTTCCCAGAACCCAGCATGGTGAGATGCTGATCTCCTGTAGGGATGCCGGCCCTGCAGTAATGTGTCTTATACTGTATTTAGAAAGCTAGATGATACTCCATCACATCAGAAAAGAGTATCCAGGTCTTTGGGCTGGCAACGCCAGCTCTGAAAACCTGCACAGCTGCCCTGAGCTAGGAGACATGACAGATTTTGGGCTGCAGTCTTGTGTGCCATGTGGTCATTGCCAGCTAATGGCACTTGCATCCATATCTGACGGATTCTGGGCTCCAGACCTCACAGCTGTGAGATTACAAGGTGTGAGAAAATAACTTCAGATATTTTTAGAGGTTTTGAAAATATAACCCCCCCCTTCTCCTGTATTCAAGCCCATAGCAGTAGTACACACTACAAGAAAAGGCACATGTAGACTATGGGAGATGTGGTGTTCCACTGGAGGTTGCATAGAATGACTTAAGTACAATGAGTACAGATCAAATGTTTTCTTTCCTTTTTGCACTGAGAAAGATAAGATGATGACTTCTACTGTTCCCTGTAGCTGGGAAGGAAAGGGATCCAACTGGCTTCAGGAATTCCAAAAGCAATGTCCCCTTCATGGCCCAATACTGTTCAACATGGTTTGGGTGCAACACAGACCTTGGTGATGTCAGGGAGGGGGAAAGCGCACATCCTTGTTTCAGGGAATCCAGCCCCTGATTTGGGTGAAGTTGGAATTGTTTAGCAGGTGCATCAGAGAGACAAGTGGTGTTTAAGTAGAGGTTCATAAAGAGCAGTTTCCACAAATAAGGTCTTTTCCAGTGCCCAGTAAAACCCTCTGTGACTGTGGAAGAGAAAATGTTTTCTTCTAAACCCAAAGAAAAAGCTAGGAAAAATCTGAGCTTTACATACCATTTAGCACAGGTATCATTTTACAACTTTAGACCATTGAAACCTGTACTGAGGTCTCTGCCTGTTTGTATTATTACTGGGAGCAAGTTGGCTTACTCCTAAGCACTAACAGCACATATATTGTATATTTGCATGGGGTATCAAATTATATGAGAGGAAAACTTCCCTTTCTGCACTGATCTGTTGCTTTTGAGTCAGCAATTTTATTTCCTTACATGAGTATTTCTCCAGACTTAGTCTTTTCAGCAAAACAACCTGTGTTACGGTGCTGACTGATCTCTGCTAGCAGAATTTCTTACGTTCTTCTCTACAGTTTTATGCATGGTTATTGTTACAATTCACTAGTTACTGTGTTCTGCTTGGATTGAGGGAAGCTGGAAATGGAGTGAACCAGGTGATAAGTGTACAGCCAAGGAAAATGGTGCCATGACTGTTTTTCTACCTCAGCCCAAAGAAATTCTGCCGCTCCTCAAGATTTTGCTAGGTATTGCCACCACTGGTATTAGCCTATGCTGCGCAAGTTCCTGAGGTCTCCAGGGAAGGTGGTTTTCTGCATTCTGCTGTCTGACTGCAGCGATGAGGTCTCTCACTAGAGGCAAAGCAGATGCTCATGGTTAAG